>NC_058124.1:25288314-25663314 GCF_914725855.1 Thunnus albacares | reverse complement strand
GATGAAAATAAAGTCTGAAGCTGATTTAAAATGACCACGTGCTAGAATTAAAACAGCTTGCGGCAAAGAGTTTAGGCTATTTTTAGATTAGATTGAATCAGATTTTTTAACTTCGTTTTACTTCTTTTAAAAAAACATATATATGTAATTTAAATTTTAAAATAATTTGTGCTTTTACTTCTTTATATTACATCTGTTATACTTTTAAAAAATACGTCACTCTACACAAACACACAGATTAAAACACTAAATAAAAAAAATAAAATATCCAAATCCAAACAAACTTTTAAAAAAAATATGAGAAAACAGCACAAAACAAATGTTTGTGAGTGTAAAACAACAATTTTAATGATCAATTAATGGTGAAAGTTTATCATCTGATGAATTCAGCCTCTAAAATAAGAGAATTTGCTGTTTTTCCTTTTTTTTTTTTATATCCCTGTAAGTAAATATATTTTGGTTTTGGACTGTTTGTCGGACAAAATGACAATTTAAAGACTTCCAAATTTTCTTTAAACAACCAATTAATCAAAAAAATAATTGACAGATGAATAATGGTTAACTCTATTGACTCTTTACATTATATATATATAGTGTCCAGATGTTTTTCCAGCTTATTCTTTGTGAATTAAATGACAGGAAGAGTTCACAGTTGGTCATAGCTGCTGTTATGTAGGAAGGATCTGATGTGTGTTTAAGATAGAGAGGAAGAAGCCAAACATGGCAGCGGTGAGGAGCACGAGGAGCCGCCTCAGTGTTTACGTTACAGGGAGGGGAGACCTCTTTATGTAACACACTTCCTATATCACATTCCATGTCTGTATTGTATTTCCAGCCAATGTTTTTTTTTTTTTTTCTGTTTGGCACAAACAGCTGCTGGCAAAGCTCACAGTTCATCTCCATGTCGTCCACTCAGCACTGACGACAGAAACACCGAGCAGGAAATGAAACGCTGCTCTGAGATTTTATCTGATTACTACTACTGATAGTAGGAATAATACTGAGACTACTACTGCTGCTACTACTAATACTACTGTTAGTACTGCCTCTGCAATACTACTACTGATAGTAGGAATAATACTGAGACTACTACTACTGCTACTACTAATACTACTGTTAGTACTGCTTCTGCAATACTACTACTGATAGTAGGAATAATACTGAGACTACTACTGCTGCTACTACTAATACTACTGTTAGTACTGCCTCTGCAATACTACTACTGATAGTAGGAATAATACTGAGACTACTACTACTGCTACTACTAATACTACTGTTAGTACTGCCTCTGCAATACTACTACTGATAGTAGGAATAATACTGAGACTACTACTGCTGCTACTACTAATACTACTGTTAGTACTGCTTCTGCAATACTACTACTGATAGTAGGAATAATACTGAGACTACTACTGCTGCTACTACTAATACTACTGTTAGTACTGCCTCTGCAATACTACTACTGATAGTAGGAATAATACTGAGACTACTACTGCTGCTACAACTAATACTGCTGTTAGTACTGCCTCTGCAATACTACTACTGATAGTAGGAATAATACTGAGACTACTACTACTGCTACTACTAATACTGCTGTTAGTACTGCCTCTGCAATACTACTACTGATAGTAGGAATAATACTGAGACTACTACTGCTGCTACTACTACTAATACTGCTGTTAGTACTGCCTCTGCAATACTACTACTGATAGTACAGCTCACACTGCTGCTGTCGCTTTTAGTACAACTGCTTAAACTACTACTTTTGATGGTAGTAGTACTGTTGAGACCATTACTTCTAGTACCGCCAGTAACACCTTTAGTACTTCTACTCCTACTGTCCTATACTGCTAATAGGGCTAGTGCTAGCACCACTGCTACTGCTATTTTTAGCACAGCTGCTAAAACTACTGTTATTGCTACTACTACTCGTACTACTACTGCTGCTGATGTTAATACTACTGTTGAGACCACTACCTCTAATACTGTTAGTAGTACTGCTACTCCTACTGCTGTTAGTACTACCAAAGAGAGGCCTATACTGCTTGTAGGGCTACCGCTAGCACCACTGCTACTGCTACTTTTAGTACTGCTGCTAAAACTAGTATTATTGCTACTACTACTGTTACTGGTACTGCTGAGGCCACTACTTGTAGGACTAGTAGTAGTAATGTTTTTAGTACTTCTACCACTGCTGTTAGTATTACTGTTAAGACTACAAATACCACGAGTACTTCTGGTACTGCTGTTAGTACTACAACTTAAAGTATTACTATTACTGCTAGTACCATTAGTGCTGCTACTGCTGCTGCTGTTAGTACTGACAGTTATAGTAGTAGCAGCAGTAACTAACAATAATAACAGTACTAATAGTGGCAGTGGTAGTACTTTTATGACTGTAAATGCTACTGCTACTATAACTGTCAGTACGCCTTCTAGCACCACTGGGTTACTGCGTCTACTAGAATACTACAAACTGCTCCTGGTGTTACTACTACTTTAAACTGTACAGTTACTGCTTCTACTGCTAGTACTAATACTACTGTAATTACTTCAATTAGTCAGTGGTTACTACTAGGGCTGCAATTAACAGTAATTTTCATTATTAATTAATCTACATATTATTTTCGCGGCTAATTGATAATTCATTTGATCTGTAAAATGTCAGTAAATTGTGAAAAAGTTCCCAGAATTCATGGGGACTTTTCAAAATGTCTTATTTTTTGTCTGACCAACAGCCCCAAACCCAAAGTCAGTTTATTATAATATAATAATATGAGAACTGGAAAAAAAAAATCACATTTGGGAAACTGGAACAAGTGAATTTATGCCAATTTTGCTTTAAAATGAGCTTAAATGATTATTCAGTTATGAAAAATTATTGCAGATTAAACGACTAATTGTTGCAGCTCTAGTTAACTACCACTGATGGCACCGCTAGCTACTGCTAGCTACTGCTAGCTACTTCTATCACTGTGACTGTCATTACCACAAGTACTACCTCTATAACTACCATAAGTAATAGTACCACCATTATTATTATTGTTCAGGCTGTGTTTCGCAGATAAAACTCGTTCTGTGAGTCAGTGGTGATTTTCCATGAATAAACCAACGGTCATGTAATTGTACCTATTATGTGATATTTGATGACTAAATATTATAGTGCGTTAATTTGTGCATAGAGGAGTTCCTCCATTTTTGTTCATAGTCCACTTCAAATTATTGTATTCTATTCTGTTCACTTCTACTCACAAGGAGCAGGTGGTAACATGTACAATATCACCATTATGGAATTTGACTACACAGTATAAGCAGAGATAATAAGTAATAGTACCGAGTTCTAGTAGTTCTAGTAGTACAGAGCTCTAAAATAAAAAAAAATAAAGTAGTAGTAAAATGACAGTAAACACAACTGAAAAGCACTTTGTTAAAAATGTAAATATGACATTAAAAGTACAATTTCTTTGCAGTAAAGCATGAAACCACATGATTCAGTCAACACTTATACTCTTTGTGCTGCAGTTAAAAATATAATGAAGTACTTTTCTTAATTCAAAACTCAGTGAAGATGAAAATAACTGACTTTTAAAACCATTGAAAACGTACGAGCACACAAAAATCCATTCAATTACAGTAATCAGAATAAATGTTAGTTGTCACCTCCATCCTTGTATAATTAGTATAATTACCATTGTCCCAGTAATTGCATTGTTTCCCTTTATTACATTAGAACAGAAAAAGGCTTAAACAGATTTAAAGAGAAAAGCTCTGTTCTGCTTTAGGAGCTGGAATAAAGCTGGAAAGAGGATGATGATGCTCAGATATTGAAGTCTAGTGTATTAGAAGAGGCTTTTGTGCTGTAATTAACCCTCGTTTTTTATCTGCTTTATCTACCTCTACTCGGTTTCCTACATTTCCCAATATGCCCCTCCATGACCCTCCCCACCCCCCCACTCCCCCTCCCCAAGAGAAAGACTGTGAATTTGTTGCATTCAGCTGTTGGTTTTTTTTATGTGTAGGTGGATCAAGTGGAAGTATAGTTGGATCAAGCAAGCGATTAGTCAAGAGAAAGAGTTGCTCACCTGACTCTCAAACCTCAACCTGTCTATTTTCTGCTGCTGTGGGCGTCGAAACTGGTCTCTCTGCCCACTGCAGCTTATTTCTCCCTGTATGAATAGTGAACACGGGCGCAAAATGGCGACTCGAGAGAGAGAGAGAGAGAGAGAGAGAGAGAAAAGCTAATGGTGGACCAAAACCAGACATTTCCTTTTGAATCTTTAGACCACTTGTACATTTTTCCTGCCATCAAACTGCAGTAAATTGCTGGACTTTGAAGAGGCCTTTTAAAAGTTTGAATGGGAAAAAAAAAAAGGTAAAAGTCATAATATAGCAGTCCAGAATTCATCTGTATGCGTCTGTTGGCTCCATCTGACACATCCCGAGGCGATTCCTGTGACAGAGATTTTAGATTAAACAGTGGCCCTTTTTAAAATGAAGGCTTTCAGCCAGGATTTCTTGACTTGACAAGAATATGAATAAGAAGTGACGGCCCGACAGTAACTCTAAACCTAAGAGTCCTTGAATTTCACCAAACAACCCCATCAAGAAGTCCTTGAGCTGTACGTCCAAATTAATGTAAGAACTTCAGTGTCGCCGTTCTGGTGGAAATTCAGTGTGATGTTTCTGGCATGAAAATGGTCAAATTTAAATACGATACCAGTGAAATGATTGCACATTAACCCAAAAAACATCATATACATTTCATTGAAATTCACAGATTGATGGACAGAGAGTCGGAGAGACTGACAGGCGGAAAGATAAAAACACATAATCTCGGCTAAATTAATGAAAGCAGAGCGAGAATCCGAGAGTTAGCGGCTGCTTCCTCCAAACGGCTCCTGCTCTCTGACAGGAAATGAAGCCGCGCTTGGCGGCTGTTTACCCCGGCAGCAGCAGTGAGCCGTGTTCTTGGATCAGTTTCAACTTTTTGCCCAAAATGGTTGTTATTAGGACGGCGCTTTGAGCAGACTTATCCAGGATCAGCCTCCTCCAGCTGCCAGAGTCAGATCAAGCCAGCAGCAGTTCATCTGATGGAGTCGCTGCTTCTCGGACCAAACAGATGGACCAGAGGATGTATAGACGGATAAAAAAAAGAGGATATATGGTACAGTTTGCACTGTTTGCACTCCAAAGAGACTCATGATGATTGTATGAAAGTGTGTATAGATGTGTTTACAGTTGGATGAAGGGCTGCAGCTGCAGATTTTCATAACACCTTCAACTATTAGTTTTCAATTATTCTTTGATTCATCCATAAAATGTTGTGAAGAACCAAGACGCCAAAGCGATTCTCCAACCATCCGTCACAAATCCAAAAATATGCCACTCATATTAATTAACAACAACATGAAAAAGCAGCAAGTATTCATTTTGATTGGAAAATTACGTAAACAAAAGGCTTTTTTTTCCCCCAGAAGATGTTGTCATGTAGTAAGCAGGAAAAACCACAAGTGTAAATAATTTAATGAACTTAATGATGGCTGAGTTCCATTTAGCTGCTTTGGTTTCATGTTCCCAGTATCGTACGTTCCAGCTCACTGTCATGACTTACTGGGACTCATTAATAGAACAAAGCCGTCGTTAATGTTATTAATAACATCTGCTCTTTTTCTATGACAAGTCAGAGTGTCGGCTGAATGGGTTTAACATGTTAAATCACAATGTAAATGACTGAATGAACCTTTATTTTTTTTATTTAAAAATGGTTCATCCCACATGGGATTATATGACACACAATAATACAAAATATAAAATAACAACTTCCAGCGATGGACGTTCATGTTCTGAAGAAAAACAAGAAAAAACATGTTTTTCACAGAAAGAAGAAAAAAAGCAAAATATAAAAAGCCGCCCATGTAAAACATTTATTCTTAATGAGCAGACTTGATCCAAATACTCACACTGAGCATTCATGTGTGCAAGTGTTTTCATAATTTCAACATCTTCCATAAGAAGGTAATTGTTTTTTTAGTTCTGTAATTATAATAGAAAGTGCAATACAAAAACAAAATGCATTTAATTTTCTACTTCATTTAGCTCGTATAACTGACACAGTCTGTTATTGTTCATACCAGCTAGTGCAGGGTGAAAACTGAGGTTTATTATTCTTTGGGAACAATAAATGAACAATAAATGAACAATAAATGAACAAACATCGATCAAAGTCATCAGTCAAATCTAAAATATGAGAAAGTCTTGCTCTTGAGTTCAAGGATTATGTCTTTATGTGGCTAAAAACTGGCAGTTTGAGTGAAGAACTTGATAATAATTTCAACAAATTTAAACATGGCTCCTTGTATATTTGTAGTAGAAATTAAACTGATTTACATTTGGAAAGCTCTGCATTAAATGAATGAACAAAATCTTTATAACATACCTTTTAGCATAAGCTTCATTTGTCTGTTAGATGCTTTTGTGCCTCCTTCTCTTCTTCTACACCTCAAAATCATGTCTGAATCGGGTGTCACATGTGAAATTAATAAGCAATTTTTGTTTTTGTGCCCCTCAATCTATTTTTTAAGAAACAATATTCATGATTTTATCCCTTATCGATGCAGGGATAAAGCAGATTATCTGTAGTTTGCAGAGTTTATTTGTTTAGGCGGCGACATTTGACCACCGGTGGCATCGGATAACAAGAGTGGAAATTGAAGCCTCTTTCAAGAGAAGAAGAATTTTAATCAGGTTTCGACTCCTCTGCCAAAATGTCAAACTCTGCAGGATGACATGTCGCTTAGACTCCGTCCAATAAACAAGCAGTTTGTGAGTCCATGTGACTTCTGTTTACAAGTCCGGGCTGATTGCAACTGGGCACTAGAAGCCCAAAATAACCAAATACACAAAAAAAAAAAACCCTTTCCACTCTGCCTCGGACCAGAGAAAACAACTGTAATGTATAATGACTGGAGAGGAGAGAGCAGGATGATGCATTCATGTCGTCTGAATCTAAGCTCTCGATGGGGGAAAAAAAACAGCCTTTTTTCTAATTTGTTACTTAAAGAAATGATGTAAAAACGTGCGTGAATGTCGGTTTTCTTTGCTCCTGGAGGGTTACATCAAAATAATTGAGGAGCGACGTGGAGTCGAGCTTTGTTTCCACTTCTTATTCACAGAATTTAGCAAACTTTGAACTCAAAAAAACCACCACTCACGATGTTTATATACCCATAATTCCCCCCACTTTTGCACTCGAATCACTACGCTCAGCGTGTCGTCAAGTGATTTCAGCTGGTTTTAGGGGGAACATGGGAGTATTTTTTTTACTCCCCCCCCCCCCCCCCCCCCCCCCCACGCCTGCAGTTGAGTGTCAGTCTGATTTCCCAGAGCCTGCTAAAGATTTGGTTGTGGTATTGTGGTTGACGTCCATAATAAAATGACTGACAGCTCACAGCGGCGGTGAAATATCAAATCAGTGTCAACCGTGCCGCTCTGACTGACGTTTCCAGGTTTACAAAACGCTCCGGTTGCATAAAATCCCAGACGATCGAGCACATTTTGTCTTTCACAAGTGTGTCTCTGTGATTCGACAGAACCGGCTGCGGGATTTTCTTGACACAGTAAAACAAAAAAAATGAGATATAAATGAGATATACTTATGTCAAAAAGGCATTTCCTCCACTCTCTCCTCTCTTCTCCCAAGTAAGAATAACTCACAACTTAAAAATAACGTACCATAAACAATCCCCCTGTCCTGTTTAATTTGCTCAAGTATCTGAGATCTTTCCACTACTGTTTTGGACGATATTGGTAACCAGCACTGTAGTTATTTATAGTCTGTGGCAGAGGGCCTAGAGCTCCAAAAAAAAAAAAAAAAAAAAAAAAAGAGTCTCACAAATGGTGCCACAATAGAGGTCTGACTGGTGCTGGATGATTGCTCAACAAACATTTCTATTCCAAAGGAGACACATTTGGAAATATCTTTTTGTTTTTCTAAATAAAAAAAAAAATAAAAAAAATTGTGAAAGAAATGTTTGATAGTCAGCGGCGTTCAGGGATTTGACTGGAAATAGACTCACTATCCTCGGTTCTATTCTGTTACGTCCAGTAAAGCAGCGCTAATGCAGAGTAGCCTCAGGCTAATAGCATCAAGGAGGAGTTTTTTTTTTTACATTCGCTGCCACATGATTTACTATCAGGATCCTATAATATAAAAGGACTTTTGAACTGATGTAGCCTCTCTTACATCAGTAAAGTCTGTTTTGTTCTATTAATTCCTGGTATTTAAATGTTGTTTTCTTTTTTCCGACACTGTTATCAAGCTTTGGCAACACATGTGAAATGTCACGCCAGTAACATTTACTGGAACCCAACTGAAAAAAAACTGCAACACTAGATCGATAACTGTTGTCTTGCAATAGAGCTTTTTTTTTTTTTAAATGTAATTACACTCAATAGATTTATTTTCTTTAAATGTCCTCTTTGCAGTCCAGGTTTGATCCTTCTGGTCGTATATTCAGCAGTAAAAGCTGATTTTTTTTTACATCAAGCACAGCAAAGGGTTAAACAAAAACCTGATCTTTCCTGCTTGTTAGAAATCCAGCATGAGGTGAACCCGCTGCCCTGCTGAGTGTTTCTGGCTTCATACCGCCACTTGGTGGCTAATCAGCATCACAACAGCAGCAGCAGCAGCAGCGCCGCCGGTCTCCACAGATCCTGCCTGTAGAGATCTGACAGCTAATCTGAGCTGTCAGAGCGCACAAAGAAAAAGAGCCAAAAACCAAAACACGTGCAAAAAGGAAAAGAGAGAAGAGGAGAAAGTTTGCTGTTTACTTGTGAGGAAATTTTGGATTAAAGGGGAACATATTGTCCAGTATCCATAGGATAATCCTCTTTATGGTCAGCTCATCTCAGTGGGCCTCAATCTTGGCTCCCTGCTCTCTGGATGAAGAGAGAGAGAGAGAGAGAGAGAGAGAGAGAGAGAGAGAGAGAGAGAGAGCAGGAACATGTGACTCTGTAGCCGGCGGCCTCTAGATGAGCTGAACACCACCGTTAATGCTACACAGTTTGACCTGTGTGAGCTTTTAAACACCAAAACTAATGAAGCTTCCTGTATTTTTTTATTTTTGTGCAATTATAGAATAGATTTAAATCACATCATACTACTACTACTAACAGTAATCTCTATTTTCACCTTTCAAACTATCAGTTACATGTAAAAATACAAAAATATACACAATTACAACCATTAATGAAAATAACAAAACCACAAGTTTCTTTTTAATGCTCTTTAAAGATGAGGAAATGCAGGAGAGATTATTTCTATAAAGATAATTAAAAATAATATTGTCATCCTCTTATTCTAAACTTAAAACAATCCCACTAAAAGATTTAAACCAGTGCATTTTTTCATTGGCTGGAACCAATAAATATTTGATGTCCGCTGCGATGAACGCTGGGTCTAAAGGGCGTCACAGGAAGGCAAAATGTGAGAGAAACAAAAAAAAAATGTAATCAAAGGTTTTACAGTTTCATAGACTAGTTTCTAGTTGCTGCAGGTACAATTCTTCATAACATCCAGTTTACTGCTTAGTAGATGCTGTGATTCACACCAGCTCACAGCATCAGATAGTGAAATATAACATATGTGAGTATATATATATATATATATATATATATATATATATATATATATATATATATATATATATATATGTGTGTGTGTGTGTGTGTGTGTGTATATATATATATATATATATATATATATATATATATATATGTGTGTGTGTGTGTGTGTGTGTATCTATATATATATATATATATATATATATATATATATATATATATATATATGTGTGTGTGTGTGTGTGTGTGTGTATCTATATATATATATATATATATATATATATATATATATGTGTTCTGTGTGTGTTTGTCTTATCATCATCATCTTCGGCGTGTTGGCCCCTGACATGTGACCGTCCTCCGTGAGGGCAGATGGACTCTAATCTGCAGATGATGATGATGATGATGATTGGACAGCTAAACGAGTAATTAAGCCAGTCCTGCTCACTCTGAGTTTATTGCATCTGATTATAATTTACTGGAAATGCGTAAACAATTAATCAGCTTTTAATGAGTCTGGCTCTCGTCCGTCCGTGCAACAGTATTGATACGACTGTCATAATATTGACAGTGTAGTCCGTGTAAAATAATCAGCAGATCTCAGGTCTAAACTTCTGTGTCAGATACACATTTATCATCATCGGACTTTAGTTTCTCTAAACAAGACTCAGAGCTCTGCAGCTCTGTAGCTGAGCCTGACCTCTGACCTCCCGCTGACCTTTGCTGCCTTTTGACAATCAGCAGCAGCTTTGCAGTTACAAATCTCAGCATTCGCATCTGGCGCCGTCACGAAGGAGGCAGTTAGGATAAATATAACTTAAAACCCCATGTGTGCAAATCCCAGTAATGATATCTAAAAATAAAAAAGTCTCAATCAGTTTCTGAAGAGACTTTTTGAAATTTTGGAGTTTGGAGCTGCAAACTTTGCCATTTAATAAGTCAGAGAATAAAAAAACTAAGCAATGGCATGGATAAGAAGGAACAACACCTATAACTAACTCAACTAATCAACAGAAAATTAATCAGAAACTCTTTTGATAGTTGAATAATTGTAATTTTTCAAAGCAAAAATATCAAATATTCAGTCGTTGCAGCTTCTCAAATGTGAGAATTTGAAGTTTTTCTGTCATCCATGATAATAAACTCCATCTCTTTCAATTTTGGACTATTGATCAGACAAAACAAGACATTTTAAGACATTTTAAGTTATCGATTAGTCAAGAAAATAACTGGCAGATTAATTAATAATGAAAATATTTGTTATGTTTTTTGTTATAACAGAATGAATCATCCTCTCTCTCTCTTTCTCTCTCTCTCTTTCTCTCTCACAGGCGGCCAGGTGGTGCCTCAGGACCCGTCACCCTCTTCTACCTGCCCTCCTGGGCCCCCTGGACCTCCAGCGGTCGCCAACGGTAACAGCGACATCCAGGTGAACTTTGACCCCGACCCAGCGGACCTGGCGCTGTCCAGCGTGCCGGGCCAGGAGGCGTTCGATCCACGGCGGCACCGCTTCAGCGACGAGGAGCTGAAACCCCAACCGATGATCAAGAAGGCCCGAAAGATGCTGGTCCCCAACGAGCAGAAGGTACTACATCTCCCACAGTTCTTTGCTTTTTTCTAAAGACGAGTCTCTGACATGTTTCACCGCAAATCAATAAAGGCGATGATGTTATTTTTGGAGAAATATGAAGGGAAACATGCTCGCTGACAGCCTCACATGTAAAAAAATCAATATTACAAACATATTGACAGGCTGAAAGTGATGCAAAAATCAATTTTTACATTGTGTGAAACAACCTAAAGATACATGATTCTGATGGCCAATGAGAAGAATTTTATTGTCTATAAAAGATTATGTTTCCCGTCCAGTTAGGTAGAGCTTTGTTTTACTGTTTTTTACTGTAACTAGTCAGGATTCATGATTATTTGTCCTATAAAGCTCAATATTTTAGCTATAGTAAGGTCAAAGCCACCACATCACATGATCATCTCTACAAAAAAATAAAATAAATTCAAGTTAAAATGAGAAGTTTCTAAAGATAAACACTCTCTCACAGATCAGAAGAGGTCAGATTTTCCGTCAGTGTCCGGCTCAGGCACAGAAACCGCAGCGTTACAAACCTTAAACTTCATCATAACAAACGCCGCGGCTCTTTGACAGCTGCTGTATTGATGTGGAAAAAAAAAAAAAAACTGAAGTCGTGTGACGGGCCACTGGTATTGATGCCGCCTCATAAAAGTCCCTAAAATATTTTGTACTCAGCTCATTGCACACATCAGGAAAAAGCTCTGATCGATGGCTCAGCGCAGAGCAGCTGCAGCTCTCCAGGCTGGTTTATAATTTATAGAGAGATGAAGGCGCCTCACCTCGCCGTCCTCAGTCATCGGCTGTTTTTTTTTTTTTTTTTTTTTTTTACAAATTATTTGTACGTAGGTTTGGAAATAAACGATCTCTGACTAAAGTTAAAGATGAGGCTCAGATTGCTCATAAATAGGTTTTAATATTCTCTGCTCTGTAGAGCTCATGTAGGAAAATCTGTCTGTGATTAAAAGATGATGAAAGATATTCCAGGATCACAACATTAAGGAGATTTTTTTTATTTTTTTTTTTTACATAAATTAGTTTTAAAAAGTATTCTCAAAGCGCTGATAACCCCCTAGAACTATTTTAAAACTGCTGCAATAAAATTAATTTAATTGTCGAATGATGTCAGCTTTGGCGGATATAAACAGATCCAGTAAAAGACTCTCTGGGGAAACGTTGTGAAGCGTTTGAGCCTGCAGTGATTCCACTGGCGTAAATCATTCACACGGAAATCTCTACGAGGCGTTACTTTCAATATGAAGTCCTGTCTCGCTCTCCTTAAATCCAAGAGTTTAACAGAGGGTTCCTCTTCTCATGAGACTCTCATTGGCCATCAAAATGTCTTTCATGCCCCAAAAAACAATGTTGCTGCAGATTTTTTTTTAGCGAGGCTGCAGGGCATCTGTCTGCAGTGACGTGTCTTCATTCATTCATTCATTCAGACGAGCAGCAGAGCAGCTGCTTGGCTTCATATTTGTTTGTAATATTTGAATTTTATTGTAGTCCATCCAATAATTGAATACTATTAAGTTTAAACTGATGTGAAGGTCTTTTCTGTACATGTATTGGTGTTTATGTAACTTTCGGTTGTCTGTTAACATCGGTGACAATACATGAGGAAGAGTTCTTGTCTTTTTCTGTCTTATTGTACTTTTATATCGTGGCCACTTAACCACCAACAGAGAAGCTGTTTTCAGATCATCATGGATGATAAAGTGTTTGTAGTCAGTATGATAACTGGTAACGTCGTATAAAGAAGTAGTATTGTTTAAAGGAACACACCACATATTCCATCTTTTGAGTTGTTGACCTGTGTTCTTAGTGGAAAAGGTGTCAAATAGAGAATTCACAGACCACTTCTGCAACAAAATCTACTCACCGTCCAAACACCATTTCCCCCCTAAAACCTGCCAAAATACGGCTTAAACACAACTTCACCATATGCTGTTTACCTTTGCTGCACAAAACATGTGAGCAACTGTAGCGCTAACTGTGCTAATATTGGCATTAATAGATAAAACATCATTTTCCTGTTAGTTTCTTGGCAAAAAGAGCAACAGAAGAATCAACAAAGTGGTAGAAAATCGCTACAAAGCCACAATTGCTAGCTATTTCATCTAAATAAAATCAAATGTTAACAATAATACAGTTAATTCAGCTAATTAAAACTAGCTATACTCTGTTTGTATGTTGTTTTTGCCCATTAACACACTATAAAACCCAACTTTACCATATGCTGTTTACCTTTGCTACACAAAAATGTTGAGCCACTGTAGCGCTAACTGTGCTAATATTAGCATTAATAGATAAAACATCATCTTCCTGTTAGTTTCTTGGCAAAAAGAACAACAGAAGAATCAACAAAGTGGTAGAAAATCGCTACAAAGCCACAATCGCTAGCAGTTTCATCTAAATAAAATCAAATATTAACAATAATAAAGTGAATTCAGCTAATTAAAACTAGCTATACTCTGTTTGTATGTTGTTTTTACCCATTAACACACCATTACAAATATGTACTATAATAAAAATAGCCAACTACCAACAGACTAGAAACTGTTAACCAGAACTATATTTAAAAGTTTCCTGATTTTACAATTTTAAGAGATATTATATGAGTATTTTTCATGGCCACGGTATAAAACTAACTAATTTAGTCCAGTAAACTAACACGGTTTTTAGGGTTTTTAGGGTTTTTAGTGTTGCAACTATGCTATTGCTCAGCTGTTGCCACCTTTCCTCCTTCCCTTCTTCTCTTCCTTCTTTTCCTCTTCCTCTCATCACATAACTGACCCTTCTCATACCGCTCTCTCCTCTTTTTTGTTTTGTTTTTTCCCTCCCTCTCCTTCCCCCCAAACCTTCTTCCTCACACACCCCAACATACCACACCGCCGCCGATGACAGGACGAGAAGTACTGGAGCCGGCGCGTCAAGAACAACGAGGCGGCGAAGCGCTCGCGGGACGCCCGGCGGCTGAAGGAGAACCAGATCTCGGTGCGCGCCGCCTTCCTGGAGCGGGAGAACGCCGCCCTTCGCCTGGAGGTCGCCGACATGAGGAAAGAGCTCGGCCGCTGCAGGAACATCATCAACAAGTACGAGAGCCGGCACGGAGACTTGTGAGGAGGAGGAAGAAGAAGAAGAAGAAGAAGAAGACGACGACGAAGGGGAGGGTGGGGGGGAGGAGATGAGAAAGGAAGAGGAGATGAGAAAAGGGTACAAGGCAACCCAACAACAGCAGCACTTTAGTTGAAGTGGCGCGAGAGAAAAGGCCAGCGTAGATCTGCAGTAAGCGCCACGCGACACCGGGCGTAAACTCGACAAAACGTATTTTAGTGCGCGCGCAGTGCTTCAGGATGTCACAGCAGAAAAGCACAGCGACGCCATTTTTTTTTTTTTATTTTATTATTTTTTAAAAAACCCCCCCTTCCCCCCCCCCCCTCCCCCCTCGATCTGACTCTCTTTGTACATGCTGCTTTGCTGAAATCCACACAACGTACTGTATCACCTTGTGTCACCTCGGCAGCTTTCTTACGTCACCCTCGGTGCTGTGTGCTTACGCCCGGTGTCGCGCGGCGTTTTTTGCAAGTAGTGCGCTCCGGCCGCTGCTCCGGCCAGTTCAAACAGGGTGTTGAATTCACATTATGCCAGTGAAATCTCACTTTTTAAGCTCAAGGCACGAACACAAGCCAGGAGAGGTCAGATGTGTAATTTTTTTCTATATAAATAGGACAAAAAAAAAGCATGTATATTTTTGAACTGGGCAGGAAGGCAAGACTAGTCCAGCAAAGAAGAAGAAGAGGAGGAGGAGGAGGAGGAGGAGGAGGATGAGGAGGAGGTGCAGGGTTTTCGTCCATAACGCAAAGAGATTTTGACATAGGATTATTGTATATTTTTCTATTAGCAGAGGTAGACAGGAGGAGGATTTTGGAGATAATCTTTTGTATATTTTATATATGGGCTGCGGGCGGGCGGGCGGGGGGGGAGGAGGCTGTTAGCTGGACAGTCACGGGGCCACACGATTTCCTCCCAGCTGTTTATTGCTAAAACAACAAATAATCTATTTTCGATTTCACGGAGCTGGTTAGTCAAGAGACGGAGGCGTAACAGAGAATGTATCACGGTTGAATCAGGTATTTCACACGGTGCGAGACGAGACGAGGTATTTTAGTAACGATTGTTTTCGGCGTGAGGGCGGGGGCGGGGGGCGTTGGGAGGAAGACGGTGAAACAAAAATTGTATAGTTTTAAGAATTTTTTTTTGTGTTTGTTTGTTTTTCTTTGTGGGGCTCGTTGAAGCACTTGATTTTTTTTTTTTTTTGTTATCTTCTATTTGATTCCGTGTCTGGTTATGAAATATAAATGGCAGGGCTTTTACCTTTTTTTGTGAAGGGGGGCGGAGGGGGGGGGGGGGGCGAAGGAGAAAAAGAGAGAGAAAAACAGGAAGTAATTAACCGTCAGAACAGCTGGATGTGAGCAGATGTTTGAGTATAAATAAGGTGGAGAATTTCGCTGGCAGGTTTGCATTTGTTTTGGGTGAACACGTCTCGCTCAGACACGTACTCTCCAGATACAAACTGTTAATCATCACCACACTACATGACCGCGGTCTTTCTCTCTCTATTTACTCCTCAGTTTGTCCAGGGAAGTGCAAAAAAAAAAATGAAATACTAACTGGTTTTAGGGTTGATTTGTCCAGATCCAACAGTGACTGAAACCTTCAGCATGCAGACACACACACACACACACACACACACACACACACAAACAAACTACGACACGCACAGTCCTCACCCAGGTTTTAACCCTTATTGTTGTTGTTAATGTTGTTATGGACTTCTATGGTGCTGATCTGATCCTTCACCTGATGCACACAAACACACACACAAACACACACACATTGACAAAAAAAATCATACCTGCACACATACAAAACACTTCCACCATCTCAAACACAGTACTGAACTGCCTATACCCTTTCTTTGTCTTTTATTCCTTCTTTTTAGTTTATTTTTTTTCTTTCTTTTGTTGCATATTGTATCGATAAATCATATATAGATTTACACACAAACACTTGTCTATACCTCTCCTTCAAACTTTACCCAATGAGAAACGAGAAATGCACCCTACTGCTACTGTACCATACAACATGTACTATTGAATATTAAACTATTCTATCACTAGATATATATGTGTATATGATATATGCTTGAATCATGTGATTATAGTTGTAATATACATAATTGAATATATTACAGAAAAACCCATTGGAATCATTTGTCAGTTTTTTTCTCAGGTGTTTTTGTCTGAGGTATTAAATACACATATTAAAAAAAAAACATGCAAAAAAAAAAAAAAAAAAGTCCATGATTCGATCACAGAAGTTGTGGTTTGATTTGTTTTGTTTTTTTGGGGGGGAGGGGGGGGATTTGTATTTTTTTTTTTCTATTTGTGATTCAGTTTTAGCCCAGTTAATTAACTCACTTTGAAACAGGAAGCTTTCTCCTCTGATCAGCTGACTCTTCACTAAGCCCCGCCCCCCTTAGTTACTGTTGCTATGCCTGTCAAACTTTCTGCAGAGAAGGCTGTGTCCGAAATCTCTCGTCGGCTCGTTCACTGCTCCCTATAAACCAGACAATCAGTATTTTACTCAACAGGGAGCCAAAGAAGTAAGAAAACTCATTGACATTTGTAACTATGCTAATATGCTAATATGCTAATAACTAAACATCCAGCCTGGGAACAGAAACTTTCTCAATAGTATGTCATGCGGCTCGCTTTATATGTTTTTATAGGTATGAGAGTTTTTTGAAAAAAAGATTTAATATAATCTTTATTCAGTATTTATGTTTTTAGCATCCTTTAAAATACACAGTTTCCCATAATCCCATAAAACATTTGCAGGCTAAAAGTCATAGAGGAGCAAACACAAGTACAAGTCTTCACACAGATGAGATTACAACTGGAAAGTTGAAACAAACAACTTTAGAAGAAACACTGGTGAGTTTTGTGGATACGGACGAAGCCGAGTAACGATGACGCAAGTACCCGTGCAGCCATGCTTGTAGTTCTTTTAACGGGGGCTGTAGTTTTTTTCTGTGCGTACAACAAAAATGTATAATTTTGCTAAAATAACAAAGATTTAAATGTCTGATAGCAGCTGCTGTAATGGATCTAAGTGGACTAATAATATGGAAAGTAAACCCCAAGTGGAACGGAGGCAAACCAGATGTGATGTCGTGACTTCGGCTCTCTACAGAGAGTCTGAGACCTCAAAATCCCATTTACATTTGTAACTACACGAATATCTAAAAATCCAGCTTTGGAACAGAGTCTTTCCCAACAGTCATATGTTTCATATGTTTAAATAAGGATTGTAGTTTTTAAAAATATGATCTAATATTGTTTATTCAATATTTATGTTTTTAGTGGCCTTTAACAAACACAGTTTCACATAATCCCTAGAAGTTCATGGGTGAAACGTCACGGCTCGACAGTAGTGATGGAGAAAACTAAACTCTGAAGCACCGAAATAAATACAAAACAATTGAACTGGACATGGTGTCAGGATAGCGTGGTGAAAATTCTTGCCGTGGTGAAGTGAGGCATCAAAATATCTTGTTGCGATACTATTTGCTTTGAAAAGTCGATACTGTATCGAGTCGTCTGCTTCAAACATAACATCAAGAGGCGAGTTGAAGGTGTCGCGGCGAGCTCAGACGTGTCTAATAACAGGACCGAGAGGAGTGAACGACGTAGGAGATTTTAGACAGCAGAGATTAAAACTAGAAAAAAAAAAACTACTTAAGAAGAAAGCGTCGGTGAATTTTATGGATATGTATGAAACCACATTATTTATTTATCTTTATTATCTTAGAATATGGAAAATAAATCTCTGGAAAACCTTTTATTTGTCAGATAGACGGATGGATCTGGACCTGGATGTAACGTCATGACTTCAGCTCTCGATAGTGAGCAGTAAAATTAGATTTCAGAGACTTGTGAATCATCAACATTTTGTATCATCAGGTTCATTTTTACATCCATCAAACGCAACGTATTTGCATTGCCGGATTGTATCAGTAGACTCCAGGTAACATTGTGGGAATTTTTGATGCACTATAACTGTATGTTCAGACAGATTGTGAAGCAAATTTTTTGGCACACGTGTGATTACACAAATATGCGTCCGTGCGAGTTGAAAATGTTTCAACTTGAGCGAAAAATTTGCATGTATCCCCCGGGCTTTATGAATGAACTTTATAAATGTGAAGAGATGAGAGAGAGGTGAAAGGAAAAAAAAAAACAAAACTGGAAATAACAGAGTTCAGACTTCTGTCAGAGGATGAATGAACACAAACAGAAACACTCCCACAGACACGGTCGGTACTTCTGTTGCTTTGCTAACAGCTAACGTACGGTTGGTATTTTGGCTGTTTGGGGCAAATAAACACAAACAGTCGAAGTCAGGTGAGTAACGTGTAGTGAAAATTCACTTAAAGAGTAAAGAGAATAAAATTCACACTCTAATAAGATGGTGGACAGATAATAGAGAACACTATGTAGGTAAGAAAGATTGATTTTGGACACAGCCGTTGACAGTGATGGAAGGTTTAGCACTCAAACTTCGTAGTAATATTTTAAACAACAAGTTCTTGATTTTAGACAAAAGCAGCTTCTGATTTTTAGTCGGAAACCATCAATTTTTCCAGCAGAAATGACAACTGTTGCTGTCAGATTTTAACAGCGTTAGCTAGCTAGCTATCTAGCATAAAATAACAGATAGTTCCAGTGCTTGGTTATGACTGGCTGAGCTGCATTCAAAGCCATTATAAAATACCCTATAAACAAACACCTGTGACCACATTACATCAATATTACTGTGCCAAGCAAATTGTTTCAAAATGTCAGATTTTGTTGGGCTAATTCTGGATGAGTGGTGGAAAGAGATGGACAGGATGGAGGAGGAAGATAAAGAAGAGAGTAGACATGCCGAAATTAGTAAGAGAGACGGTGAAGAGCTGGAAAAGTCAAGAAACGAAGCCAAGCTCGTTAAAAAGACTATGTGGTCCGTTTGCTGTTTTCAGACCTGGTGTGTCGAGAAAGATCTGGCTTATTGATTTTAAATCAATCACCAAAATAGAGCTGAACCAGCCTCCCCGTCAGTTTTATTCTACTGTGAAAAATGGGGAAGGTGAACCTCTGGTTGGCCTATATGCGCGGCTTAACTGGTACATCAGTGATCCACTGATCAGCTGATCCTGGTGTCTGTTGAGTTTATCACCAGCAACGTTTTAGTTGAAGTAGTGAAAATACTTTGCTGAGAAGGATGTGACAAAACATCCCACCACCAAGTGTTAATGGAGGCAGACTACCAGAAAATCAAGCACTGAATCCAAGCACACCTGAGGGTTGTTGTCAACTAAGTCTAGTTTGAAGTGCGGCTGCATTTGGGACACAGAGCTGAAGAGGGGTGAAATCCTTTTGGCTCCACTGACTTTGTAAAGCTGCCGGCACCGAGACAATCTACACCGACCGCTGCTTGCAAAGCACCACCGTACAGAAACTCTCCGAAGCTGGCCTAGAGGCATGAGACATCTTACTGGCGCCCAAACTACAACGAGAGAAGATGCTGGAGAGAAGATCCTCGCTTCTGGCATCACGCAGTTAAAACGCACCTGTTCAGAGTCAAACACCCCAGCAAAGAAGAGCGCTAACGTGATTGAACACTACTTCAACAATTGCACAATTACCGGCGTTATTCAGATACATCTTTAAGCACTATCTATAAGCAGGCTTTTCCCACTGTGTCTGTGTGTTGCTTGGCAACCGTCCTGCTAAATGTCGCTGAAGAATTGCTTGGAGGAAGAATGATTATTTGTTATCAATAAATTATTGCATTTTTTTGTTGCTGTGTGTTTATTTTATGAAAGCTTGCCAGGTATACTGTATGTAGTAACCGTTTTTATCAAAGCAATAAGCCCTGCAAGGCCGGCGGTTTACAGTGATTGTAGAAGAGCTAAGGGGCGTCGTCAGGCACGACAGCCTCTTGGGGCTTATTGCTTTTAAAAGCAATGAGCCCCAAGAGGCCTATAAACCACGGCCTCTTGGGGCTTATAGCTTTATTAACTCTAAGTTACGGTTGCTATGGTATGATTGGACAATCGCAGTCCGGGGACGGGGTTTAGTAAACAGTCCATTTAGAGCTTTCATGTCTACGTTCAGAGATGGCAACCAAATCTTTTTAATAAAACAAAAAGACTAAAGATAATTGTCACCTTCAGTTCAGTTGCTAGTATTGTTATTGATCTTGTTTTTGTTGATACTATTATAAATTTATTTTCAGTTGTTTCATCCAACAGCTGTTATTTGGCTCTCATGTGAAACCCTTTTTTTTTTTATTATTATTCCCAAGACCAACCTTATATTCCATTTTCCTTGGAAGAAAAGTCTCAGAGTTTCTTATGCTTCTGTCTGATGATGGAAGAATGAAGCCATGTGTGTTTTTTTCTGTTTTGATACCTGGGATTTTGGGGGATTTCTTCACACATGTTTGAGAAACTTTTTGACAGTGCTATTTTTCTATGTGACTGTGTTCAGCGTGTTTCAACTGTTTCTGGTGGACATTTAAGGTTCACTCTTCACGTGGTGGCGGTGTTGGTTCGCTGCTGTACGATAAAACAGCATTGCGGGTAATAATAATGACAATAACAATAACAACGATAACAATAATGTACACAGTTTTGTTATTTCTTCTTCAACTTTGTGGATTCTCAGCTAACTTTTCCTTGTTGTGACTGACTGTTATAAACTACAAGTACCATAAGCTCAACACTACCCCGATTCCTCACCAGTATTGTGTGCTGTCCACAGGGACACATGTCTGGCTTTTCTCCCCTCCAAACACCAATAAAGACTTATCCTTACTCACCAACAGACCTTTTCTGGTTTCTTGCTGTGTTATCTGAAAGTGTGTACATACCAGGTGGTAACCCACCTCCCGACGGACAACTACGACCTTCAGGGGGAGGATCACGTGACAGACGGAGACAGTCGAAGACATCAGTAGAATAGTTTTCAATAGCGTGGTAGCTTGTCTTGTTGTACTGTAACATAAAAGAAACAGTGAAGAAACTCAAAATGCAACTGTCACAGGAAAAAACACAGTTAAATAGGGCTGCAACTAATAATTATTTCCATTTTTGATTAATTGATTTGTTGCTTCATCTATAAAATGTCAGAAAATGGTGAAAAATGTCAGTTTCCCAAAGCCCAAGGTGCAACCTCAAATGTTGTTCTGTCAATTGTTTTGTCCCGACTAGAAATCCATACCCAAATACCCAAAAATATTAAACTGACTGTCATAGAGGACTAAAGAAACAAGAAAATGTTCACATTTAAGAAGCTGGAACTCAAGAATTCTAGTATTTTTTCTTTAAAAATGACTCACAGTGATTAATCAATTATCAAAATAGTTTCTTGTTAATTTTCTGTTGATCGAGTAATCAATGAATCGACTAAATGTTGCAGCTCTACAGTAAAGTCTGTTAATCATCCTGCTGTATTTCTTTATTCTTTCACCTCTGTTTAGTTTGGCATATTGTGATTGGAATAATGCAAAACATTTAAAACATGTCACCAAACTTATCAGATTTTGAAAACTAAATTTAGAGATCCTTCAGTTGATTTCCAGTTTGTGTGAATCTGTTGTGCAGTAAAAGACTTTGACCAACTCTGATACGAATTCCTGCTCAGAGAAATAGCAGAAAATAACAAGGATGCAGCTCAATGCCAATGTAGAAAAAAACACAACAAATTGTAATTCCTACCAAAATGTGTCCGTTGTCACATTAAAAAGTCATCGATTAACCCCTAGTCACTGTGCTCTACAGCATATGGACTCACACAGTGTTCAGTTGGTAGCATCACCATCGTCGGTCTCATGATCCTCTTGTTGCAGGTCGGAGTCGTCTGTTGTGAGTCTCAATAACCAGCATGGATGATTGTTGGAACTAATTAATGAAGTGTTGTTAACTGCAGTTCCTTTACTGGCCACTAGAGGCTGGTTCTAGAGAAAAAAAGGTCAATATTAATGAATTATGTGAATGAGAAACCCCCCCACACAAAACAATACAGCCACCCCAGCAATACATAAAGAAGTGCATATAAAAGAAATATGTGTAAACACATTATACAAACAAAACCGAACCCAACAATGAATCACTACTACTAACAAGTATTGTAGCCTGATGTATCTAATTCTTCTGTGCCATGGAGCTCCATTGGTGTCCAAAAACTATTAAAAACACATCACTGTTGCACTGGGTTCCTTCATTACCATAATTACAGTCATTGTAGTTTATTTTGACTCAGTCCTACAAACACTGTCCTGCTGCTGGAAATACTCACAAGCACCAAGTGTGTATTAATCTACTGCTGAAAACCGTCCACATCAAATGCACAATTTACTTCCTGTTTCAGTAATGACATATTTGTGGCCTGTTTTTAAAGATTTGGTCTTTCAGTAGGAACCAATGGGACTGAGTGCCACAAACAGGGTGTGGAAGCCTTTAAGTATCATTAAGAGACAGGCTAACACATTACAGGTTTTTGTTTTTTAGTGGACAGTAAGAAAAATATATGAAATCACATCAGCCTTGTTGATCGATGGGCTTCTTAACCGTCGTGATTGCCGTCTGCTCCTCCCTCCTCACCTTCATCAAGGCTCCAAACTGTTGCTTTAATGTGGATTTCCTGATTCCAGACATCTGGGAATATGGTTCATCCATATTTTCTCTGCACCCTGAAATGCAATACTTATGGAGCTGTGAAGACTGCCGAGGTTTGACTGCCTGTTAGAAAAACTGTTCGAACTCAAGTGTCAGTTCTTATTTTTGAAACATTATTTGACATTTAATTGCAATATCACAGTATAATCATCTGTCTGACGCTACTCTAATGTTCTTCCATCTCTCTGTCTGTGTGATGTGTTGAATAATAAAATAAATCTTTTACACAGAAAGTGCAACAGCAGACCATTGGGAGGCACTCGGACACTTCTGACAACTCCTCTGTTCAGACATCAGAACTACAGTGATAGCGTGCATATGTGTGTGTGTGTGTGTGTGTGTGTGTGTGTGTGTGTGTGTTTCTCCTCATTTTCATGCAGTTTGTGCAGCTACATGTGTGTTTTTCTTTTAACCAAACACGTGTGTCTGCACGGAAGTATGTTGTTATGTATGTGTTTCCATGGATACAGGTATGAACTGTGACAGAATAGACAGTGAAGCCCCTCAGCTTTAGTGTGTCTGAGTTATGTAACACACAGCAGCCTGGTGTGTGTGTGTGTGTTAGTGTGTGTGTGTGTGTGTGTGTGTGTAGGAGTGGGGGTGGGGAGGGTAGCGGATCGCCTCACCACCTGTATCTGGTGGGTTGTTTCAGCTGTTCGCCGATGTTTGCGTCACCAGCTCCCCCCCCCACCCCCCCCACCCCTCGTCACGCCGCCGACCATCTGCCCAAGCTGGTGTCTATACTCCAAGCCAAAGCGGGGCTACGTCGGACCGTTCTGTGTCGCCCTGTTACCGGGTCCTGTCACCCTGCTGCTGAATTTATTTACAGTCAGTCCGAGGAGACCCACAGAACACGGCTTTGAAATCAGTTTCATAACACGCAGCTATGTCTTTCATTCGCTCGTCAAGCCTCAATCCTTTCATGGTAAGTTCAAACAAATCACTAGATTACGTACGGTAGATACTCTGATCCAGACCCAGACCCCCAGGGACCCCAAACGACTCAGTTTTACTCCATATCATTTGGGTCTACATGATTTAATTAAGTGAAGTGCAATCTGAGCTCTTGAAGAGAGCTTGTGGAAAGGTAGTGTTATTGTCATTATCAAGAGATCAGACAGTTATCTTCTAATAATCGATCGAGTGTTCCTGCATATTTATACCCAAATTCATTCGATCGCTTCCAGTTTTGATGTTTGTTTCTCAGCACTGAGGTCACTGAGGCGCTGAGACTGACATTAAATTATGTTGAAGAGTCAAAAGACTTTCCTGTACTGTTGAAGAACATAAAGGTGATTGACTGCAGAGGTGAAAATATCAGCATCAGAAACAGGTTTACTGCCGAGTAGTTTTGCACATAAAAGGTAATGTGGTGCATAACAATCAAAACAATAGAAGGTTAGAGAAAAGTACCAGAAAAGTCAGGTGATCATAAATAATACATATAAAATTAAGATAGATAGAAGAAGATATTATCTGAGGATGTGCAAAGACTGTATAAACAGTACATGTAATGTGCAAATGTGGTAATATAAATATGATGAAGATGAAGATTTCTCAATAAATAAGGACACGGTTTGGTTGTGATGATGACTATAATCCACAGAAACGGGAGAAAGTCTGAGAGAGAAAGATCCAGAGTTGGTGTGCGCAAGTAGAACCAAACCAGAGACACACGTGGAAAATTCATGCTGCCATGTGTGTGTGTGTGTGCGTGCATGTGTGTATGTGTATGTATGTGTGTGTGTGTGTCGTCTTCAGACTCAGAGGAGAATTAGGTGAGAGGTGAGTTCGATGTTCCACCTTGAGTCTCAATGAGAACCAGATGGGCGACCATCCTCGCAGAGTAACACACACACACACACACACACACACACACACACACACACACACACACATGCACACATTTTACTTATTCCTTTCAAATAGTTCCATTTAAATTAAGTTTACTTTATTGGTATGATTATAAATTAAATAGAACAATCTTCTCTAATCAAATTCTAACTTCATTACATTTACTTTATGAGTTCATTGCAAAAAAAAAAAACAAAAAAACAAGGCTCAATATGAAAAAATTAAACAAAATGTAATTACAAATTCCATCAGTAATGATCCCAGTTAATTAAATTAATCATTATTTCCGAGACAGATAACACAGAACACATCACAGCAACACACGCTCGTCTCCTCTTCTCTCGCTTGAAGAAAGATCTGGAACATTTTCAAAAAAAAAAAAAAAAAAAAATTGCCTTCCCTTTTACACTCTGCTGTCATCCCTGTAGCCTCCTCGGTTGCCGTGACAACCACTCAGGCAAAGTGCGTGTATGTGTGTGTCTCTGTGTGTGTTCGGAGAGTTTCCACCTTCCTGTAAATCTAAGAAGTATTTTCTCCCTCGTTTCCAGTCACTTAACCGCGACAGACGAGTATCATCAGGATATACATCATGTTGTCATGGTGAGGACGCTGCAGCGCCTCCTGCTGGTTCGCTACGGAAAGAAAACATAAAAATTCAGATGTTTGATTAATGATGAAATAAGATGAAACCCAAGAAGGCTGGAAAGACAATTCATATAAACAGAAAAATGTACATTCTGTGCTACATAGTACAATACAGATATATTTATATATACAATTAAACAGCATTAGGAATATTAATAACTGAGGTTTAATTGTTGTTAATTGTCAGTTGTGGAGCCATTTAGACCACAAACTGGGTGTTTAAGATCTCAACTTGTTCAGTAGATTATTGATGAGAACTTTCACCGAAGCTAATAAGCAGGAAACTGAATTGAAATTGAAGACGCGCTCGTTGTCAGTTGCAGTTTGTGTAATTTAGCGGCAGTAATTATATGTAATCAGCTCACTTCTGAATCAAAAACAATCTTTTGCACCGTCAAGAACTCCACTTCAATCTTTGTCAAAAACGTCTGCGTGTGTGTGTGTGTGTTTTTCTGTCTAAAAGTGCCTTTACACACACACAGTGTCGATGTCAGGTTGTGCGAGACATCTGTAATAAAATCTTGGTCACAATCTGTGTCATACTGTACGATATCAGTTTGTCAGATTGTGCGATGAATGCTGGTTGAATCTCAGCATAAATAGAAAAAAAACGGTATGAAAGCAGTGACGCATCATCCATCTGCAGCTCTGATGTTTTGCAAAATGCAGTAAAAGTCCCCACAAACCTTTACGTTTCATCTCTGTCGTTTTTGTTTGTGTGTATTAACCCTCCTGTTGTCTTCCCGTCGACCATGCAACCCGAGTCAAAATTGAGCCGGGAGGACAAAAAGTCCACAGATGCTATAAATTTTAGTAAAACACCCAAAATTCAATGAAAGTAGTGATCATCACTTTTACTTGCAAAGTGTGTGGTATGGAACCATCCATGTGATTTTCAGGCAATCCATATTTGTGATATAAAAACATTTGAAAACGGGTCAAATTTGACCCGAGGACGAGAACGAGTGTGTTTTCCCTTTAAACTTTATTGAAAACTGCTCTTACATGAACGTCCAGTGTATTCTGTGTCGTTTCATGCCGTGTTGTGATCGGTTGGTTTGTAGTCGTGGGTCGTAGCGGCAGCTGTGAGAATTTGGTGCTAAATTTCCGACACTGTCAGTATTTTGCCTCCGGCTGTCTTTGATCACCGAAGCTCCGAATCAGTCGCCGTTGGAGGAGTTTCCCAGTTGGATCCGTTTCTCTCACGATTGTCAACTTCCATCTCAGACAACCCAAAATCACACAGTGTAAAGGAGACACTTTCAAAAATACCGCTGGCATTTAGATGACCTTATGTGTGTGTGTGTGTGTGCTGGTATATCTACCTTTGTGAGGACCTATTTAAATTTTAGTCCATCAGAGGACATTCTCAGAAAATGAAGACATTTTGGCTGATTACCACTTTGGAACAGACCTTCAAAGGGCTGCTTAGGGGGTTTTAAGGTTTTTAAGGATTTGGTTTTAAGGTTAATGTTAGAATTAGGTTCACATGAGGTCCTCACAAGTATGGAAGTACAAGCGTGTGTGTTTGTGTTAGCAGACATTGGGTCAGATCGGGGTTTAACTGTCACATCTGTTGCGATGTCGCTCTCTGTCTCGCTGCGACGACGTCACTCCAAAAGTCTCTCCGAAGCTCCGTTTGCCCTAAAAAAAAAACCCTTCAGCAGCGGCTCCACCTGATCCCAACCAGCTGTCAATATTAGATTGCTTCCCTCTGCCCTGCGAGGTTGACAGAGCGCCGGGCAGGTGTGTGTGTATGTGTGTGTGGTGAGGGGGGGGGCACAAACACTCAAGGTTTGTATTCATTCACCACAAGCAGCAGGATGAAACAGTGTGAGAATATAAGAACACAAACCTTGAACTGACCCTCACTTTGACTTTTATCATATCAAATTGTCAAAGTGAATTATTTATTACAAGAAAATGTCAGATATTCAAAAACCTGCCTGTTGCTTTTGTAGTTTTTTGTAGTTTTTTTTAGTTTTTATCATTCCTGACAGTGAAATGTTAGTCATTGATGTTGCTGATATTGCAAGAAGAAGAGTTCAACCAGGCAGGAATATGTGTATAATCACACACAAAAAAAGCTTTTATGCCTTAATAAAATTACAATACAAAGAGTAAAAATTGACTTTTAGCAGTTTGAGGTGTCCAGTGAATAGTTTCACAGTGGTGTCATTTATAATTGATGCTTTCAAGGGAAATGTTTTCAGTGTCAAAAAGTTTGGCAAAATCTATTTCAAGTTATTATTATTATTCTTATTATTAAAGTTGTTGTTATTATACAATATCATATTCTATATTTTAATATATTTATAGTAGACATTATGATATATAATATATTTAGTATATTTTATATGTTTTGTATACTTGATCTTATTTTATATCATAATATAGTATGTTTAATGTTATTATTGTCAGCATAATCATTATTATTCTCATTTAATTCATTATTAATAATTTATTTATATGTAAAACTGAGGTTCTAACAAAAAGAACGTTCCTTTAAATAATAGCCATCAGATATTATCTTTAATTATATTTGATTATAATCAATGAATGGATTCCACATTTTTGCATTTTGCGTCAATGAGGGTTGAGTTGTTGAAGGTTTTGTGGAAACATGCAGTGTATTTGAACCAGGTGATGCAAAACTTGCATTAAAATGCATAAGGTAGCAGCATGAGCTCATGCTTGATCTGGCATGAAATGGACCTGGACTGGAAAGAGACTGAAATGGACTGGTATTCTTTCAGTACCCAGAACTTTGAACACAGGGGCCTCCAGTGGTGTGTTGGTTCACATGTCCTTGTTATTTAATTCACTAATGAGTGTAGAAGCTGTAACTCTAATAATTACATCATTAAATAATCAGATGATACAGCCGTATTAGGTTTAATGAGGAAGGACAGCGACATTTCAGAGTATTATTTAGAAATTCAAAGATTTGTAGCAGGTGTGATGATGACCACTAGGTCTCGAATTTTAAAAAGACAGAGGAGATGGTGTTTGACCCCTAGAGGACCTGACCCCACAGGTCATCCATGATGAAACCATCTCACAGGTTGTCTCGTACAAATATCTCGGTGTTTTTATTGATAGTTCGCTGACCTTGAGCGCGCATGTTTACAGTCTCTGTAGTTGATTACAACAACGTTGAGAGAGATCGGGGTGTTGATCAGAAGTTTATGGTAGACTTTCATAAAGCGGTTCATGAGAGCTTAATTAAATACGGCATCACAGCTCGGTTTGGTAAAGTCTCAAACTAGTCCAACTGATGCAGACTGCTTGGAGGATAATAGGTGTAAGACAGCATCCATCCTTGCAGTCTACCTACGAACAGGCTGTTCTAATGCTGGAATCATACTACACAATATTTTTGTCTTTCACGCCACATCACTGTTCTTCGATTATGTCACACTACACAAGTTTGTTGTTCTCAATGTTCATAATCGGGCCAGACGCTGAAAAATTTTTTGAGTGATGACAATATCATGCCAAAATGGGGCTGAATTTGTGTGGACTGATCCTGGCATAACACAAACCAACAAGATAATAACTGACCCATCCCGTGTGCTGCACACTGAGTACCAGATACTGCCATCAGGGAGGAGGTTAAGAGCACCATGTTGTCGATTGCATAGATTTAAAAACTCTTTTATCCCTACTTCAATAAAGATTTTAAATGGCAGCAGATGAAATAAGGATGAAATCGATATAAAAACCAACAGAGCTTTATTTTTACTTATCTACTGATGATTGACTATTTTCCAGTTGTAGTGCCTTTCTGTACTTTTCTCTGTTCTATAGGTTTTTATCTACGTAACATCAGTGTATGGCTTTTTTTTTGTCTTTTTTACTGTATGTTTAATTATTTTAGATATAGTTCATGTTCTCTGTAACTGTCTGTGTTTTATGTATGTGGAATGTTTTTTTTATAGATGCAGCATGGGTGGAAACCTGATCCAAATTTCCTACAATGTGAAACAATCTTGAATCTTGACTTTACTGCTATATCCACTATATGGCCAAAAGTATGTGGACAGCAAATATCAGTGAGCACATGCACATCCGTATATTTTTGCAGGTGTTTACTAACATAAAAATACACAAAAGAACAAAAGAGTATCTAAACACTGACAAATCATTCCCCAAATCTTTACTTCCAAATGGATGTGACAATGTTTTGACCACTTCAGGTCTTCTTCAGGTCAGAAATATGTGGACACAGCTGTTTGTGTACTTTTAGTCTGGAGCTGTCTGGACGACGTTTCTCTAATTCCAATGAAGGGAAATTTTTATGCTGCAGCATAAAATGATATTTTAGACAATTTGTGGCAACAGTTTGTGTTTGGCTCTTTCCTGTTTCAACATGAACAATTCTTTCATGAACGCAGCCAGGCCCATAAAGAAATCATTTGTGGAAGAACTTGACTGGCTCGCTCGGAGCTGTGACCTCAACACCGTTGGGATGAACTGGAATGCCAACTGTGAGCCAGGACTTCTTATCAGCCAATATCATCATGTGCCTTTTTTTTTTCTTGTGTGAACTTTGGAGGAAGATCAAGGCCCGTAGGGAAGAAACGGGAACACTGGAAGAAAAAGAAATACATAGCAAACAGAAAAATAAAAACAGCTCTTTCATAGACCATTTGAATCTAAAAACACAGTACAGCATACTTCATCTGCATCAGTTAAACTGTAACACACACACACCTGTCAGGTCTGCTGTGTGTGTGTGTGTGTGTGTGTGTGTGTTTGTGTTTGTGTGTGCGACTATGAAGCGGGCGGTGAAATGTCAGCGGCAGCATACTGATGAGAGAATCAGCCGGTCTGATCTAATTGTCTCCGGGCCGCTGCTATCGGGATTCAGTGGGCTCAATCAGACAGAAATGCATTGTGGGACCTCGATCATGGCGATTTCAGTGCAGGGGCTTTCACACTAATATCTCACTGATGAATGCCGCCGTGCGAGCCAATTAGGAGCTGAGGTAACATAATGTGTGTATATTTGTGTGAGTGTGTGTGTGTGTGCGTTCATGTGCATTTGCATATGAATATCTCCCACTGTCACATAAAACACATTGTAACTCACCTTTTTACGTGTTGATTATCATGTTTAAAGACAATATTTTGGAGATAAAGATATTCAAATTTCCAGTGTAGTTCCATGAGGTATTTTGTATTTGACTGCAGTTCAAGTGTGAATCTTGAGCAGAATATTAAAAGAAAAAGGACAAAAATGGATATAAAATGTAATATTGACTTTTTATTCACAGATTTATATGCATGTGTCTCTATTTCTGTTTACATGTGTTAGTATGTCTGTGTGAATGTTTACAATAAGATCAATTTACTGTTGAAACAAATAAAATAATTATTAAAAGTTTGGAGCTTTTATTTAACCTGCCAGTATTTCATATAGAAATAAGGAGAAGTGCAGTTTCACAGTGACTCAAGAGTTAAATAAGAAGATATTTATAGAGTTTTTCTATAATTTATAACACTAACATGTAAAGCTCTTCTCACACATGATTCTCACTGATTTACACATATATAACTTGCTTTGAAGAAACAATTAAAAACTTGCTCCGGTATGAAACTGGTAGAAGCACTTTTAATGCAATGCACATTGTAGTTCATGTAGAATTTTTCAGGATAATTGTGGATATTTACAATTTCGGTCTTGTGTTTTTGTAGGTTTTACCATCATTTCTATCGGTTATGATAGTACAGGACTCACCGAATGAAATTTATGAGATCTGGGAACGATATCAAAAGAACCGTGAGTCAGAAGAACAGAGTCGATGGTTATAAACGAACCCACAGTTTACCCAGATGATCTTATCCACTTTATTTGGTGGTAAAACCAAAAGTGAGCACACCTGAAATGCTGCTAATTATACCTCATTGAACAGGAAAACTGTGCACACACACACACACAATTACTGTTCAGTAGCCGCAGGAACATGTTTTGTGCTTTCACAAGGTTTTTTCATTGCTGGAAAAACAAACACATGGTAATATTAGATGAGCTTAAAGCAAAATTTGTAGTAAAAAGACTCACATTATTGCAGCCAAAATGTAAAAATATGAAAATGGCGTTGTGCTTTAATAATCAGGATGAACTCGGCCACAGCGGAGAGAGTTTTCACTTGATTATAAACTGTGAAAGCTGTGAAATGCAGATTTTTGCAATATTTCAGTAAGTTTAACGTTACTTGAGTACGATACCTGCCATGTTAGCACAGTTTAGCTAAAGTAGCTAACGTTAGCCTGAGTGTACACCGCTCGTAAGCTATAGCGTTCGCTTCAGTCCGAGGTAGCGAGGCGTGTTTCCAAAGCGTGAAAGGCAACACCTTATTTGGAAGTTCCTGGCTCCAAACGGCAAAGATGGCGCCGACTATAAGCTGCTACTCTGCTCAAACTGGCTCCAATGTAAACCAATGGGTGACATCACTCTTCGCCACGTCCATCTTTATATACAGGGTATATTTAAAACCTGTCTGATTCTGTGCACAATGTAATCATGACTGACAGAAACTGTGGCTAAAACAACTCAAGTTTAATAAAAATGTAAATGCAAGTTGTCATAAACTGGAATTAGAAGATTTAAGTAGCACATTGTAACTCCTGACCTTGACGACAAAGTGTCATTAACAACCTGCCAGAGTGAAATCCTAACTTTAAAGCAGCCTATAACTTTCCTGTGATTGCACCGTTATGATGTGGCCTTGTCAGGGCCTGCTGACATTTCCCGGTTTCCACCAGTTCGGCGGGGACGAAAGGTGAAGCATGATTAATGAGAAGATAGACGGGGAACGACAGCAGAGGAAGGATGAGAGATGAGTGCGGGGGTGGAGAGGGTGAATCTGTAAATCAGTGCTGATATGATCTCTGTGGTTTGTTCTTACGGGGTAGCCTGAGGATAACTAGACATGTTCTTGGCTAATTTGGCCGTTTTAGTTACTTTGATGTTATTAACTATTAACACCACAAGGCTTCATGCTCAATTCAGATTCTGTTTTTAGGGATGAGTGTTCATTTACCTCATAAATTTCATTGAATGAATTTTTGTCCACTTGGGGGCAGAAGAAACAAGTTATGAACACAACACTGACATATCATCACCTTCTTAGTTGATATGTTGTTAGCAAACAGTTGGTTTTTTTTACACATCCAACAGTTCTGGAGCAACATTATCATTCATTTGGAGTCATGTTTCTGCTCACATGGACACACATTATGTGCCACCATCACATAATTTGGTGTTAAGAGGTCGTGGTCACTTCACATATTTCTGTGAGATCAGGCGGGTAGTGGACACTGTGGTTTTTAGAGCTTTTTCTCTGAAAACAGTTGCGGCTGATAATGACGTAAACAATGAGCTGAAACTCACTGTGAAAGCCTCCGTAAAGCCTAGAGGAGCTGCAGAATCGCCATTCGAGACGTTTGATACATTGTTTTTATATAAAAAATATCGATTATAGCTGCTTAATGGATGTTACCAAATCTGAATCCAATATTTGATAACAACTATATAAGAGCAGATGTGCAGTTCAAATTATTTTGGGTTATTCTAGGGTGAAGAGGTACAACTCCTCTTAGATATTAGTAACTTTATCAGGATCAAGATCTTTTTCCTCCAAATCCTCCAAACAATCAACCAAACAAAAATAATTAAATTACAAATGTTGTTGTGCAAAATATCATATTATTAAAATGTAACATCTCTGACGGGAATGGAGGAATCTAGCAGGAGCTGTTGGCTGTTTATTTTGTTTAAAAGGTCACATACAGGATATGAGATTTATATGAGAGATGTGCGGTAAATTGGAAGCTTTACATGGATATTTATTTATTGTTGATTTCTATAGGGAAAAGTACATATCATGGGGCTAATAGCATGTATAATTTATAGCCAGAGCCAATTTGCAGATTCTGTCCCTGGATGGACCTTTACACAAATACACAAAAACAACCAGAAAGTACGTAGAAAAAAGTAAAAAACACCAAATAATATTACAATAAAATGACCATAAAACTCAATGACAAGCAGCAGATCATTCATGAAAACACAATCACTGTCACTGATGAGATGATATCCCTACTCAGTAAGTCCAATCACGTATACGATACAGAGCGCAATTAAAGAGTGTAACATTTGTGATTATTGATAAAGGGTAATGCACTCTGATGAACTGGGTTTAACTATTAATCAAGTGTGATTTGATTTTATTCTGTAATAAACAAGATACAACAACAACATAACAGAATATTCACAGAAAAAGAAAAGAAAAGTTTCAATCTAACATAGGACATGAATGCGAAGCCAAAATATATAAAATGCAAGTCCCAGTTTAAAGAAACAATACAAAATTTAACGCAAAATTATGACTGTTACAGTAAAAGTTGCATGTATGTTCAACCTCTCGTGATAAGATTTTGTAGCAAAAAACTGGCCAGTTTTACAGTTTTGCACTGTTAACTGACTTTTGTGTGTGTGTGTTGTTTTTATTGACACATTAATACACAAAAATCAATACCCAAAACCAAACACACACACACGCTTACACACATCAGAACTGGGGACACTCACAGCTGCAGTGTGACTGTATGTAGTGAAGCTCGGGGATCCCCAATGTCTTAAAATTACAATTGGACATGAATTTTTATTCTCAAACACGGTGCTGGCCTGAAAGTTTACACAGCCGGCAGCAGTGTCTTACTGAATACCTGCAAGTCATTAAGTTGAACTCTTGCTGTTCCCCACTTAACCCTGGATTTACCAGTCCAGCTGTTAGCGCGCTTACATGAACATGTCCAGGTTTGTAACAAAGGAGGATATTTAGCTGCAAAAACAATATGATTTGATAAAATATAGTATAGAGACCAGACGCAGCAGTACAACGTGAAAAAAAGTCCTGGAAATAGAAAATAACACACAAGAAACTAAAATTATGAATCAACTGTTAATTAAGTATTATAATTGTCTTGCTATATACTGCTGACATTCAGTATGTTGTATAAATGTGGTATTTGCATTGATTTATATTCTTTTCTCATGGAGACCAATCTATTTTAATGAATAAATATAGAGAACACATAATTACAACAAATTAAAGTCACACTGTGTTGTAGAGAGGATTAATGGAGGAAAAGCAGCAGGATACATTAATGAAAAAAAAAAAAAGCTTGATTGACTGAGGAAAGTTGATTTGACCAAAACATCCATATCCCTGCTCCACAGCCCAGAAGAAACATGTGACTGCGAATATAAAAAAACATTTTTGAAACTCAATGAGATGAAAAACTGTATAAATAAAAGAACATGTCCACGGTGTCCTAATGACAGACAGCGAGAAGAAGAATAAAAGAATGTCGCCACATTGATAAACTCCCAGCAACAGGTGGCTTTCAGCCAATCACAGCTGGGGATCCTGTGGGAGAATTTCAGTGAAATTATAGTAAAACGCTGCATTTAATTTATTACTGATAATTCTGGTCAATTAAATACCTAATATGTGGTAAAAAAAAGCCTTCATGTTAAGTCAGATGCATTTATTATATTTTGGATATTATGAATCATGGTGGAACATAAGATCATTGTATTTTTGTTCATTTCTTTTATTAAAAAAAAAACAACATTTATACGCTATTTTAACTTTTAGAGGCAGACAGGAAATGAACAACAAAAGTCTGCAGTGCAAATCGTAATGGGGACGACATTCAGGGCTTGAATTGAGCCAGAACTCATCTGTACAGAGCACTTAAATTCAACTGAATACTGTTACTTATCACTCAGGACGTAATGTTGTTGTGCAGCTGAGTGTGAGACACAATATGTGATTTAGCTCAGATGGAAAGCTGCTGGATTACATTCCGGCTCTGCACTTTCAAAATCCAGCAAGTAGTTGATAATTTGTGCACGTTAATTACTTTTTTTCAGATTACAAATGAGCAATTTGAGACCTTAAATTAAAGGATAGGTTCACATTTTTTCAAGTCTGTCCTAAAACAATAGTCAGGTGCACATTGACACGTTTTTCTTGTTGTAATCATTCCTCCTGTTCATACTAGCCATTAATAGATCCCTTCATAATGCACTCACAATGTTAAATTGGGGATCACTTATGTTGAAAGCACATTTGAAGGGGATCTTCTAATGGTCAGTATGAACAGGAGGAATGATGATGAATGAATGACAGCAAGCAAAACCTGTTATAATGTTCATTTGGCCACCTGACTTGTTTTATCTTTTAAAGGTTTAAGTTTTAAGTCTTGTGCAGGATTTTTACCCACAAATGCTCTATATCATATGCACATTATGTGTGTGTTTTGAAAAATGCCATATAAATAAAAATCTTCACTTATACATCATGTAGGATGCTGTTTTATATCCTGGCACCTTCTTTGAAGTAATCCAAGCACAGATCTGATCTTCTGAGCTGAGCTCCAGAGCAGGTTAGCCGTCTAGCACAGGTTTCCATGGTGATTTAACCTAGGTCAAAAGTCAGCCGGCTTTCAAGAAAGAGAAAATCTGGGGTTAAGCTAAAAATTTCCTCGCTAACCCTTTAATCTCTCCTTGTGAAAAGGACCGGTCGAGCTACAGATATTGATCAAAAACTCTATCAAACGGTGTTGCTGTGTTGACGTGATTTTGTGCTTTTGAGGCGTTTAAAGTTTCCTCTTATCGTGATTTTAAATACTGAGAATCAGGCTCAGGAGGAGCAAACACTGACAGAAAAGTCAACTGCAGCACCTTAGGGCTTCAGCTGGGTTGGACACACATGCAGCCAATCGAACTCACCCGTATATACAGTTTCGTACATTGAATAGTCCCTATAGCATCCTTCCATGTGACTACAGATGGATCAATTGTTCTTCTCTCTCCTGCTCTGTAACTTCCGCCCCTGAGCCACATAACATTGTTGACTTGGTTTGACTCGGTGGCTGATAACGATGTGATCCAGCGCTCGCTCACTTGTGTGCTGCAGCAACTGTGGGAGGCCTTGTTCTGCTTGATTTATCCTCATTAGGTGCACTGTTGAAAAATAGTGGCTGAAAATGTTCCAGATGCACAGCGACTGCTGCCAATATTGGTTGTCAACAAGAATTATTATATGCAGGAAAAATGGCTAAATCAAGCACAGCTAAGTGCAACCTGCAGAGAGAGAGATTCTTTAATTAGTTTCAGCTTACTCTATTAGAGTTCATTAAATTAAGGTTGATTTAAGCTATATACAATGTAATTAAATATAATAGACTGTGTGTGCTGTGGAAATCCACCATGATAAACAAAACCGAAAACAAAAAGAATCTGTATATTTAAAGCACTATTTTAAATAAAAAAAAACTAATATTGCTGACTTCAAGTGCCGGGCTTGTAAATATTATTATTAGAAAAAAGGGTTATGTTAGATACATAATAGATTTAAGGAAGCATATTGATAACCTTTCTGTGTTTCACTTAAACAGGAGGTTTTGTTTCCAGCAGCCGCACCTTCAAACTGATGGAAAAGCTGCTGTGTTTTTCGATTTGAGCTCTGAAATACCTGTTCAGACTAGCTTCCTTTGTTCATTTTTTAAACTGTGCTGCTTAACAGATGTTCAGTGTTTAGCATTCTGAGTGCTAATGGACAGTTCATTAAAGCCGCTATGTGTAAAATTAATACATTTCAAACTCTGTAGTCCCCCAGTGGTAAAACCATAGACTGTATAAAAATAATGGATGTCGCCATCGTGATGTCACCCATTGGTTTGTGGACTCACGTTGTGACCCTAGTTTGGCTAGCACAGTGCATTTACAGTCTATGTTTAACTGTTTAATGCTAAACCAAACACTGAACAAGACTTTTTTTAGGCAAACAAAATGTTCCAATTAGCAGTCATGAACTGAAAACAATGTTGTCGCCGTGGTAGCAACTTGTCAATCACAACATAGCCACACCCTAAAGCATACCCTGATTTATCATCAAATTTAAATACAATGGGACCATAATTTACAAAATGAACATCATGCTGTATTGAAGAAGACTTGAAACTAGCGATTGAGACCATAAACTCATTAGGAAAATGTTTACTGAGGTAGTAAATCCAGTGAGAAGGAGGGTCATTTCCCCATAGACTTCTATACAAATGGACTCCTTTTTGGAGCTGCCCCCTGCTGGCCATTAGAGAGAATACAGGTTTAAGGCATTTCTGCTTTGGCTTCACTTTTCGGACTCGGAATTACCTGCTTGGGTTAAAAAGGACACACTGCTTTTTTTTGTCACTTGGGGGCAGTGAAACAAGTTTTCTCCATGGATGTATTAACAGAGCTGTATACGGCGCCTCCACTCAGCCTTGCTGACAGTGGCCACTTGTAATAGTGTAACTAAAAAATCCCCTGCAGCCCCAAAAGCATTTTCCCTGCAGACCACCATTATAAAAGACACGTCTGTAAAACTGTTGACAGGACACCTCCAACTGCAAACAAGGTCTATTATTACATGAAGGCTTTATATTTATAAAACTGGACCAAAGTGGTGGACTGACCTACCAACTGACAGGCATTCCCATGTTAAGAGCCGGTTTTTAGCAGGTTAAAAGGAAACTTCATCACGGTGTACATACTAATCCCCCTTCATCATCAGTACAGAAGGGATAAGTGTTATCTAATAGTCCTCTACATCAACAGATGAATATGTTCAGTATGTTAAAAAATCCTCCTATAAATCGGACACTTGTGTGCAGCGCTGAAGGAATAAACACACATCAATATTGTTCTGAGACATTTATGACACCTGTAGATTTTTAGTTCAAGCTGACCAATTTTAGAGTATTGTTCCCTGGGAAACAATTTAACACTGAGCGGATTATCCTGGTTAAATAAAGTGAAAGAAAATGGGGCCGGTGGGATCGCTCTGAGCAGAGTGGGTGGATACTCCCCAAGTTAGAGTCTAATTGGTCCAAGGGGAGCAGCCAAGGGCATTTTATGTGGGAAAAAAAAGACCTTTCAACAAGATTTAGGAAACAGAGGAGCTTCCTACATCATTGAAAACACTTGCCTGCATTTGCACTGCTAAAAGCAGCTTCCTGGGTTGAGAGCAAAGTGTCGACACCAGTTTAAGTTTGGTTTCAGTCCAACAACCATTAAAGAATTTCTTTAAGTCTGACTTTCTACTCATATTGAAGCAACTTGAGGCTGTAGGAGCCATTTTTCGAGAGTGAAAAAGATTTTTAAAGGTCAATTTTTTTCTTAGATAATGTAATCAGACCCCAACAGGAGCTCATTTGATCGAGACAAGTGTAGGTCTACGTTTGATTACTGATTACTGAAAGAACCTTTTCCGACCACTGATTGCAAGTCACATGTTTGTATCCCATCTTTTTCTGATTAGATTTACTCAATACTGTTAGATTTGTTGTGTTTTATCCGATACTGTTTGAAAACTGCATCCAGTGAAAACTACACAGGCTAACCCCTGCCTTCAACCTTTATTGGAAGTGTTGTTAGATTGCTGCATAGCTGTGCACCTACACGCACAGTGAGGGCAGTAGAAGTCAATTTAGCCAGGAGAAGTCACTGTGTTTATTTGAACTCACGTAATAGCACCAAATTCCAAGAAAAAGTGATTACCAGCCTTGTTCTGAGAAACCTACGGAGGAGTTTGTTAGGTATGAGGATGTAATCCAGACCATCTGCAGGAAATGAGCCAAAACACAAGAGTTTATGGGTAGAAAGAGATGGATTATTGACACCTGATTCCATATGCTTAAAGAGCTGAGCAGAATAAAATGAAATGCGGCCTCAAGCTCATACTAAGCTGCTCTGGTGTTATTCTATATTTTTCTTATTGTCAACAAATCCCCCGAAGAGACCAAAACCAACAACGTGTTAGTCCATCTCTCAATACTTTCTGACTATATAACCTGTCTCTGGCACTCAGCCCCAAGCCCATTGGTTCCTACTTACATAAATCTTTAAAAACTAGTTACAAATGTCTAATTTATATTTCTAAGTGGACTCAGTAATTTCCTTAAACAGCTGGGCTCTGTAGCCTTTATCAAATGTTACTGAAAAAGGGGAAAATGGTACTTTTGTTGGGATATTTTCAGTGAGTATTTCCAGCAAGATACAGTCTGTCTCTTAAAGGTAATACATGAACATCTCACCCAGTACAACGGTGTGTTTTTAACCACTTTAAACAACAATGGAGCTTTATGGCACAGAGGAATAAGATGTATCAGGCTTTGGATACAAAGGCAACACTTGTTAGCATACTTTCACTGTTGGTTTTGGTCTTTTCATGTGATTTACTGACAGTAAGGAAAAGTAGAATATTGGAAGCTTTAGCCTTTTAACTGTATATCAACACCAGAGAGGAAAAAAAACCAAAAACATGATTCATAGCTGAATTTAGAGTTGCTAAAATCAAATCTGACGGGATGACACATTACCAAAACTCTGTTTATAAGCCCTGATCCAATTTAAATTAGACTGTAATTAGGCTAATGAGCAAATACAGAAATGCAACTAAATAAATGTTTCCTTTCTGAAAACAAACTGTGATTGCACCATCTATCCAAGGGGTCCTCTGCGTGAAGGAAAAAAAAAAAAAAAAGTTTGCAAACTGGAGCTCAACCACAAACTGAAAGTATTCATTTCATACAGTGTTTGATAGATTTTCAAATTAAATTGGTGACTTAGGAATAAGGCGGTGATGTGAGGTGTGAAGAGGCTCAGTGATCCGGCGTTACAGTAAGTGTTCCTCCTCTAATGGCTGTTTATGGAAGACTGCCTGTGTGAATGAATGTTAATGACTTTTCTGGGAAAAGCTTTTTGAAGAAGCTGTTACCTCCTACAAACCCAGCTTGGCTTCTGCCTCACCCCCACCCACCCACCCCCCCCCCCCACACACACACACACACACACACACACACACACACACACACACACACACACACACACACACACACACACACACATGTTTACTTAAGTCACTTTTGGGGTATTTACATAGATTAACATTCCTTTCCTGGAGACCTACCCTCACCTTAACTGTAACAACTGCTTGCCTAACCCGTACCCTAACCTCAACATAACCCTAAACTTACCTTAACTTTAAACCAACCCTTTAAACCCTAAAATGAATAAAATGAATGAATTACGTTAAGGGGACTTGCTTATTGTCCCCATAAAGGAGGTGAGTCCCCAACAACAGATTCATGTCCCCATAACATGAGGAATACCTGGTGCGCACACACAAACACACACAAACACACACACACATATAGAGAGAGAGTAAGGATGTGCAGAGAGCCCAGTATTTGTATTTGTATCTGTATTTGTTGAGGCAGCAAAGGTATTTGTGTTTGTATTTGTATTCGAATAAAAGTGGAAAGAGGCTTAAAAATTGTTTTTGTTTTTATTCCACTTTTAATTTGAAAAAATGTAAGTGTTGCAATAAGTGTTCATGAATAAACTACCTTATGAAGGAGGTCCCCACACCGGGGTCTCGACCTGGAGTCTCCCAGATCATAGACGACTGCGCTGACTACTGAGATAAAACTTTACTTATCACCTCATGCAGACAGACCTCTACCTATTTATACACCCATAACACAGAGACAGCACAGCGTGTAACGTGTGGGGAAGAAGGCGATTACTGCTTTGCACTTCTCATTTATTGCCTATTTTTTACAACCTAACTTTGTGGAAAGGAGAAGGGGAACAACAGCGTCTGCAGAGTCGCTTGAAAGTTCAGCTTTATCTCTGAGGGAACACCCCCAACTCCGGGAGTGACGTCCAAATTAGGAAATGTGCGTCATGTAGCAGGTGGATGTGACTCCCCTCGTTGAGACCTGCTGATAGACGTAACAGCGGAGCAGAGGAGAGAGACTGAGATAGAGATGTATCCGACCTGTGCGCTGGTATTTGACATGTTGTTTTTCTTCCCCAAAACAAATAATTTTAAAATTATTTGTTTGAAACAAATATTCTTAAAAAAACTCCCACTATTTGTGCTTTGCTGAATAATATATATGTATTCATTACCCGAGTAGTAACACTTTCAAACATATGCAGTACATTCATTCATGCTCACAGATAACGTGTGTTACGTACATACGGATGCACATTTACATACAGACATGTGCCTCCCTTCAGTGCAAGCACACACACACTCGTATCGACACACACACACACACACAGATGCTGAGTATACTTCATCCAGTTTGGTATGCCCCATTTGCCGTCTCATTTGCCCACTGAACCATATCTCTTTGTGTATCGTATTATTTTTTTTTTCCACAGACTCTAATTAAGGTTGTGTTGCCTCTGAGAAAGTCGTTTGTCTCTACATCACCTCGCTCAGTGGCTAATTACAGCACCGTCATGGCACAGCGATATAAATGAGGAGTGATTCAGGTCAAGACTTTGTTGTTAAAATGATCTCACAATCTAATTTGCATATTGTCGTTGATAGCCAAAAATATCATCTTATCAGACTGAGAATTTAATTTTTTCTTGCTTGATGTGAGTGCTCTGTTGCACTTTGTTTAATGGGGTTTTAAAGGGTTTCATGAGCTGAAGAGGTCGGGGAGAAGCATCTTTCTGGGGGAACCTGGCTTGTAGTTCGCTGTAATGGATGTTTTGTTGGCAGAAGAATAATGACTTTAATATTTAGCATCTATAACATATTAGTTTTACAAATATCACTCATTTCGGGTCAGACTTCTTTTGTATTGTCATCCAAATCTGAGTTCAAATGACTCAGATTTGTTATTTTACTTGTCATTTTTTAACATTTAATAGTTAAATAGTGACAATTCTGACTGGTTTGTCAGGAGGTGAGACATTTAACATAAAGTCTGTCTGTTCAAGTCAGTATTTTTAATTCTCCACCATCTCGAAAATAAGCCGTCTCAGACAAATCTGGGTTGTATTAAAGCACATTATTTGAGCTGAATATTCAGTAAAACTACATAATATTTCTTCTCCTTCTTTTCCCCGTTCATGGATGAACTTTATCATCACTGATTGTCCCAATTCTGGAAAACAATCAACTCAGTTTTACTTGTTATGTTCAAAATCTGCAAATGTAGACAGTGAATTCTGCTGTTTGAAATATGAAACATTGTTGGTGATTTTTCTGTTGTCAGTCAAGTAGTGAAGAGACTCTCCTGGTTGAATAATCAGTAGAAAAGCAACTGTGTTACAAAATATTTGTTTCTTTGATAAAAAAAAGGTACAGTACAAACCTGTAGACTTAAAACTTAAGGAGGGAAGACAAATACAACTCCCAAGGAGCATTTCAGTCATTAACACCCAGTCACCGACCCATAAAGTCGAGCTGAAACCAAAAATATTTCATAGATACTTAATAAATAAAACACTCTCTGAGATTCTGGGTAAATACTATAAAGTGTTTTGAACTTGCTACAGCTCGTATTTACACCTCTGTCTGACTTCTTATATAACAAATGATACTCACAGGAAAAACAATGCTGAAATCATTAAAACTGATGAGTATAAAATAAATTTATACAACTATTAAATTATCCAGCAGACTCCGGCGTCTCTACGTGAAGGAACATTGAAGACGTCATTAAAGGGAAACACTGAAATGTTAATTTACAACAGGAATTTCACCTCCTTCCCTCAGAGCAGCAGAATGTAATAAATGGCACAACACTTTACCTCTCATTCACACAATCATACAATTTGGGGTTCAACGTCTTACCCAAGGACACTTCAACATGCGGACAGGATGAGGCGGGGACCGAACCACCAACTCTGTAACTAGTGGACAACCTGCTGTACCTCCTGAGCCACAGCCACCCTTTAAATCAACATAACTCTCCTCTATAATTGGTGTTGATGTTAGTGTTTTACCCAGAATAGTGGAAGGGTCTGTATCCATCTAACTAGAGCTGCTTTTAGTTTTTAAAAATCTGTATTTGTATGTTTATATAGCTTTAATATTTGTATATTTTTTATACTTTTTTCATGTTTTTGACTGCAGATTTTTGCTGTTGTTCTTTGTCATCTGTCATCATCTTTTTGATAAGTGGCAGCGGATCAAATTTCTGTCTGGACTGCTGCTAAATTTAAAATTAAAGAAGCAGCAGTCTTGTAATTTGATTCTTGTGGACTCTGAGGTGCAAACACATACACCAGACTACCCGGTCAGAGGCACGTTTCCTGAACAGACTTTTCCAAGAGGCATGCAAAAAAGGCCAAAGGTTTTCTAGGAAAAGGGGACCTCTGTAAATATTTTCTCTGTTACATCACATTGTGGACCACACACACACACACACACACACACACACACACATACAGAGGCCCCATGTTCTTTCTGTCATGCCTTACCCTCTTACATCACAGGTTTTACCCTTGTAATAACTCCACCCCTCTCTCTCTCTCTCTCTCCTTATTCTAGCATTTACGTGACCTTTGACCTGCATTCCTTCTCTCCTCTTTGCTCAGTTTGTCCCTCCCTTCTCTGTGCTCTGCCTCTCAATTTCTTTTCATCTTTTACTCTTTTATATTCCTATACAATGGTGGAAGAAATATTCAGATCCTTCACTTGAGTAAAAGAGCAAATAGAGCGATGTAAGAACACTCCATTACAAGTAAACGTCCTGCATGAAAGATCCTACTTAAGTAAAAGTACATAATTAGTAGCAGCAAAATGTACTTAAAGTATTAAAGTAAAAGTACTTGTTCTGCAGTAACTGATATATTACTGTACATGACATTATTAGATTGTTAATACTGATTAATGGGAGAGGAAAGATTACAAAATAAAAGTTCTGATACACAAATCTGTTTTCAGTTTTTGGACTTTTTCTCTCATCTTTGATTTTTGCTGAAATATTGGATCATTTGAACATTTACTGATCTGTTAACAACTCATAGACATCCGACTACACACTGCTTTTTGTAAGACTTCCTTCTTCTTTTCCTCCTTTTCTTTTGTTTCATATAACTTCTTTCCTTGTTTAGTTCTTCCTTCCTCCTTCGGTTCCTTTTTCCCTTCTTTCCTCCAGATCTGCCCTCATTGCTTCCGTCCCCGATCGTCCCTTCACCTCCTCCCTTCCTCTCTGTCCTTTCTCCTCGATGTGTTTTCATTTCCTCTCTCCCCCAGCGTTTGCTACAGATCCTTCACTCTTTGCCTTCTTCCTTTCAGATACTCCCCTCCCCCCCGATGTGTCCTCATCACCTCTCTCTCCACCTCTTCTTTCTTTTTCCTCCTTATTTTTTATCCCTTCTCTCCACCACCTTCTTTACATATCCTTCTTTCCTTTTCCCTCCTGATTTGTTTTCATCTCTTCTCCACCTTTGCTGCACTTCTGAACTTCATTTACTTCCTTCCTCGCCCTCTCTCTGGATCCGTCTCCATCTCGATCTGTCATCACTTACCCCCCCCCTCCCTCCTCTCTACAATTGCTCCCTTTCTTCCCACCTTTCAGTCCTGATTTGTTTCCATTCCTTCTCTCCTTCCTTTTTCCTTCTTTTCCCTCCTGATTTGGTTTATCTGCTTCACCTTTCCACATATCCTTTCTTCCTTCTTTTTCATCATGATTTGTTTTCATCACTTCTCTCCCCCCACATTTCCCTACCTCCTACTTTCAATTTATCTTTCCCCTTTTCCTTCCTCCTTTCTTTCTTTTTTATCCCCTGGTTTTCACCCACACTTCCCTCCTCCCTTCATTCGTTTCCTCTTCTGATTTACTTTCATAATTTCTCTGCTCCACACTTCCTTCTTTCCTGATTCGTCTTATTCCTCTCCTCCTTTCCTTCAGCCTCTCTCGACTCTAAAAGGTGACTTGGCTGTTTCTCCGTACCTGCCTGCCGATTGGACGTTGTCATGGAAACGGCCGCTGGGTGGTGGGGTGGGGCGGGGTGGGTTGTTATTGTTGGTGGTGGTGGTGGTGGTGCTGGTGGGGCAGCTCTCGTCTTGCAGAGGTGGATGAGGTGATGCTCTGTTATGCATGAGCACGTGTGTGAATCTGTGTGTGTGTGTGTGTCTGTGTGTGTGTGTGTGTGTGTGTGTGTGTGTGTGTGTGTGTGTGTGTGTGTGTGTGTGAGGGCTTAAGTGCTCAGGCATGTTTGTACTTGATGAGCTTGAAACTTTGCTGTATTTGACATGTGTGTGCAGTGTCTCAGTGCATGTAATGATGCATGTGAAATTGATTTTCTCGCAGTAAGTGAGTGAGCGTGTGTGTGTGTGTGTGTGTGTGTTTGTGTTTTTCTGTCACGTTTGACAGCCATACCCCCTTTTACATTAGTATTCTGTTCCATTGCGAGTCTGTGTGTGTGCGTGCTGCACAGAGCTGCTTTTGGCCACACTTGTATCCACATCTGTGATTGTGTGTGACAGCGGCCCACTTGTTCACACATCAATATTCATGCATGTCAGTGACAGTGCAGCGCAATGTTGAATTTTTCACCTAATCATACTTTCTGCATGCCTGTGTTTGTGTGTATGTGTGCCTATGTATGTGTGGGTGGCATTAGCTAAAGGCAAGATGAGTGTACACACACACTCACACACACACTTAAGCTCCTTCACCACATCAGGTAACAGCTCAGCTGGAGCTGTGTGTGTCTGTGTGTGTCTGTGTGTGTCTGTGTGTGTGTGTGTGTGTAACTATACCCTTAGCTGCCAAAGAAGAGCCACGGGAAGAATGAGGTGACAATCTGAGAAAAACAAGGATGGATAGAAAATGCAAATCTGGGTAAGAATGGATTGTAAAGAATTAAGGAGAGCATGACAACACTTCTCGTGCTTTCCTACGGATTAAAAGCAACAATTAAAAGAAGTGGAACAACAACAGTGACAACAAAAACATCCGTAATCCTTAAAGTGAGAAACCAGCTATGCAAAACAAACACTAAAAAAAACCAAAAACTAATTTGTGCAGTTTCATACATTTGGAGTATACTTTGCAATATTAATATTACTAAAACTCAATAAAGTGGATACATTATGAATGATCATACCAAACGCACCCATATTTTTAAAAACAGAAAAGGATAGCCTTGAGGTAAAAGAGTAAACCAACCCTCAAAATATTGGAGTCAGTGTGTGAAATATTCAGATTAACTTTATTGTGCTCCTGAGGGGACTTTTGGTCTGGGCAAAAGTGAAGAAAGAAAGAAAGAAAGAAAGAAAAAAAAAAAAGGATTCAAAGTGGTAATCCTCTATATCCTCTTGTTTCTGTCAAGAGTTTTGTTGTCTGACTCTTCTGTCACCAGCAGTGACCAAAACTGCAGTGATGTAGGCAGGTATGCAGAGATTAGTCCAGTGGGTGTAATACAATGAAGGATCACTACGCTCAACTCTTTACCTGCTGTGTTTAAACCAGACAAATCTGTAAGAGTGTGATGCAGTTTGGTACAAATTATGAGAAACAACTTTCAGATACGTCGGTTTAGTTGGTCAATACTTAGTTTTATGTGCCAAACTACATATTAGCATATTGGGTTGTTTATTAAAAACTCTATAATGAGCACATTTACCGCATGCTAACAAATTATAAAACCCTCTCAAAGAACTAAATGTAACACAGCAGCTACTTTTAGGAAATTAATGAAAAGATCTAATCTGCTAATGTTAGATTTAGCATACAAAACTACACACTGAACATAAAGTAATATCTGTCAAAGGTTCAATGTGTAGGTTCGTAAGAATTTTTACTTTAAAACATTCCAAAATTAACAAAAATTATCAAGAGAATGGGAAGAATTAACAAATAGGGCAAAGACTTACATGTATTATGTTGCAGAGATATCTACTCAAGTTAGCATGCTAACCAGCTAGCTCTGGTCCCGGCCTGCACGTACTGTCTCGTCACTTTGTACCTCAGGGGCGATAATGAGTCACTGTAGCGTCCAGTCTTCCCTCAGTCCAACATAAGAGGAAGAAGAAGTAGCACTGGCAGTAATGGTGGAAGCCAGGCTAAATGCTGTTGAATTTTTTGCTGTAGGACTGTTACTATGTCATTTTATTAAGTTTTAATATTATTTCAGGTGAGAAAGTAAGCATTTAGATTTCCCAATATGAGGTCAGTTTATCTAAATAACGGAAAGGCTGCAGCCAGCTGCTGCAGCTGGCAGAGGAGACATCAGCTGTTCATGTCAGCTGATCCGATGAACTCCACTGGGCTGCACCAGCTATGTGAAAGCTGGCCATTTGGCATTGTAGTTCATAGTTGTAAGCTGGATCGATATTGAAATAACATATCAGTAAATTACATCTCTACTGGATTAGTGTGTTGCAAATTGGCAGCAATTAATGAAAACATGAGGCTGTGTGGCAGAAAAACTGCTGTTTTACCATTAGTGAGTTCTGTGACATGTTATGGTTTACACCTACCCTAGACATGTTATGTTGTAACTTATCTCCATGGTGCAGCCGCTTTCTGATATGTGCAGCTCATTTGTAATTTATCACGGTCTCTAATGTCTCCATCATATTGTGATACCTTGACAATGCAATAGCACAGATTCACTGTGAATAGGAAGCTTTATGCTATATGCAGTGATGATGGTGGTGGGGTGATGCGTTTTGTTTGGATCAGATGGTCAATTCTTACACATTGAACCTTTAAAGGATTGTCAAGAATCTAACACATCTAAGACATTTTGAAAAAAAAAAAAAAGTCTTTGTATGAACCCAAATAGCCTATAATGAATAAACCAAATTTCAACACTTTTTTCTGTTTTTTTCTTATAATTTGTACCAAATTGCACCACCCTCTGTGTAAAATATCCTAAAAATTAACCATTAAATACCTGCAAATTACTAAACAAGTTTCCAGGAAATTTGTAAAACCTGTAAAATAAAGTGTTACCAAATAAGATTATTCCCCAAAATGTTGATCTATTGTTCAACACTCGTTGCTGTGAAGTTTAAGTACTACCTAGTTCTCCCACTGTGCATCATGAAAAGATAGAATTAAAATATAAAAAAAAAAAAGCAATCACATCACTTTCTCTGCACTGCTTGATGTTAACAGTTTGTGATCAGACTCACGACTACCAAATATCAGTATTTTACAAACATACATATTCATGGCACAGCTGTTCAGTTTCTACTTTCTCTTATAACTACTTGGTTGAGTGTGAGGAACTGTTGGTGGAGGGGGGTTTCATGCTTCATTAACTTGCTGTGTTAAGTGCCAAACTGCTCTGTGAGCATCTAAATTTAGTTCATGGTAAGAAAAAAAAAGCATATTTAAACTAAGCCTCAGTGAACCCTTTCAACTCTTCTTCTTTCACCCTCCTACTCCTGCTCTCATGTTTTTGTTTTTTTTTTTTTTTTTTGTCTCCATGGGGAATCAAAGAGCGATTAGAGGGAGGCGATATTTCACGTCTTGTTTGGTCTCTCCGCGGTGCAGCCGCCATCATCACCATCATCATCGTTATTATGAGCAGCAGCGGTGTTGCGCAAAGCTGCTGGGGTTTAATTGGCTGCTCTGCTACACGAGGTTAGCCTCATTTGCAGGCCTTGTTATCTCGCCAAGTCTGTGTGAGTATGTTTTTGTGTGTGCGTCATGTCATTGAGGGGAAGCTGTAACAAGGTTAGCTGTTAGAAAGATTGCAAAGTTTGGCCGTCTGGCTGGTTGGCCATCATGGTGACTGACAAGCTACAGTAATAGGTTGGCAGATTCAGGCGCGTCGCAGCTGCGGGTTTTACAGGTGTTGCGACACTTTCAGAGAAACATGATTTCACTTCCTCACCTTTTTCCTGAGGTAGTCATTGATGAAATGAAACTGAGTTCCCCTTACATGAAAACCTATTGGTCAAGTTGATTTAATGGCCATCCAGCCAATCACAGCCATTTGACCGACCCACCAGGTCAGGGAAGAGTAAACAGTTGAAGTATAGTAGATTTATGTGCGTGCATTCAGAAATGGTCCTTCTGTCACTTGCTGCTGGCTGTAATAACTGATTAGGGAATGACAGGAATAACATTAGTCATTAAACAAAAATTAAAGCCAGGTGGCAAAGTAGATGTTGGTTTTTAAATAGTCATAAACAAAAGTGAACATTCATATTTAAGATGTGTAACATTGTCTGTTTTATGGTAATGTGTTGCCTGCCTCACGGTAAACTTTTAACAACCAAATTAATGTTTATTAGCATGCTAATCGCGAGTTAAGCTAATCGCTAATTACCCACCATGCTAGGTGGACTTTGGCTAGAAGTTTGTACAAATTACCTCTGTGTCTAGAATGTAAACTCACATGGTTTATGTTGTTTTAAGCTAAATGTCAAAGGATTATGTTGCTTTAGATGTCATAGTTTTACTCCTTATTTCAGTGAGTAATGTGTGTTTTACATTTAATATAAGTCGCAATAAGTTATAGTTTGTATTGTGTGTTAAACCTACAGCACAGTAATGTTACTGTTTATTGTTGAGCTTAAAAAGGGCTCAGATGGTTGTAGCTGTGGCAGTAAGCCTGTGAGAGCTAGTCTCTCACTCTCTGCACTCACCAGCCTCAAATCACCTGCTTATATCCTCCTGTTGGCTTTGAGGTGGACTTCAGATGAAGAGGGACGGCTTGTTCCCTGTGGCTATTGGAGAGGAACTGATGGCTGCGGCTGCACAACCTCCTGGATGACTTTCAGCTTTTCATTTCCCAATTAGAGACAATTAAAGCATCCCTTTGGACTCCTACTAAAAGAGACACTTTTCTTTCTTTCTTTTTTTTTTAATACAAAACCATTTTGATTCTACCAGTCCATGGACTCAGAGAGGACTCTAAGGGCACGTTGAACCTGTAATTGTTAATGTTATTAAGCCAATTATTTGAAGATAATGATTTGTTTTGCATCTATAACTATCCATTTCATTTTAATGTTTTAATTTAAAGTGTAAGTTTCCTTTAATTTCTTGTCTATAAGGTATGTAAGGAAGTAGGATCAGGATACTCTGTGATTATCTGAAGTAAGGATAGCTATGTTCCAACTGCTACCAAGCCCTAAATAAATTCTCCTGAGTTGTTCCAGTTATATGGTCTCAGTAATTATTTTATAGTAACCTGAAGCAGTGGTTACAACTATAGTAGTAGAAAAAATTGTAGAAATGTAGAAATTCATGGCATTCATTTTGATTTGGAATATTATGGAGACTGGAACGGGGGCCGAAGGCGGGGGGTTGCGGTGCTTATGTCCCATCCCTAGAACCCCGACACTTTTAAAATCGCTGCTCCACCTCCTGCACTGATTCAAGACCTTTTCACACAAAGAAACATGCAAGACAGGTGGAACTGAAAATGTGTCATGACCAGCTTCAAACCACTTCATATGCTTTATTAAGCTTCCTTATCTTCTTCTGCATTTTATCATACAGTGTTTTCTTCAATGTAGATACCTACAGGACATCAATGAATTCAACTTTTTGAGACTTACTCACATAAAAAAACAAACAACATCTGAGAACAGTCAGTCAGGAGCTTGGGCTTGATTGTGTGCTTGAGATAAGGAAGGCTGGATTACCAACAGGGGACAGTGGGCAACTGCCCCAGGCCACAGACCCTCAGGGACCCAAACCTCCAGGTTCAATTTGTGTCAGTTGGTTGATTTAATTGCAGATTCCTTTAGTCTCATCCACTGTGTAGGAGACGGTCCCAAATGCCTCCGACAGACACTTTTAGAGGAAGTGGCTGTGCACTGGTCTTTATTATCGCAGGGAAAGTTAACCAAACGTGCATTTGCCAAACCAACCAGTAAGTCCTCATCCGTCATGGTGTTAGAAAACACTTCAGATAAAGCATACATCTCACCAAGTTTAATTTCAAGTGGGATTCTTGCTGCCTCTTGTGGCCGATGCAGAAAAAAAAATCACTTGTTAAAGCAACATCTATAACAAACCAGTCGCTGTTTTCTGCTCTCTGCAATCTCCCAGTCACAGCTTGGTGAAGCCGGATCAGGCGAATTGGATGCCACATTTGAAAACTTACTTGGATAAGCTACAATAAGATGAGATTAATGTTTAATTTGAAGTGTTTTTTTTCTGACACCATATTTCAGTTTTATAAAATGATTAACTTCCCCACCTCTGTTAGAGAGCAGAGCACAAACAATTCCCTAAGCTTTTCCATGGGAAGCACGTTGGACAAAGCATAAAGGTTTCACAAATCTGAAACTGTGTTTTAATGAGTCTCCGGAGTCCTTGCTAATCCAGATTTGACAGGTCTAAGTGTAGTTGTTTTTGATCTAGACTTGGTCTAATGTGGCCTGGATGGAGAAATATCAGTGAAATCACCCCTTTTTTTGTGTTTTCATTAGTAAAATAAAGGTTTCACAGATCTCACACTGTGTTTAAACAACATTAGGGATTTTTGCTGCAATGTCTAACATTTTTTCAGAGGTGTAAGTGGTAAAACAGTCAACCACTAAATATCATTATTTATTTTTCTCTTTTGTTCTCTCAGGAAACAAACCAAACAGCCAATCAGAGGTCATGGTCAGTATTCAAAGTGGCAAATCAAAGGAGCGGACTGTGTGCTCCATCCCTGCCTCCAAAGTCTCAAAAGTCAACTTGATGAGCGAGCGAGTGTTGAGCAGTTGTGAGCGCACACAGAGGGTCCAGCTCGTGCTCGTCACAGCCCCGTGCTCGCAGAACCACATGTGTGCACACGGAGTAGAAATACTCCCTGGCAACAATGCTTTTTCCACTTGTGGATACTGTTCTTTGCACTTGCACACTTGCGGATACCGTTCTATGTGCTCGTATCATGTGCATGCACTTGGTTTTTATGTGTGCAGGTTATGAGACTGATTTAATGCCATAAAAGAGCCAATAATCAACAAGGAGCCACGCCAGCATTTTCCAACATGAATGTAGCTCCAAGGGAGATCGGGCTTGGTAAAAAGGACATTTTTGGGATGTAGGTAACATATAGAGACTGTGGCTGACTGGTGCACTGGATGGATGACTGACTGATTGACTGACTGACTGACTGACTGACTGACTGACTGACTGACTGGCTGTGTGAGTGTGTTCTCGTCATGTTTCCGTTCAGAGCCGATTATGGTAATAAGACCATCATGGGATTTGGAATATGGAGAGAGGATACAGTAGTTGTGAGCTGAGCCGTATTGCTGCTGGCTTCAGAGGGGATTTACAGGTCTGTATGCTTTCAGGGAGAAGAAGGCAGGAGGTGTGTGTGTGTGTGTGTGTGTGTGTGTGTGTGTGTGTGTGGATTTTCTCACAGCTTTCATTCACTCTCACTACCACTTTCCTTCTGTTGTGATCCTCAAAGTGCCTCCCGTCTTTGAGTGTTTCTACTTCCCTTCATAATTCTGCCATTTTCTTTCATTCACTCTCCACTCGCAATGACTCGTCACTCTTTCTATCTCCTCTCATCATGCTGTCTCATTAGCCTTCATTTTTACACACCCACCCCCCCAAAAATCTCTCTCTTCTTTCAACTCCTCACTTCAACATTTCTCCCTCTTTGTTCCACTTTCTCTTTCTCTCCATCACCCCTTTGGCTACGTCACTCCCCTCTGCTTGCATCTGTCCAGTGCAGATGACTTCAGATGTGGATTTCAGTGAGGAAGAGAAGGAGAGGGAGGTAATGCCAGGAGAGAGGAAGAGGAAGGGTGGCAGAGTGGACAGCAGAGGATTCATTGGAGAAGCCTGGTTCCAGATGAGAGGAGGAGGGGTGAAGTTTGAAGGGTTTCACCCTTCATTGCCAGATGCCAAACACATGTTTCAGATGCTCATTACCCATGAACAGATATTTTTTCTCTCTATATCTCTCTCTTTCACTCACTCACTCACACACATATAAAAAACACACATGCACAAACATCTGCGTTACTATCGCTCACACACTTTCACTCTTGGCTCTGCTGGGAATGGATCATTTTGGCTGGATGCAGTGGTGGGAACAGTACAATAACTGTATGTTCGTTTCAAGTAAAAGTACTATTACTTTACTGATGCTGCATTTCCAAAATTAAAAAATCCTGAACTGATAGGAAAGAAATCTGTGAAGCTACTTAGGCACATCAGTGCTTTGAGCTTGTTTACCATGTTTACCATCTCAGTTTAGCACGTTGCTAAAAACTGAAGCCGGAAATAATAAAATATGCAGGTATTTGGTTCTAAGCAAAAGTATTGGACAAATTTAAAATTTGATGTGATGATAGCATTAAATAAAAAGTTAGGAGATCACAAAAGTCAGTTGAAATTTGGTAATTAATTTCATGATCCAATAGTTGTTGAGATATTTCAGTCTGGGCCAAAGTGGTGGACCGACCACACTAAGCTGTCTAAACAATGCTTCCACACTAGCATTTTATCATTTTTGTAAAGATCTTTGTCCACATTGAAACACCTAAATAGAAAAGTGTGTGAAAAATGAGAAAAGAAAGTTCAAACCCTGCATGCTTCCTCACCTCCAAAGACATGGCCAGTATTTGAACAAAAGGGTGATCTGGTTGTTTCAGAAAGTTACAAAGTTCAACAATCCAACAAACACTTTATTTGAAGCATACTGGCACCTGTATGGCATTGTCTAGTCTGTTTTTTCAGATTTGTTCAATCTAGAGACCATTTTCAAAAAGCTCAGTTTTCAGATGTGAAAAACAGTGGACTAGTTTGGACAGAAGGCCTAAATGAAGAGAAAAAGAGGTTTTCGAACAGGACTAAATGTAATTGTTATGTCCAGCCCTGCATATATTCTTTAATATACCAGCAAGCAAACATCCATCCGTATCCATCCATCCATCCGGAGCTTCATAACTACCAATCTGTTCCTCTGCACCCCCAGACACAAAGAGAATAATTAGCTTCCATTATGTTCCATTTAAAAAATGCAAACAGGAAACCAGAAGATTTCTTCCAAATAAAGGGAAGACAGCAGAGGTTCATTTGCATTTCCCTTTTCTTCTCTTCCAACCTCTCTTCTCTTGCTGTAGCCTTTTCCTCCCTTATATTCTACATATTTTTATTTTTTAAAGGGGACCTACTATGCTCATTTCCAACTCTATATTTTATTCTTGGACTCCACTGGAGTAGCATTGCATGATTCACAGTTCAAAAAACTCTTAATCTAACGTATTTATCTTATACTGGTCCTTTATATCTAACAGGCAGTTTTAGCTCCTGTCTCTTTAAGGCCCCCACTCCAAGTGAGGCCACAATGTTCTGATTGGCCAGCTTTCCAGAAGCCCGTCAAGGAGCAGCCGTATCAGAGTCATGTTAAGTTACTGCTGATGAAAACCCAACATTTCCTGCTTTTTTAAAAGCTTTGAAATTACTAAATAACGTGAGCATTTTATTGTGAATGAGCTCTTTGTTCAGCGGATCAGTTAGAAATAATGCAGAGAGGAATGATGAAGAGCTGTAGACGACCAGCACACCTCCAAACAGGTAAACTACTTATTTTACTTTGCCGTGCTGTGTAATGGAAAAACACTCACAGTGTGCCAGCTCGACTCGAGTCATGGCTCAGCATGACTACCCCCAAAACAATGGAAAAATGCCATAGCGTTAGCGGCGTGGAGCAGTGAACTCGCTGTGCATGGAGCAGATGACCATATAAAGAAATCTGTCACCAACCGGCATCGGCTCAGGCTGAAAGTGGAAAAAAATGTTGGAAATCGAGCGTTCAGAGCAGTCTGAAGCTTTTGAAGCTGCTTTTTGCTCACAGGGATTATTTCTACATATGTTTACCTCATTATTTGACACTTTTGCCACGTTTAATGTGAAAATCCAACATTGTAACATTATATAAATGACTGAAAATAAGGAAAAATGTAATAGATCCCCTTTAAAGACCTGAACACCTAATCGCATCCTTCTTCTTCTCTCTGCAATCTGTGGTCCTCTCCTTTCCGTTTTCCCTTTCATGTTCTTTTTCACTCTTCCTGCTCATATGCAAATCATGAAATAATCCTTCACCCATACCCTTACTGCCTCCTTATTATATCTCTCTCACCACCTTCCCAACTCCCTCATCACTTCCCTATTCAACTGCATTAAGCTGAAATGAATGAATAGTGAGTAATAGCAGTGAGAATGCAATTCACATAATTAATATGTAAATAATGGCAGAGCTGTGTGTGGGTCAGAGTGGGATCAACTGGCAGATTGGATCTATTGTTCCTGGGATTTCAGAGCAGATACCCGACAACTGTGTAAGAGGCAGTTTCATTCTCTGTATTGTTTGCATGTGTGCTGTATTACAGTTGTTAGTCATAATCTAGTGAAAGATATCTCCAAAAACCTTTATTTGGTTTTCATTATGGAGGTTGCCAGCCAACCAGTGGAGACTTTAGGAAGTTAGGCTCTATTCAGACTAAATCAGGTGGTGCGGCCCACCGCCGCAGGGTTGAGCGGAGGTGTGTGGGGGTGTGGGCATGTTTATTTGTGCTCTAGAACATAACCGCTGTGAAACAATCAGAAAATAAAGTTTTATTGATCTGATTCACAGGCTCTCTCACTATAGGTGCTCCCTCTCTCCTCATTCACTCTCCACCTCGCTCGACCACAGCTGCTCTCTCTGTCTTTTTCTCTCGTCTTTTTTATGAGTCAGGAAGCTGACAGAAAAGTCTAACTTTACTTTCAAAGTTATCAAGTGAAGAGAAACGTCCTCCCCTCCTTCTAGTAATGTCTTTGTACTCCCTCATGGCAGAGTTTACAGCTCTGATCAGTCTGAATCTCATTTGCAGAGCCAAACCAACATGAACATGAATTGATCTACTAACAAGTATTGTGTGTGTGTATCTAAAGCCTGATATATCTTATTCCTCTGTGCTGTAGACATCCATTGTTGTCCAAAAACTATTAAAAACACGTCAGTGAGCCACACCGCTGCACTGGCTGACATGTTCCTTCACTCCGAAGATTATGGTCACATTAGTGAATGTACAGAAGTTCTTTGAGAAATCATTGACTGTATACAAATATGGTGGCTGGCTGCAGTATAGGTCATAAGTCCTGCCCCCTCCATGTTAGCAGATGGGACATGAGCCAAACTAAAAAATCAAAGCACACGTTAAATAAAATTTTCCCAAAGATAGTTTCTGTCATTTTAGGTATCTTGGTGCTTGTTAAAGTGCTCTTTTAAGCTTGTTCTGAATAAGTCATTTGACGATATAAAAAGGGGATGTGACATCATGATTGACAGCTATGACAGATGCTCTCAAACCTCCGTCAGGTGGCCGTGCGGCTGAGGGGGCGTGTCCTGCAGGCCGTCATCCCGCTGCCCGACTCTACTGCTCCAAATGATGTCACTCAAGCAAGATGGCAGCTCCTGGAAAGGAGATATTTTGGCTGCACTTATGCATAGCGGCAGGAAGTGGAGACATGTCGTCCAGATTTATATACAGTCACCTACTTTTGAGAGTGAACACGTGATCGCTGTTATTAGTCTTTGGAGCCGTTTCTAAAAAAAACTAACATGACTGTAATCTGCATGATGAAGGAACATGTCACCCAGTGCAACAGTCTGGCTCACTGACATGTTCTTAATAGTTTTTGGACAACAACAGAGGAGTAAGATATATCAGACTTTTTATACACAAACAATACTTCTTAGTAGAATGAGTTTATGTTGGTTTGGCTCTGAAAACTGAGTGGTATTAACAGATATGAGTGGTATTAATTGTCTCATCTAACTCTTGGCAAGAAAGTGCATTTCCCAAATGAACTGTTGCTTTAAATAAATCTGATTTTATACCGTCAATTTAAATTATTTTGGTCAAATTAGTTTCTTTCACATTTTTATCTCTAATTTCTCTCTCACTCTGATAAAATAAATGCTCCTTATAGCCTAGAAATCCTGAATGAATGTAGGTTAAATTAAAAACTACGTGTGTAAATCACAAGGCAGTCTGAATGCTGTATTTCTGTTTTGGTTAATTTTCACTTTCCTTCTGCTTTCCCATCTTTTAAGTGAGAGTTTTGCTAGACTGTCTTCATATAGCAGCACTTTTGTCACACATTATTTCTGAAGAGTCGTTAAGATTTGATTGTAACGAGAGAGATTTGATTGCACTGCAGGCTCCTCCGCAGTACATCTATATGCATCTGTCTCTCCCTCTTTCCCTCTGACATACAGTCAACACAGTCTGCGCCGTGTATTTCTTCCCCTGCAACCATCATAATTTCCCAGGCCCTCTCTTTGCATAAATTCTGTCTCTTCCATTTGCTTGCTAATGCACAGCACCATCCTGTGCATAATTGTGTTCATTTAGGCTTTTCAGGCTCGAAGCTACCTTCCACCCTGGCATCACCGCAGTGCCTCTGTCTTTAGAGATTTCATATTATTTCCCGTTTAGTGAAATATTCTACATGTCGACAATTGAGAACATTTTAGCATGTAAATTATCCCCCCCCCCCCCTTTTTTTTGTCTCACAACCCCCTGCTTACCCTCCTTATTTGCATTGCTAACTACCTCTGAATAAATGTGTGATGAGTGTATCAGCGAGGCTGTCATTTCATAGATTAGCCAGCCGCTAACACGGTGATTGAAAGGAAGATGAAGGTGCTTCGGCTGTGAGATGAAAAATATTGTCACTTCAGCTGTGCTTTAGGTTTATCAAGCAAGTTTTGTATGAATATTAATTTTCAATTCTGCATTTTTAAAGTAAAATCCAGAGATAAATTTCAACTGTTTTTATCCACAGCAAAGTTTTCTCACTGTCCTGTGAAAACCAGCTTTTTTTTTACAGCTTTGTGACAATGCATTTTTAGCTAATCCAATGGCTTTTTTAATGGTTTATTAATCTTAAAAAGTAGGATTATATTCTCAACCTAAATAGGAACACACTCCTCCAACAAATTTGGAGATACATGGTTTCTTGGACAATGATGGTTTGCAGAGCTGTAATGTATTGTGTCTATTTAAACCTGCAATAACTCATATTTGCACAACAAGTAGAAATGAGCTATGAGCACAAAACTGACATACATATGATCACCTGTTAAGTTTATAATTTACCTACTTACACATCTGGCATACAGCATTAACATTCATTTGGAGTTGTGTTTATAACCACCTGATTAACCTGATTAAGTGCAATTTTTCATTCCTTTGAGCTCTGTATTTGGTCTCCACCGACTCCTGAGGGAAACATCTGGCTCTTTAAGCTGCTTAATGTTTTACTATGTTGACTTCAGTTTTGTCTTTCTGCCATTTGGTGTCGGGCAGGTACTGCTCAGCAGTTTTTTAAAACTGAAAACAGCTGCCTGCTGCTTCACGAAATGAGACTAAAACCATAACAATTGCCATAAATCTGTGTAGAGCTGAGAAAAACTGCAGTCGGTATAATTTTCTGTGGCTCCATCACAATGAACGATCCTTTTCACATTACACATGAGCTGTGTTTCCATCCACCTGTTTGCATTTGCATTTTCAGTTTGCACATCAAACCCTGTGTGGAAATTTGAAAAAAATCTTGAAATATTGCAAAAAATGTGTTTATGCTTTCCTGAGGTGTAAAATAAGATGTATCTTTAAATGCAAAATACAACAAAAAGTGCAGTGGAAACATGATGTGTATGAAACATGTGACTTAAATGTCCACTGAAGCTTCTGATAGACATAAAATAGCAGCAGACAAAAATATCGTATCTGTGAACGCTTTTCAAATTAATACATGAAACAAACAATTGTCATATTTCCATCATGTTTTCCAAATATTCACAAAAGGCAGTGGATGGAAATGTGCATTAATTTGAGTGTCTTTTGCAGATATTCTGGAAATTTTCTTTAAATTTGCTCTAACTTTGGATGGAAATCTGGTTATATCTATCTTGCAATTCATTGTTAATGTAAAAATTTAATTATAGCTGCTCCAAATACAACTTTATTTGGACATTAAATAACACAGTGACCCTCTGCGAGACCACAACAATGATTTTGTACTTCAGTGATGCAAAAGATCTCACAAATTTACAGTTAATGAAAAGAAAAATAATAATAAAAAAAAACCATTTCACAGAGAGTCAATCTGAGACTTTTGGGGCTGTCAGGATGATCTTGCCTCTCTCCCATGTGGTGACTCTTTCACTTCCTCCCTCCATCTGTCTATTTCTCAATCTCCTCTCTGTGTTTTTCATCATCTCTATAATGTGTCTGGGGCCCCCTGGACCCATCAGCACCAGCAGCAAACATCAAACAAAACCCTCTCTCATTTCTCCCCACTGTTTTTTTTTTTCTCCCCAATCTTACCTCCTAGTTTCTTTATCTCCTTTCATTCATTTTTCCTTTCCACCTTTGTTTTCCTCTAAAGCTGCAAAAGGTAAGAAAAAGAGAGGAAAAAAAAAATCCTATCATTGTAAATCACAAACCGTGGCTTCAATAGTAAATATTGTTCATTCTAAACTAATTGAAACCCTGTAGATTTGCTTTATTTGCCCAAATGAAATTCAGATGTCAAGTATGAACACTGGTGGGAAATTATGCCGGCCCACAGGAAGTGAAAAAATTGAAAGTTAACAAATTATAACTCTGTTTGAGAAAGGGAAAAGTCAATCCAGAGAAACCTTTAGAACACTTTGGTATCATAAAGTGATCGCAGACCAGGTTGCAGGTTGGTGAAAATCAACATATGTGCAGTTTACATGACGAGACATATGATGTTTGACGTCAGCAAAATATTAACAGTTACTTCTCTCTGCTTTTTGGAGTCACCAACATTGACTTTACCCTCATCTCACATATTCTCTCTCTCTATATCTCTGTTTCATTGATTTATTCCTATTGTGCCAATTTTACACAGACATACCATACCAGATGAGTCTCCCCATGAATTATATTCAAAACAACACAAGAAATATACACAGTTTTCTTTATGCAGTGAGAGGTGTGATGACTGGAATGACAAGTATTTGAGTATTTACTTACAATTATAGCTGGCTTTTTATAACCATAACCGTGATATTTTATGTTAACCAAACATTTTAATTGCTTAAATACCCAGTTAGACCAGAAAGTGGCACCGCAATATATCCAGATAAAATAGTCGGTGCTAGAAGGTGAACTACTAACTGATGAAGAACAAACAGTTAACACCATAGACTGTAAAAAATATGGACGTAGCCACCGTTATGTCACCCATTGGTTTTGAGCGGTTTTGAAGCTCAAAGTGGGCGGCTCCGGCCGTCGCCATCTTGGTAGTGCCTGACTCTGCCGGACTGCTGGCTAATCCAAAATGGGCAAAAAAGTGCAGCTGAGGTGGCCGATTGACGCCTGGTTGCTGAAACAAGCCATCTAGTGGCTAGCGACCTGTCACTCAAAGCGGCCCTTACTTAATTATGCATGACTTTATGGGTTAATAAAATTTAAACAGGTGTGTCATAAAAAAAATTCACCCCCTGTACAGTTGTCATGAAAGGGGAAATTAGCTATAGAGACCAAAACTGTTTTTGTACCAGGCTGTAAACATGTTTATTTCTGCTGTAAAGTTTGGCGTTTTAACATGGGGATCTATGGGGATTGACTCGCTTTTGGAGCCTCAAGTGGCCATTCGAGGAACTGCAGTTGTTGGCACTTCCACACTGGATTCATTTTTTTAGCCCCATAGTCATTTACAATATCTCTCCAAAGCTTATTAAGATTTTCTCTTGTTTACTTCCTCCTTGATTGCACATCATTACCTTTAATTAAAAGTTGCTTACGGGGGGGAACTCTCCAAGCTAGCAAGCTTGCTAAGCATCAGTTAGCAAGCTAGTTGGTGTGGTTCACACAATTTATTCAAACATACTGTATATCATCGACTAACTGTCTGCAAACCATTCATCTTTTGTAGAGCAGTTTATACTCACAGAGGAGGTTAGATGTAGATGTTGCAACACAGCTAACAAGCTATGATAGCTTTGGATTCTCCAGTTTTCCCTAAACGGTCAGCCCTGTCAAGATGTTTCAACAGCTTGGCGTTCACAGAATAGTGGAGCATGTTGCAGCAGATTAACGCTCATGGTTTTGGAATGACATGTACAAAAATCAGATATGGCTGCCGACTCTCAAACAATTGGACACTTTTCACACACTGTCACGCCACACGTCCAAAATTCTCAGAGAAAATACATAACTGATAATGTTGTGGTGCTGACAGAGAACACAGAGCAGCACAGCACAACAGCAGCAGCAAATATACACAAATCTATAAGATTGTAATTTATTCCAATGCATGTTCTTCAGAGTAATCTCAGTCAGCAGCTCTTCTGACAGCAGCACAGCGTCTCTTCTAGGGGTGGAGCCGTATCCAAATCCGGTATTCGGATAAGCACAAATAGTAGGTTTTTACGAATATTTATTTTGTACACATATTTTAAAAATTACATGTTTTCAGAAAGGAAAACATCCTGTTATACTGATGTCTCCATCTCTCTCCTCTGCTCCACTCTGCTGTCTGTCTCTGTGTCAAGGATGTACAAATAGCTGCAGGTATTATTTTTAATTAATTATTTTAACACATCAATATCCTAAAATTAGAAGTGTAACAAAAACAAAAACAGGATTATTATTATATATTACTCCGACTTTCACTGACCACTGACAATTTTCACTCCCCCCAAGTTGTTTATTTCCACATCCAGCAGTTACAGAGCAACATTATCACAAGTAAGTCCAATATTTACTCTCTTTTAGCTCTGTTTTTGCTCTCTATTAACTCCTGAGGGGAATAACTGTCTCTTTATCTGCTAAATGCTCCACTATGTTCACCAGCTAGTCTACAGCTAACTGTGTCTGTTTGAAAACGACACCATGAGAGCACTGAGAGTGAACCAAAACTGTAAAAGTTGCAGCCAGACAGCTTAACAATGAGCTGAAACTCGCAATAAAGCTCCGTAAAGCCGAGAGGGGCTGCAGAGTCGCTGATAACTCTCTGTAGGTTTATCACAACGAGCCACGACCGACACATTACACACCGACAGCTCGTACATTGTTTTAATGACAAATATAGATTACAGCAACTTTAACCTTTTTTAAGACCAAACTGTGGTTTGATCTTCTTGCAATGTCAGGCACAATGACCTTGGCAACAGCAAGGAAATCAGTTACTTTGCAGGCAGCAAGCTATCTGTAGGCCAGAGTCAATTTTTCAAAATGGCCTTCTTCTTCTTCTTCTTCTTCTTTTTCTTCTTCTATCTCTCTACCTCACGTTACATTAATCTACCTCTCCTTTCCTCTGTCATTCTCTCTTGTCTATCACCACTCTCCTCGCTGTATTTCTCCTCTTTGTCACATATCAGATTGTCAGGCATCAGCTTGGAAGCCGAATCTGGCAACGGCCCCATCCCATCATCCCATCTGTTAGAGGGAAGGTGAGTGACACATGGAGAGAGAGAGAGAGAGAGAGAGAGAGAGAGACAGAGAGAGAGGTGTGTGTGTGTGTATTACAGTCGTGCGCTGGTGTCAGTTTGTTGCCACAGTACACAGATGTGAACGTGTCAGAGTGTTAAAAGTCACTCACACTGATGTGCCGTGTGTGTGTGTGACACATGAGAGCAGACTGCCTGTAACATATCAATCCCGCTGGAGGGTTTTACTTTGACTTTATGTATTCACGTACAGGCTCGAGCGTGCAGGAATATGTATGAATGGAGGTGCATGCATCTCGGCACACCTGCTTGAACAGTATAGACATCACACACAGGGGAATAAATATACAAGAGTGTGTGTGTGTGTTTGTGTGTGAACGAAAGAGAAGAGCGCGGGTGGCAGAAAGTTGGATGTGATGGGGAAAGCAACTGAAGAGTGTCTCAGAGTTATGGAGTGTGTATGTCTCTCTCTCTCTCTCTCTCTCTCTCTCTCTCTCTCTCTCTCGCTCTCTCTCTCTCACACACACACACACACACACACACACACACACACGAACACGCACACTCCTAAATTAATCAAACCACAGGAAATGACAGCCCATTGCGCCTACTTCTGGTGTCTCTGCAGCACAGTGCTGCCACCCTCTGGCGTCATGTGGCCACTGCAGAAACCCTCCAGTACACTACATCACACGTTACAGCATAATTGTCATTTTATATTAAACTCAATCCAAGATGTTCTTTTCTTTTATCGAGATCTACATTATTGCAAAACAGGAGTGACATCTGTGATTAAAACTGCCAGTTAATTTCACACGTCCCTACAAAAATGTAATGAGGGATATCTGTAATTTGAGTCTTTAAAATCTTAATTTTATAGCAAGTAAAAGCAGCGCTGTAGGGAATATTTTAACTTGTTTTGGATACAAATCAAACTCTTTTTTTTGCACATTTTAACCTGTACAGTCAGTATACACCTTTATCATTATGTATTTATTTTATTTTTGTATAGAACTGCTTTTAAACTTCTTAACCTGTGTCTTTCCAGATGTTATTTTATTTCTCTTTTTAAATATACTGTAATGACTGCAAAGTAAGAATTTTATCGCATAGTGTAACCTGTTGCTCTGTGCATATGTGCTATGATTCTTTTGCTTTTTACAACAGACACTGATATCTAGAACATTAGAAAAAAGGAGTATTTTATTGCATTGGCAATTTTTTTGACTTGTTTTAAGGAAATAGGGTTTTAGGACTAAATTATATGCTGACAGGACCTGATAGGATGCAGACTTTTTCAGTGTAAATGATAGAAAAATCCATGTAACATTTACATGTAAGTATCTGGTCCTGCAGATCTTTACATAATAACATACTAGCAGACATACCAAAAGAAGAAAAGTTCAAAGAGAATATAAAGCCTACATTTTCCTCAGCTCCTCAAAACATTATCATTGCAACTACGATCAATATATTATAACATATACTGTGCAAAAAATATAAATTCCTCCCTTTCAGCTCCTGAAAGGTTTGACATCTTGCTGATCCAAGACTTTTAATGCAGCGGATAAATGGATAAATGCCCAGAACTTATTCCCTCCATCCCAAAGATGATGTAAGGGTTTTATATATTTTACAGGACAGTAACAATGTAATAACTGTATTACAGCATGTATGTAACTTCCATACATATTCATTACCAGCGTGACCATCGTAACTTGAAAAGCAGCAGCCAACTCAGAATAACAATTTTGATGGTGATGCAATATTGATGTAAGGCGCTAATATTCTGTAACTCAGAGGATAAATTCGAGCAGGCACTGTACTGTGTGTTACTTCCAGGCGTAGTTCTTGGCAGCTTGAGTTTTCTGTCAGAAAATTGTGCCGTACTGATACAAAAGCACCTGCCCGAGGCTTAGGATGGGCCTGTTTTTTAACTTTGTTCTTTATATACTGTCTAAAAAACATCTGTGAGCCTGCATGGACTTGCTGCAGTTAGCCTGTTCATACAAAAGAACAGCAGCAACGCATAGAGAAAGGTGCCTTAGTGAAACAAGAATTCGCTTCAGAGAAAAGGAGGATTTTTGCAGCCGAGGGAGAGGCCTAGGAAAGAATTAATAATAAAAGGCAAAGGGAGCTCGGGGATCTACTTTTTCTTTCTTTTTTTTTTTTTTTTTTTTTGGTTTTGCGCTTCTAATCAAAGCAGAGGCTGTACAGTGTGCAACTGCAATAGGTACTCTTTCCAGAAAATATACCATGTGTATCCAGATCTAATATTCTCATGTTTTATTTTAAGAAATCAACGTGATAGGTTGGATTTTTGTGAGCGGTATGCACCTGGGATTCTTATTAACAGTTTTACCCCAAATATTAAGATAAATTAATTGGGTTAAGGCTGTTTTTGGAGGAAAAACCTACATTTCACCCAAAAATATTAAAGATATTTAAGACATCCTCGATGGTGTCCCTTAAAAAGGATTTTACACATAAGGATAAATAAATTGAAATTGACAATATAGCATTAGAGAGATCCCTGTCTTTTCATTTTAATTAATAAAAAGATAAATGATATTAAATTAAACACATTGCGGCTATTTAAAAAGGGAAGAACAAAGGGACACGTCACCCGTACGAGTGTTTTGTGTCTCTCCACTTGTATTGAGAAGAACATGAGAGGCTTTTGAATCAGTGAAACAAAATCAGCTCTCAGCGTCAGTGAGCACCGGATCACATCTAATGTGATTACATGAAAATTGGTGACTGTAATCAAATTGGATTATAGATACTTTTTCAGGAAGAGGTTTATTCATGGAATTGCTCTGAAAAACACTCAAAGGGAACAAAAGTGTTTTAATTGCTTGATGAAAGCCATATTATTTTGATCGTCATCGGTTTGAAATAACGGTTCACTATTACTGTAGAGTATAACGTTGTCTTTAAAGGTATATTACCATATATTTTTAAATACGGACTTTATTTTGCACAGCCACAGGTCCCTTGAGCAATGCACATGTCATTGGTGGAAGATGTATTAAAAATCCTTTATTTTCTTAGTTCAGTGGGTTCGTATGCTCATGTTTGCAAAGTACAGATGAGCCTCTTTAGTTTAGTTAATTAGTTAATTTAGTATTGGACAGTTTTATATGGCGTTGGATGAAAAGTTAAGGGATCATTAAAGTTAATACGACTCATTCTGAGGGGAGCATGAATGCACCAAATTTCATCGCAACCCATCCGATAGTTGTTGAAACATGTCACTCAAAGGCACAAATGTGAACCTCGTGGTTTCACTAGAGGAAAAGTCAGTGGATCACCAAAGTCATTTGAATTCATCATCTGGTAACCATGAATATATTTGCCAATCTGTTCAGTTGATGTTGAGATGTTTCATTGGATAAGAGAAAACTTGGACCTGCTAGTGAAGCAGGTAAGTGTAAAAAGTCACTAAACTCTATACGATTCATCATCTGGGCACCATGACTGTCTGTATTTATTTTTAGACAATGTATTTAATGGTTGTTATATTGAAATTGATATTTCAAAGTGGTGACAGAACGATATACAACATACCATCCATAGAGCTGCACAGCTAGCACGGCTAACAACAAATTTTACTACACAAATTTCAATTCACGCTTTTGGACTTTTCACCAATATTTGTTTTTATTCTTGAAATATTGGATACTTTTACCTCTTTGGGCCTCACTATTTACTGTAAATGAAACCATCAGGGAACTTTAGAGAGGAAAAACTGATAATTCATCTGAAATGAGATGTAGACATTGTTTTTTTTGTCAGGCAAGTTTATTTGTGTAGCACATTTCAACAACAAGGCAATTCAAAGTTCCTTACATAGAGCATAAAAGGCATTAAAACAGAACATAAAAGCAACACAAGTAAAAAAGACATATAAAAACAATTAAAAAGTGTTAAATTTGGAAATAAAAAAGAAGCTAAAGAAGCTAAAAAGGGAGTAAGAGATAAAACAGGAGAATAAAAGTAACAGTAACAAGGCAAAACAGTTGAAAATACTTAATATTTTATAAGCTTATTATGTTTTTTATTTATCTAAAATCTTGCAACTATACAGTATCTTTAAAAGAACTATAGTTGATAAAAAAAAAATCAGCATTGCCCTCTGAAATGTAGTGGAGTGGAAGTATAAAGCAGTACCTTAAACTTGTATTAAAGTAATATATTTAGAGAATTTAAATCTAAATTAGTCTTAGTTACTCTCCACCATTTGTTCACTGAGGAAGCATCTATGTATGACTGTGTATTGATGCAAATCAATGCAGATCTGAAAAAAAAACGAGAGCACAGTCAGCAAACCTTGGCCAGATGCTGAAGGTAGAAAACAAAATTACACGCACGGTCGATAATGTTGAATCAGATAACATTTTGGAGAGCAACCCTGAAAACCCCCAAAGGAGCGGTGAGAGGATTTATTTTTAAATTTTGTTTTGGCAGGAGGGCACTCTTCACTTGATCACATAATCATCGCCTGATTAATATCAGATATGAACAGGTCAACAGGACGCTAATGGAAGATGATGGCTTTGTTTACCACAAGACCACAGTTGGGGAATGTGTTTGAGTGGGTGTCAGGGAGACTATGTGAGAGGTTTTATCTATTACCACAGGACAGTGTGTGTTTGTGTTCTTACTTATTTGCCAGTAGGTGCACGTAACTTTTGGACCAAATTATTGAGATAATTATCTTTGCTGCTCGCTGAATGCAATTTATGCCGTGATGTCTTGTATGGAAGGGGTGAAGGTACTTAGATTTTAAAAATATTACAGCTCGAAGTTTCATTGTCAAGCAATTAAGACGTCCTACATTTTAATTTTTCATTTCTATGCCCTTGAAATTTCTATTAAAGGTGCAGTGTGTAGAATTTAGTGGCATCTAGCGGAACGGACTTGGCAGAAATAGAATATAATATTCACAATTATGTTTTAATTAGTGTATAATACAGCTGAAAATAACTGTTGTGTTTTCGTTACCCATGGAGTCCACCATGTTTCACCGCCATGATTCTACAGTAGCCCAAAATGGACAAACCAAACACGTTTTTCGTGAGTTTCGTGGCCACCGGAGATTCCTCAACATGCTTGGAAGGGGAGGGGTATTCAGTTGGTTGCAATCTGCAACCTCACCACTAGATGCCACTAAATCCTACACACTGGTCCTTTAAATTGAAACGGAAACGTACACACATTTTTACTAATAAATTACCATATTGTCATGAATATGTGACAATATTTTATCCTAGAAATTATGTTTGAAAAAGTGGGGATCATCTGATATTTGGGCCCATATGGTATAGCCTATGTTTGGTGTTTGTTTTGACTTGTGTGCTTGGTCATAATCGTAATTACAAAAAAAAAGAAAAAAAGAAGAGTTTCTTAATATCTTCTTGTAGTGACAGAGGCCTTTAGATTAGTGCTCTTCGACAGGTGTGACTTTTGGTACTGGCTGACGTGGTAGTTTGAGTGGGTGGGCTGTAAAAATAATTGGTTTTGTCACTTCATTTCCAACAGTGGGACAGGCAGTTAACCAGCAGTGTTGCCAGATTTGAGCTACTTTTTATTTTGATTGGGTGGATAAAAATGATTGTGGACAGCTTGTGATCATTTGAGCTCCTTTTTGTACCATTTGGGTGTTTTTTCCCAGACAAAAATATACAGTCCAGTGAATCCGCCCTTCCTCTCCAGTTATTATGATTGAAACTGATGGGATAAAGTGTTTACTGTCATCTACAGTATATTTGCAACCAAGCTGTGTGTGTATTTTAGGAAATATCAACACACCCTACGTCAGACGTAAAGAACAGTCAACAGTTGACTCCCTCGTTTGTACAATGTGAAACAAACACGTAATTGAGTGTAAAGCAGCTGCCAATGACTCAGCAGGAGTTGAAATAACATGGACAAAAAGTAACATCTAGTGGGGTTCATTGCTAACTTTAGCATGCTACTGTTAGCTAAAGTTGAATGTTGAATGTTATAAAAAGGACAGAAGGCTTCATAGCAAACACTATGTGCTTGTTGGAAAAGGAAATAAAAACACCTTGCATTGACATTTGTGGGCTGTACAATATGAGTCAAGGCCATTGAGTGGAATAAGATGATTTGGAGCCTACAAATAAATAACTTGACTTTCAGATAAGAAAAAAAAACACAATGACATGAAAAACATAAATGATTAACTTTTTTAATATCAATAAAAAACTCAAACATTTGAAGTTGTCATATAATATGCCTCCTTAATGTTATGCCTCTTAATCTTATGGCCTTATGGTCTAAAACCATGGACGTATAAAGAGAACTGGATACAATGTCACAGGCTGGCTCAGTGGCGCATGAAGCCAAAAAAAGCCACTTCAAGCATCTTCTAGACCAGGGCTTCTCAACTGGTCTCACTCCCACTTCCTATTTTCTCATGGTCATTAAGTCGTGACCCACTTTTATAGAATTCAAACCAAGCAAATTTATTTTTCAAAAATATCCTTCAAAAACACATGTATGTCATTTTTTTTTTAAACATAAATACATATATTTACATGTACAAAGTGCATTTTAGAGCACATTATGAAGAGACTGAGGAGGACCATGACAACTGCATGTTCACTAAAATAAATGTCAAAACTGCACAAAATAAATAAGGCCACAAAGTTAGATATTTTTTTATTAGAGATTTTACATATCACACACTGGGGTTTCTGTCCCTTTTTATCCTCAATGTACGAAAATCCACATTTTAAATACTCCGGATCATATTTGCGCTTCGCCATCTTGCCTCCAAACATCAACACAAACTGAACGTCAATCAAATGATGGTTACCATGGCTACGGCGCGAGACTGCTGCACGTCTCTGAAGCATGCCTGTCAAATTTGTTTTTTTATTTCCAAAATAAAAGACAAGTCCAACATCAGATGTGCATGAAATATTATTTATTTATTTTTGACCAGTTGAGAATCACTGTTCTAGACGAAATGTGATCAGACCGAACGGATCAAATTCTGATTCAGTCATCATCCGCTGTCATAGCACAAGGAGGGCCTCCCTCTCAATGTCATGTTTGGCTTTCAAGCGCTCCCTCTCCACCTCTGACACGTTGCAGCCGTCACCGATGAGAAGGGGCTTTAAATGCTCACAAAGCTTATCACGCAGCTCATTGTCTCCATACTGATGTTATCTTCAGCTGACACGTTAACAGGATCGAAGACCTCAGCAGCCAGGAGCACAGTATCTGTGTGGAATGTAGAGAAACGCTAACCGATGCATGCGGTGATGTTGTGTACTATTTCACTCCTTTGGCGACGGAAGGCAGACCTCAGCAGATGTAGATGAGGTGCTGATCACCGCTCCCTTCTTTTCACACCAGTGCTGCCTGTGTTGGTGAAGGCAGTGATTACAGGGTGCAGGTAGGGACCAGGTTCTGTTTCAGCAGAGCAGCCTGGGAAGGGACAGCTCATCTGCCTGAAGGTCAAAGGAGAGCTCTGCCAGGTCCGCCGGCAGATCCTGGTACATGGCCATGTGAAGGACAAACTTGGATGATGTTATTTGCTGCCAGTAAGCATCAAGCTTCTGCTTATCTGGTCCAGAATCCTCCTGCCTTTCCATAAGATTTGCTACGATGCACCTGTAGTTGGAGGTGAGGGAGGATAAGACCTTCCTCCTGTAGTCTATTTTTGTGCCCTGAGAGCGAGTTGGCTTCATAACATGCTCTTCAAGAGCCTCTTCGATGGCCTTGAGCTCCTTCCATTTCTCGGTGGAATGAGAGTACAGAGAGTAGAGACGCATGAGCAGCCCTCAATCTGAGTAAAAACAACAACAGTAGCTCTCAGATTCTTCCATACTGTGACTGTGTATAAACAGTAGCATATGAGTAGAACATGAATGGGTAGCAAAACCATGCTACACAAAAAAAAAATTCCCAAAATGGATTGTTAATTATATAAATGTACATGTGTGAAGTTTGTATCTTTAAAAGCATCCTTCAGACACAGTTCAAGCCTGTGGGCACCTTGATCAACCATGAAGATGACTGCTGCTGGAGTTGAGTAAGGACACTTTAGGTTTCCCAAAATTGACAGACGCGCCATCAACCTCGAGATGGTTCCTCTCACACTTTTCTGTAACGGCCTTTAGTATCACTCCAGCATCACAGGACTCTAGCTCTGCAATACTGGAAAAAAACCCACAAGAAACAAATATTTATTTACTTAAAGTTATTTAAGTAGTTTCAGTGGCAGTGGCAGCTCTTATTGTCTTCACCTGAAATGGGAATCGACCACACAAATAAAAAACCCTTTTTTTTCATTGATTGATTTCAAAAACATACCACAACAAATTAAACAAAAAAAAAACAAACACATGAATGTGAAGAACAAATATATGAATGAGCTACTTAACCAAGTAGTTTAAATCTCGGTGTGCCATTTACAATAAGCTCGACGCTGACCGCCTCTTTCTCTGATGCGCCTTTGTCCGTGCTTCCATCAAAGAGCGAGGAGCGGCACAATGGCTCACATTTTACCAGGGTATAAAGACGGTCTCTCACGGTCTCCGTAACGTGCTCTATGAAGATGCGACAGGCCTTTGAGTTACGATATGTCACCCCAAGCTCCGCACCATTCTTCCTTTTTACTGACGCTACGGTTTAAACCAGGCTGAAAGGCTGCTCACAGTAGACCGTAGTATATGTTATGTCAAATAGCCTGCACATCTTTTCTTTTGGTCTTATCATGTAGCTTTTGTAGATTTGTCTCAGACATGGCAGCTGTTGGAGCTGTGAGAAATTGACATGCTGTAGTGTGAGTTTTAGATTTGTGTGTCTTTTTAACATTTGTAGTGCTTGAAATATATTGTTCAGTGCTTCAAAGCTTTTCTTTACCTGTGTACAAAGGGCCCTTTCCCCTTTTATAGTAGCCCCCTACATATGCTACACCAGACTTTGGTAACGACACTGCTTTTTTTTTTTCTTCATAGCAGAGCCAGTCATATCCCCAGGAGTCCACAGTATGGGCTGCTGCTTTCCTGGGTTTGGATGGGGCTTTTGATGTCAGTGGCACTTGCTCATCTAGTGGTGTCACAGCCACGATATCCAGTTGGCCTGCCTGGGTTCCTGTCTGTGCCTCTCGTTACATTTCTCTCTCTCTGTGCTTCTTGTTGTGTCTCCATATTCTCCAACTGTGCCTCTCGTCTCTTTCTCTGTATGTCTGGCTGTGCCTGTTGGTGTCTCTCCTTCTGCCCCCTATTGTTTCAGTTCTTGTGCATCTCCTTGAGCCAGCGTTACTCTGACTAGTAAAGCATTAAGGGATCTATAAATCAGTGGAATTGATTGGCTTAGTGATATTCTGTATCACAATAAAGAATACTATATTGATTTGTAATACAGTAAGCTCGCTCACCCACTCACTCACACACAGGCACCTAGTATATAGAATATGCCATGTTCCAATGTTGCCGTTCAGCAGATAAAACAGGTAGCAGTTTAACGTCCGCTGAAAAAATGGGTTGTAGTTGAACCATGGAAATGCAACTTCTGAACCCACCGTTTGACAAAATCATCCGGTTGCATGCACTTTGCTGCTGAATCTTGCAAAGGTGATTCATTAATTTGCTGGAAACTCTGAAATCGTGGCATTGTTCTGGAAAGGCGCACTGTTAGAAAGCCAGATACTAAAACTGGCTCATTAGCTTCAGTAATAAGTAGGAACCAGATAAGTGTAGCTAATCGGGTTCTAACTAGCAAGCTAGTAAATAGCTGTGAATGTACTTTAACGTTAAGTGGTATTAAAAACGCAGAGGTTTGATTCAGTTGAGCACTAAGTTGAGACTGGGGCCATGGCCATCATTCCCACCCTGGCGCAGTGGTTCTCAAACACATCAAGGACCCCTGAACTCAAATATGAAATGGGATCAAAGATGTTTTTCTGTTAATTCAGAATTACTACAACATTGTTTAATCAAAGTCAGTACTGTAAAATTGTCATTATTTATTTACATATTATTTTAATTTATTGTATAATTTACTGTGTGATGTATCACTGGGGGACGCACCCACACACGTTATTTATGTATATCATTTAAAAAAATGTATTGTCATCATTACATGGGCTATATAACATAGGTGGAATGTATGAAATGCCATGATGACAATAATATAAAGTATATAAAAAAAAGGACCCCTGAACTGACACAAATGAGACCCCATCTGATAAAACATCTAAAAGCAAAAATCTTATTACAGAAAGCGTATGAAACCCATAATAGTCAAACATTCTGTCATTATGTTACTTATGGGTGAAATTACAGTTAAAAATAATTATTCCTTTTTTTGCTGGGGACCCCTTAGACCCCCCTCAAGGGCCCCACTTTGAGAGCCGCTGCTCTAACGCACCACAGACGTTGACATCTACTGTTACTCGTTTTCTCATTTCAATACACATTAGCAACGTACCGAAGGATAACATTTGTGTAGGAAGACAAGCATCACAGCATATTTTTTGAGGGTAATGTTCCAATTAATACAAAATGTGTGTAAATTACAGCATATGTCCTGTTTGGCCAAATCACGCCACAGGCTTTGAAAAAGGAGACCGACTGGCTGTCTGCTCAGCCCTCAGCTTTAACACAGATAGACGGGGGGACGGGGGAGTCGGGTAGGAGGCGGTAAACTCGTCCCATAGATTGACATCTTGTCAGATGCAGCGAGTACTTTGCCTAAATTGGCCAAAAATGTCATCATCTAGTTTGAGAACTTGAAGTGCTAGAAATACAGTTCATTAAAATGTTTCTGGATGCCAGAATATGTTCGAGAAGCTAATCCAAATTACTTTTGGATGCACTTTTTATGGCGATAATACTGTTGATATAACCATAAGACTACCATCTATCTAAGTAATGACAAGCTTTCTAATAGAAACTAGTGAACCAATGAGAGAAAGGTTTCCAGTAGCAGTCTTGGGTGTGGATACATGTGAAATGGTAAATCAATCATCCAGTCCAACTGAATTGTGAAGCAGCTGAAGGAGTAGTAAATGGGGACCATTAGCTGACATTCAGAAATTAATTTCACAGACATTTCAGATGTAGAGTTCAAGTAATGCTTGATGAAACTTTATAGTCTCATATCCAGATACACACATGCTTGGACCTCATGCAGGAAAAAAAGAAAATAACAGTTACACTTTAGTCACGGAGGGAACTGAACCCTAAACCCTGGCAGCGCTCTTCACCTGTTTAGCTACAGAGGACACCTTGATAAATTGCCCCTGAAATAATCTCCTGCGAGCCGTCATGACACACTGTCGGCAAACAATCATCCGACCTCATTAGCATTGTGTATTGACATCAGTGTAAATCTCAGTCGAGAGCATTAGCATGCTGTAAAGTATTGATGTCCTTGTAAACAAACATTGGTGGTAAATACAGCAGGTAGGACAAGGACTCTGAGTGCAACTCATTTCCACAGGTGTGCAGGGAAAGTACTGAACAACAAGGAGAAGAGGAAACAGAGAGCTGGGAGGCCGATCTTAAAGGATCATAATGATGGTTTTAATAGAAAAAAGTTTACAAACCTGAAATGAATGATTGACTTCTTTTCAAGTCAGTCTTAAGACGACAGTCAGGAGCCCAAATGAACATTGAAACATGTTTTTCTTGCTGTAATCATTCCTCCTTTTCATACTGACCATTAGATCCCTTCATACATCAGTTACAATGTAAGTGATGGGGGCCAAAATCCACAGTCCTCCTTCTGTGCAAAAATGTAATTAAAATTTTATCTGAAGCTAATATGCAGCTTCAGAGTCCAAATGAGGCAAATCTTTCAACATTACAGCCTTTTTAGTGCCAAAGTCCCTCTTTTTGTTACTATACTTCCACCGCAGCTCAACAGGGAAACAAAAAGACTGTAAATGTGGCAGATATCCACTTGATATGACTAACTCAGACTGCTGAAGCCTCATACAAGCTTCACATCAACTTTTAAATGATGAAATGACTGTGTGGACACAATGAAAGCTCATTCAAAGGGGATATTTTAATGGCCAGTATCCAACTCTGTCACTGTTCTTATGGACACCTGACTGTTGTTTGAAGACAGACTTGAAAATTTGTGAAGCTATCCTTTAACCTAAGGGTTTTTCCAAACCTTGAGTTAATTTACTCTGGTCCGGATCAGTGGGTTGGTAATTTAGTTGGTTAGTTCAGAATACAGCAGCACAGCTTCTTACTGGTTTTAACAGACGACATCACATCACCCCAGTCTCTCTGTTGGCTCGCTGTTCAATTTAGAATTGATTTAAAAAATTTACTGATCCCTTTTAAAGCACGTCTGGGTCTCGCCCCAAGCTACATAATGGAAATGTTGACCCAATATGAGCCAGTTTGCAGCCTTAGATCCTCAGGCGGGGCCCTTCTGGCTGTTCCAAAGTTGCACCTTAAATTTTAAAGGTGCCTGCCTGAGGAGATCAGGCTTGCAGAATCAGTGACTTCTATTAAATCACTTCTTAAAACCCATTTGTATAGACTTGCTTATATGAAATGTCATTTATTTCTATTACTGTCTTCATTTTTCATCATCCTTCTGTCCTCTCTCTACTGTGTTTTTGCGTCTTTTGTCTTTTTGTTTTAACTTTATCTTAATTTTACTTTAATTTTGGCTTTTGTTTGGCCTTAACTGTCTAGCCTTCTGTTTTTGTATTCCCTCCTAAGTTTCCTGCTTTGCCTGTCAAAGCACTTTGTAAACTCTGTTTTTAAAGGTGCTGTATAAATAGTTATTTTATTGTTGTTATTATGATCTTGGTGCGTTTTCCTCTTGGTTTCTTTTCACACAGACAATCCAAGCGAACCGAAATGCATCACTACAAGCCACATGAGAGCATAAACTCAGGTCATTGGTCAGATGTGTGTCGAGCAGGAGCAAGAACATCAGCACAGGAAGAAGGTCCTGAAGAAGCTCCTCTGGCCAAGTGCAACAGTGTTCATTACATTCAGCTCCTTCACGTTGTAGTTGGGTTGGATCGAGGTCAGATCACACCGCAAATGAACCACTGAGTCTGAGACACGCGTCACTCTGGGACCACCCACGTTTTTTTACACTCCAAGTCTATTGTAATCTCCTCAGTTTAAATCACACAAATCTCCTGCTGTACATGTTTTGAACTTATTAACGGTATTAATAATGATTGATCAAGGCTCCCAGTCTGCCTGTGAGCTTGCCAGTTTCACTACAGGTAGATTCCCCTTCGCTACGGTGGGCAGAAAAAAAAACAAAACAAAAAAACATCAATGAATCAATAAATACAAACACTGTCAATTTCTTCCCGTGGAGCCAACATGAAAACTATTTTGGTTCAGTAAATTTCTGCTGTCAATCGGCCTGGTGAGGACTGTTTGGCCGGCCGCAGCTGGCTCTATGGACAGAGACGTCTGAACGCAGGTCACAGTCGGTGTGGACTTAACGGATGGAATGAGCTCACGTGCTGCTCGCGTCTCACTATCTATGTGGATTTACAGTAAGAGGTCGCTGCTCAATATTGCTTAACAAAGAAACTCTCCTGGATAATGTAACAATCTTATATGTTTATATTATGACAACCAGTTTCAATTATTTCAATTTTGTTTCTGAGAAATCACGTTTTGTTGGTGATTTTGGCATGGCAGACGGCTAAGAATACTACAGTACCCATGAGCCTCGGCCGCCGTTGCTATGGAGAAAAAGCCAGTCGGAGGCGCGAATCAGAGCAGTGATGAATTCTTTGTTGTTGAAGTTTGTAAAATCAGTTTTCTCAACACTGTAATCTTTAGCTTCCACTCGCTGTTAGCGGCGCACAAGACAGAATTTTAAGCTTGGTGATTGGCTGGTTTCTTGCTGGTTTCTTGCACATTGGGAGTTGTAATTCACTTTTACCAAGAACTTTTTTATGTACACAGTCTTGTACCCTCAACTTTTTTTTACCAGAAGAACCAGATATTTCCTAAAGCAGTAGGTCTTCTTCTCTACTGATGATTTAACCAAGAGAGTTTCATGCTGATCCAAGTCGTAGGAGTGCTCAAACTGTGAGTCACATGACATCGTCTGTGGAAAAAATTAATGGGATTTTTACTTCCAGAGCCAAGGGCACCCCGAAATAGCTCCTTCCTTCCACTTCCAAACATTTTCCACCTTTTGGTTGATAAAGTGTCACAAATTTATTTCTCGTAAATGGTGTGACTTTTAACAACTATCCATAAGTCTGTTTTCAAAGTTTTCAAAGTTGTAAAATGGGAACTGAACAGCACCACAACAGCTGAATGGATTAAGTATGTCATGTTGTAGTTATATGCTTGTTTAACATAAATCTACAAATGTGTGCAGAATAAGCAAAGTGCCGGTACTAATTCGAATGGCAGATGTCTTCTTTTGCAGGGAAACTCTTCATTAGTTGTGCTTGTCGAATGAAGTGATTTTGATTCTCTGTTGTGCGCTCCTCTGGGCTCGGGGCCCGGAGCAGCTGCATTCATTGCAGAACACATATGCACACATACACACACATACACATACCCACATACACAACCACTATAACTGGAATCACCATTTACAGCAGATTTGAGGGAGACCCCTCAGAGGCATTTTCCCATTATCACAAATGTGCAGAGAGCGCGAGTCAGCTGCCGGGCACAACACCTTTTTCTCTGAGAATGTCGACTTAAGAATGTCGACAGAAATTATAAGAGCAATGAATAAGGTTTAAACTGCCCCTTAGCTATAAATGAATAAAATGGTCATATCCATTGGGTGTGAGGGAATTCTTGACCAACACCAAGGACAAAACAGCAGGTGTTGAAATGTCTGGCAGGTGGGATAGGTAGGTACTTTATTAATCCCTGGGAGGGAAATTTCATTGTAACAGCAGCAATTTCCATACAAAGAATAGAATAACAGCACAAGAATAAAAATTAAAATAAGGGTAGGGATAAGAATAATGATAAAAATAAACAAATTCTACAGGAATAGGTCAGGTATTCAGAAGTCTGGCATTCAGAACTGGCTTTTGGGTCTGTTCTCCATTTTTGGAGTCAACTTCCTCCTGCAGGTGTGTGTTTTCAGGGATGGAAAAGAGTGTTTTCATTTCTTTTTATTATATTTGTAGCAATAAAAAACAACTGCCCTGAAACTGCATTCCTTGTTTATTTGTTAATCTATTTTATTTCATTATTGTTTCTCTACTTTAACTTATTTTGTTTTCCTCTTCGCTGTGTTTTAAAATGTTGCAGCAGATAACTATACCTTATGTAGAGCCTCTGTTTGCCCAGAGTGCTTTACAAATGAACCTGCCTCGCCCTGCTACAAGCAAAGGATGTGACATTTCATCTTCTGAAGCTAAAAAGTGTTGAACTCGGGAAAATAAAAAGCCAAACAAAGCAGTTATAGTGATATATTAGCTAGTCACAGAATATTCCTCTAAATCACTACTGTACTTTTTCCCTCTTTTGAAAATGTGACTTTATTGATTATATCAATTAAACATTGGTATAGCTGGAGGGAATGGAGCGTCTGCACCAGAGACTTGTGTGTATACAGTCTTGCATTCACTAGCAAGGACCACACCATCAACGAGATGCTTCTGGATGATTTATTGTGGAAAACAATTCTTCCAGTTGCTGACTGCGTTGTGGGGAAGCTTACGGGGAATCTGCCGCAGCACCCGGGCAACAGCGGACCCCCTCAGGACCCTACGAAGGAGAGGAAGAATCATGAGGAAACAGGAAGAGAGAAATAGGATGGGAGGGAGGGGTGCAGAATACGAGAACGGAAAAAGCGGAGAGGTTTAGGTGGTATTTATAGGAATCCTGGAAGTGGCGTAATTGAGGTGTGGTCCTGCTCCTGAAACTTCACTGAATAGCTTCAATAGTTAGACCTTAGTCTTACCAGGCCAGTGAGGTCTGGAGAAAATCTATATAATGACACCTTTGTACAGTTGTCTAAGACCTGACTTGGACTCTGTTGAGGCTTTTTGTGAATTTGTGTTTAATGGGTAGCATTTCTGAAATACACATATTTTTCTTCAAAACATAGGATGAGAAAGTTCTATGCTCCTCACCAAGTCACCCCCATCATCAAACACTCCGCACTTTAATCTCTCAGGTCTATCCACATAGTTTTAAAAAGGTCTATGCATGTGTGCCTGATTATGTTTCAAAATGGGGGGGGGGGGGGAGCAAACTTGGGAAGATACATAATTGATGGGGTTCCTCCCTGTGCAAAGGAAGGGAAAGGTTATTCTCTGTCTTTCTACACCACCTAACCTCTTTGATGAAGTCAAGAAATATCCACCTGCACTAGTCTAGATTAGTTAGATTGAAGGTCCTATGAAAACCAAGATTGTGTCAAGAACAGTATATAATTGGGTGGATCAGGACAGGAAGTGATTATTAGAAGAATGGCTATTTCATATCTGAAGTGTTTTTCATCCATTCCAACCCTGTTCCACATGAGAAACAGCCTTAGCTAACCTGATGTGTTGACCTCAGAGTTGCACTGATTTGAGCCAGTTGTAGTGAAGCAGGGTGAGTTTAGAGCGTGTTGGCAACCGTGTACAATGTAAAATAATGTTATATAACTAGATTTTAGCACTGAACTACTTAGATTCATGATTTTACATAGGTGTACTAACCTAAAACCCTATTATTGGAAATTGTGAGAAAGTTTCAGAGACACAACAAAGACACACAGCATCCCTGTAGCCATAGTAACTTACTCCTGTCTGCTTGCTCGCCGCGGGAGAGGGGAGGGAGAGACGCTGTGCAGCTGCCAGAAGAGCCGCTGACTGAGATTACTCTGAGCAGCATGCATGGGAATACATTACAATATAATAGATATGTGTGTATATGTTTCACTTTGCCCCCGATGGTTTGAATAACTCGCTGCTGCACGGTGCTGCTGTTGCGCTGTGCTGCTCTGTCTTGTCTGTCTGTGCGTCAGAGCGTGTGAAAAGTGTCAATTGCGTGAGAGTTGGCAGCTCTGCTACCTGCTCAGCACCAAATGGCATAGTGGAGCATATAGCAGCAAATGAGACAGATATTTCCCTCAGAAGTCGGCAGACCAGAGCCAAAAGAGAGTGAATACTGGACTTTATATTTACCAGGTGGACAGAAACACGACTCCAAATGAATGATAATGTTGCTCCATAACTGCTGGATGTGGAAATTAGTAACTGTTTGCTAACAAGTTCAACATATCAACTTAAAAGGTGATGATATACAGCACTAGTTTTTGCGTTCACAACTTGTTGCCGCTGCCCCCAAGTGGCAAAAGTCTCAAGTCTACAGCTACGGACTTGTCCTGAAGTCAGTATTCACTGGTTGGTTTGTCATTGATTTTCTGCCACATAATTGCACTGATGTGTAAAACAAAAACCAAACTGTATTTCCAGTCTTTTCTGACCAACTTTTGTGTGCATTTCTCCAGATTTCTATTAGCTTGATGGGTCAGAGGTCTGGCTTTACGACTTTAAGAGGAGATAAGACTCTTCGGGGTTGTTGCAGTTCCTGCTTGTCACCAGTAGAGGTCATAAACTCAGATGGAGCTCCTATTTGAGTATGACACCTTTGTTTTTGATTAACAGGCTTGGAGAGGACTCGTTAGATTTTAACAAGGGGGTGCAATTATACGCACATCACGTAGGTGTAAGGCTATTAAACAACAGCAGAAATGTAAAAAGATTAACGCATGCGCACTGACTCCAAAGCCACAATTTAAATTCAGGATAGACGATGTTTCGATCCATCAAAACACTTGTTTTCAGAACATTTTGACATGACGAAGATCCGACTTGGGTCGTAACGTTGTCTGTTTTGAATTAAAACTGTGGCTTCGGAGTAAATGAGCGGGCATTACTCTTTTTCCATTGTTGCCTTTAATATTTTAAACATGAAAACTGTCCACATTAGTGGGTTACAAGCAAGGGTTGAGAGGTTTTATGCCTCACTGAAGCTGTTTTTTGTAAAGAGGACTTTTTATTCCTGGCACAGAACAAGAGATCCTTCAGAGGAGGAGGAGCTGTTATGTATAGGAATCATTTGGTTCTCTACATCAGCACTTTCTTTCCATTTCTCTTCTCCAGATTAAACGGGGGTATGTGCAGGGAAATGTGTCTCATTTGGTTTACCTCTGCCCAGAAGAGGTAATAATGGGCTGCAGGATGCACCGCAAATGAGAGAGATTTTAATCCTCTTAGGAACGCCATGAGGCGAGCAAGTGTGTTGAACCTGTTTTAAAAAAAAGTACAAAAGAATGACATTTTATTGTCAGGAACTTGTCGGAGAATTCGTGTTCCTCTCTTTTCATCCGAGGAGGCTGTAGGGGAAAAAGGGTGCCTGCTGCTCTGCTCGCCCTGCTGCCACTGTGACTGTGCCCCCAGAACAGCAGAATTAAAAATGGATTCAATATAGATGTATGGAAGTATTAACATGTGTATGCTGTAATAAAATGCCTTTTCTCCTGTTTTTTATCTGGCATTATATTCAGCCACAGTATGTTTAATGTTTAGCACACAAAATCAAGTCAAATTGAATACAACGTCATGTCTCTTTTAAAAAAACCTGACCCGAAAGTAATAAGTCAGTGTCTCCAAAATATAAAATGAAAACAAAAAAAAAAAAGTTTTGTCTTTTGTCCAAGGTTTTGAAACGTCCCTGACAATTTTGTGGCAATCAATCAGTCTGTGAATACGTGTCAAACAGTATCTCAACTCAAAACACACCTGCCGATTGAATGATTCTGATACTGAATGTGCAGAAATATTTTGAATGAAAGAGAAGAACAAACGTTTAATAAGAGTTTTTATGGGCAGGAGTGAAAAGATGCTCGTCGTTAGCAAAGTGTGAGGTCGTCTCTTTGCTAAGGCTCTTGTAGGTAGACTTATTTGCACATAATTTTAGAATGAATCATGAGTGGGTGGTGGTGAAGAAGCAGAAGATGATGAAGGTGAAGGTGAGCTTGATGAAGAAGATGAAGATTTGTATCATTTGTCACCCGACTTAAGATATTATTTCCCATTAATAAACCTGATCTTCTAATTTCATATTTAATTTAAAACATTAAGCAACTTACAAAGTTTGCTGAGTGAATGTTTTCACTTTTTGCATCTTCTGATGTTCTGGCAGGTTTTGAAATAAAGATATTGACTTTGGGACAGACTCACTTTAAACTTCAGGCACCAACACAAGTGGCATCCTCTCCAGCAGCTCTGTCTGTGTATTGATCTTTTACTCTGTTTTCACTTTTAACTTTGTCTATTGCACACATTGTGTAGATCTCAATTCATCCTATGGATATTGCTTTTTCTTATCTGCAAGACAGCGGCGGAAACCTTGTTTATTCAAGGGAACAGCTGCTCTCACTCTGAACAATGTGGCAGGCCGGTAATGTTTACCCCATACTGGAGGTACTGAGGCGCAGACTCCAGGGCTGCAGAGCTGGCGCTGAGCATAAAGCTAAGCTAATGGCAAAACGGTGGAGGGAATGTGAACTCACTGCCCAGTAAGACTGATGAGCTGGCTGCCCTGGTAAGAAACCAGAAGATCTACAGGGAGAGTAATTTTATTTCACAGAAACGTGGCAACACTCTGGACAACACTAGTTTGAGAGCGGACAGGAACGCTAAGTTAAGCAGCAAGTGCAAAGGAGGGGGACTTGCAACCTTCATTAACATCAGTTGGTGCCATGCACTCGACCCACTGCAGTTTGCTTACCAGGAGAAGGTGAGAGTGGAAGATGCCATCCTCTATCTGCTACAGGGCTTACTCTCGCCTGGACAAGGGGAGCGGTGATGTGAGGATCATATTCTTTGATTTTTCCAGCACCTTCGACACCATCCTGCTCCTCCTACTGAGAGACAAGCTGACAGAGATGAGGGTGGACTTGCACCTGGTGACCTGGATCATGGACTACCTCACGGGGGAAACCACAGTGTGTCAGGCTGAGGGACTGCTCCTCTGAGACTGTGGTCAGTAGCACTGGTGCACCACGGGGGACTGTGCTTTCTCCTGTCTTGTTAACCTTTTACACTTCTGGCTTCAAGTACAACTCTGAATGTCACATGCAGAAGTTCTAAGACACTGACGCTGTGATTATGGGGTGTGTTAATGGTGGACAGGAGGAGGAGTACAAGAGCCTGGAGCTGGACCATCTGCAGAACACCTCCAAGACCAAAGAGATGGTGGTGGACTTCTGGAGGACCAAGCCCCATCTGCAACCGGTCTCCACTGAGGAGGTCGATGTGGAGGTAATCAGGACCTACAGTACAAGTACGTGGGGCTGCAGCTGGAAGATAGACTGGACTGGTGAGCAAACACTGGCACTAGAGGAAGATTAAGAAGAGGGACACTGGTGAGGAGAGCTGGCTCTGTGGCTGGATTCTGGATTTTATGTCAGCGTCAGAGAGAAGGACCCCAAATAAACTGTTGTCCATCATGGAAAATGCCCACTAACCTCTGCATAGTACATTCACCAGGCAGAGGAGTTTGTTCAGTGGCAGACTGCTGTCTCAGTCCTGCTCAGACAAACTGAGAAAGTCTTTTGTCCCCCAGGCCACATAACTATTCAGCTCCTCCCAGCGATGTCGGGGTGAAATTGACTATTAGGCATGATGCTGCCTCTCTGTTGGTTCCCATGCTTGCCTGCATTCTGTCATTTATATATTTATCTCCAATTTGTATTTTATATTATTCACAGTAATTATTATTCTTGCACTGCTAACCATCTTGCATCTGCACATACTCTATCATATCAACAGCTCTCTGTTGTATTTCTGGTGGCTCGACTATCACTTCACTGCTGTGTTTTTATTTGTTTATGTGTGGATTGGTGTTTTGTGTGTCATATAAGCTACTGGATGCCTTAATTTCCCTCGGGATCAATAAAGTGTCTATCTACCTCTCTATCTGGCTTGAATGAATTGGGCGGGGCTGTGCTCAGGATCCAAAATTTAAATATATTTCTGTTTGTAAGTAATTACACAAACCATTAGGCAAAAAATCAACCATTTAGGCAATTACTTAACAACTTAACAATATGGCAGAAAACAATACACTGCACAACACAACATTTAAGACAATGTTTTTGGACAAACTACACAAGTAAATTTTGCCAGGTGATTTGGAAGTGAGCTGTAGGAGGGGAGGGAGGGAGAGAGGGAGAGAGGGAGAGAGAGTGGGGGCATGGTTCAGCTTTTATAGCCTGGAAGGCTCAGGTGAACCAGATCACACTGACGACCCTCCACAGTCAGCCGGTGGCCTGAAGTTACCCAGGACAGCCTCCTAGACAGTGGGGGGGTGGGGGAGGAGGCGTCACGTTCTCCTCTCATTTACCCAGAAGCAAATCACTTACCGCCGTCCTCTTTATCAGTGCAGCTGACTGTACCTGCAGCTTCAGACTCCGATGATAAAGGCAAAATTTAACCACCACGACCACAGTTACAGCGATGATGATCACGGGGGTCGTCTCCATAACCGAACATTAACCCCAGATGGACTAAACACCCAAAAGTCTATCTATCTATCTATCTATCTATCTTCTTATCTAATTGAAGAAAAATAATCAAATTTGGGGGGTTTAATGAGCCGAGGGGAAATTTACATTCTACAAATTAAACAATGTTATTTTAAAGGCTGATTCACATATTTTTTTAATATCTTTAAAGTTTGATTATTACATTAATAGCATATTAGAATTATAAATGAGTTCATACTTCACTATCATTTAATATGATTATACTCTTGGCAATTAGCTTTAAAACTGGTTTTAGACCATTATAGGGGAGGCAATTTACAGAAAACATAATTACACAGTGAAATGAATAAAATAAAAAAATAAACTGTGGAAAGCTGAAATAAAAAATCAGACCCTTTTTTTGGTGGTTAGTCAAAAATTAAAAACAGGATTGGGCTTGTGTTTTAATCATTTCTAAAATCCTGCCTACGGCTCTGAATGTCTTTCTGTATTTTCTTTCTTTAGAATCTGGACGGGAAGGCAAGTCAATGTTTTTGTAGCACTGGAGGTGTTGTGGTCTTGGTGACACAGAGATCTGTGTCAGAGAGAGCCTAAAAACTGCCTCAAGTATCCAAGCAACAAACCAAACTGGTTTGAATTTCAGTTAATGTATTACCGCAGACTGCCAAACCGGTCCATAAACTTTGCTAATATCAATCTAGTCCGGTGGAGGTTGCCAGTCTGTCTGTTTTCCAGAGTCTGTTGGTTTGCTGCATTTCAACCTGTCAGTTCGTTTACCTGTCAGCCTGCCTGCCTGGCTGACTATCAGTCTGTCTGTGTGAGCTGAGGTTGGAGGTGCCTCCATGGACCTGAAAATCCCAGCTCTGTGTCCCCTTTAGAGTGCCCTTGAGCAATTTCCAAATATATTCACTTATTATCAGTCATTCAGGGTGAGAGTATCAGCTAAAAGCCTGAAATGTAAAATGTTTCTGATGCCATTTATCCTCTAACCCTGTATCAGCTACTCTACCTGGACTCCACACAAAATACACCAGTACATCAGTGCTTTTTCTACAATTTCAGACCACAGCGGCACAACATTATGACAAAAAACGTAACAAGTTTTATTTTCCTTTCAGATGTTCTTTCGTCTGGGTTTCAGCAGGCAGTTTTTCCCATGGCGGACGTGTTCAGAAGCTTTTCTTCCCTGACAAGAATACAGTTGATACCTTGCAACATCTGTGAGTAAAAATGGTCAGACTCTTGCCACATATCTATATGAAAATGTTAAAAAATGAGCACATGGTAGATTTGAAATAAAAGCTTCCCCAACAGCGAACACTTATCAATGTAAAACCAGCTTTTTACTACATCTAACAATTTACTTTGCCTAGCATGAACACTTTTCCTCTAATGACTTAAATAGATGTGTGATTACTTCTCCTCCTCTTTTCCCCCCGCTCCCTCTCTGTTCCTTCCTCCTTTTTATCCTCTCCGTTAGCCAGGGGGAATTGATGGAGATGTGTCGGGGGGTCCAGAACCACAGGTGTTTGGGAGGTAGCCGGTAATGAATGGCTTCCAGCAGAATGTTAATCATGATTAACGAGTGAGAACGGCCAGGAGGCAGTGGTGCCTGAAAACAGAGCGAGCCGACCAGGCGTAGCAAACGGCGGCCTTGGCACAAAGTCCACGTGGAGCCACGCGGCGGGGGGAGTGTGGCCGGCCAAGGACGGACATGTTGACACCCTCCTGCATTTCAAGAATCATGGACTGTAGCTTTATGGGGCGCGTAAATCTGTTTTCCAACTGAGGTAGCAATATGGCGGCCTTCATTATTTGCCCTCATGGGATGAGATAACATACGACTGAGGCTCCACCATAAAGAGAAAAGGTATATCTCCCTGTCAAGTCGGGTGAATCAGTGGGCAATTGGAAACGTCTAATTTATAATGATATACATCTTGAAAAATAGGTTTTGCTTCTGGAACAATTCCTTCAGCGTTATAACCCACAAGCTACTGTAGGATCTTTTTGTTTTTATTGCAACTTTTTGTTCAAAGCAAAGCTTATCTGTTTTTGTACCAACAAGTACAACACCACCACAGTGGAAAAAGGGCAGATTGTTTTCTTCTGGCTCTACAAGAGAAATAATCCCCGCTGTACTTTCTGCAAAGTTGTTTACATGGTAGTGGAGCCACTTCAACCGAATTGAGTTTGACCGCGAGGAACGAAACAAACACCAACAGAAAAACAACAGTTTGTATTTAAGAAGAAATTCACATGGATTATTATTTAAATGATAAATTATTAAGAAATGGCATGAATTAAAGATAGATACTTAATTTATCTCAATGGAAATTCACATGTTGTAGCAGCAGCATCCAACATAGAAATAATGGACAACATGTAATAAAGCAATGAAAAGAGAAAACTACATCTAAGAAAACCAAACCAAAATTCAAGTAGCAATAACTAAAAATGATGCTGTGAGTGCAAAACTGTCAATGCTGGTCAGGTGACTGGATGTGCCTTCAAAGTATTTACAATAAGTATAGTATATACAAGATACATAGATAAAAGAAAAGAAGATAGATGTACATACAGTAGATAGATACAGATATACACAAGATAAATAGATCTGAAAGGTAAGAAAAATGTGCAGATTTACAAAAAAAACCCCCTGCAAATAGGCTAATATGGATAAACAATATAGATAGACAGAGTATGTCATTATAACTATTATTTGTGCACATAAGAACTATGTAAAATATAAATTAAAATATAGACAAGAATTACACAGATTACACAGATTAAAGGTTTGAGCAAACAGTGTTCAATGAGCAGGTAGTTTAGTTTGTACACAGTGTAGATAAAAAGGAAATAAAGCAGGTTCTCTGCACTGTAGATACTGTGATAGTCAGTGTACTAAAGGTTTTGAAGAGTAATGAGGGTTGATGGTAAAAAAACTCCCGGTAAACAACTCCTGGGGCCATAAACGCATAAATGATGCATACACACATAAACCATGCATACATCATTTCCTAGACATAAACTGGTATTTACAAACAGAGAAATGTTCACACATTCGTCAGAGCGGGCGTACACACGTCTTTCTAAAACGATCTGAGGGCTGATGTGATGAGATGAAGAAGAAACATAAAGTGAAAGACGGAATCTTTTAGTGAACGTTGTTTAGGTTGATATCTAGCAGTTATATATATATATCTACAGTTTTTTATTGTGTATGTGTGTTTACATAGAGATCTGTAAAATGCCAATCAGAGGCACATTTATAAACGTGACATTGATTACTTCAGTATGATCATTCTTTTAATTTACATAAGAGTCAACATTTTACTTTGCTCTTAATATTCTTTTTATTTTACCCTTAGTTGTCACACTTTGTAAAGTCAGTTTAGATATGAGCGCTACAGACTAATCATTGATTACATTTCTGACATATCACTGCTGATGACGGTTTACAGGTCTATGTGATAAATTAATGATACAGACGCTATAAAGCGCTGCACAGCCATTCATAACAGTTGCGCATAACGACAGCTACTCTGGAGCTGTTGGGGAACATCGCCAATGCAACACAATTCAAAAAAGCACTTCTTTTCTGTTTGTTTCATTGACAGGTGTGCAGACTGGTGGAGCAAACTGGTATGATAACGGCTGGTTAAAGGCGTATCTTCCTCCGTTTATGGCTAATTGTGGGAGTGGAAATGAGGCTCATGCATGTGTGCACCCAGTTCCTCAAAGACAGATTTATAAAACAGAGCCATGCTGTATGACTTGGATCCTTGACCACAAAGAATAGAAGAGACACCACGTTGAATTTTAACAAAATATTTATTAAAACAAATAATAGAACAACTTCATTAAATATTTAACAAAGCATGCAGTGTGGATGTCAGTAGAGTCAGTGGTGTGCATGGGTGAAAGATGTACGTGGATGTTGTAAAAGTGCTGAAAAAGAAACTAAGGCAACATGACCCAAACCAAAATGGATGCCTGTAGGGAGGAGCAGAGAGAGAGAGAGAGAGTGAGCTGGTAGCTGCAGCCAGATGTTCCCAGTTGCGCTGCTGACTCACCTGTGAACAAAACAAACAGACAGGTGAATCACATGGGCACACAGCAAACAGCGGGGTCATCACACATGCATATTCATGACTTTATAAATCTGATGAAAAGAATGCGTATGCATATTTCTGGCTTTAGTCATGAATCTGCACAGAGTTTTATGCATCTGGCCTCTAGTACCTTGTTTAGTCTTTTCATTTGTGCACAGAACAGAAGGAGTGTGTGAGAGCAAAAACCATCCAAACTCTTTTACAATTACTTGTTAGAAAAAAGCAACAAATGGAATGAGACAAGATTTGTTTTGGTGCTTGTGTTACGGTAGGAGAGAGGCTACTCATACTGGTTGCTGCTCCACTTTACTTGACAAGTGACTGTAAACTTCACTGCTCGTGTGATTAACGTGGCCTTCCTGCATTTTGCTTGAGCTTTTTATATTTTTCTGTTTTCTGTCATGTGTTTTGATCACTTCCTGAGTTAGAATACGTTCCATCAAACTGATGGAATTTGGATGAACTAAAGTAAAGTACTGCCTACCTTCTCTACTGGGATTTATGGATTATTCAACGTTAAGTGCTTCCTATACCTGCTCTACTGGGATCCCTTTTCTCTGGAGGATGGCGACTCTCTCTTCCTTCAGCCTGCTGGCTCAGGTGTGCCACCAAGCTCCTCTGCTCATGTTTGCTGTAATGATCTCCACTGTGTGACTGTGACTGTGGCTGTTACCAACGCTGCCATTCTGCCCAAATGACGCAACTGCTTTAATTATGACGTCCTACGCTGCCAAGCAGCTACAGAGTTTACGCAGCTTCCTAATTACACTTGACAAAGGGGTTTTTAATCCGCTGCACAGAATTTTAAGAAACAGACCTTGCTTGCGCCCTGGTTTCAATGTGGAATACGGAAGCAAAACAAACTTGGGCGCCATTGCTGGAAACATCACAAGACTACCCTAAACCAGGCGAGATGCACGATATGGAGTGGTCTCAATGGATTTGACAGTATTGACCCTGCCATCATCTCTAGTAGTGCTGATATGAATATTTACTGTGTATTTACTGTTCCCATGCAATGCCTGGATAACCTGCTGCTGGGATCAATAAAGACCATCTCTCTCTCTCTCTCTCTCTGTCTCTCTCTCTCTCTCCCAGCACATCACCTGCCCAGCTTCTGCATCACTGGATCAACTAGTGACACTCTACAATACATCTTTGAGCAGTGTCTTTGATCTTCATGCCTCTGTCAAGACGCATGAGGTCAATTTTTCATGTTCTGCTCCCTGGTTCACTCATGACCTGTGGACAATAAAAACAGCTGGACTTGTCCTGGAATGGCTTCAGACATTCTGGGCTCGCTGTCAATAAACTGGTCTTCCGTGAACATCAAAGGACTTACTCAAATCCCTTAAAGATGCTTGGTCACAGTTCAACGCCAACCTTATTAATAACAATCCTGGCAACCCTAAGTATCTCTTTTCCATGATAATCATCTCCTGAAGCCACAATCATCTTCCCCAATTGAGGCTAGAGAAAAGCAATGTTGCAGCTTTATTGACTTTTTCAGAGCCAAGGTCAACAACATCCACTCTCTGATGTCTAGTTCATCGTCTCTGCCTCCTCCTGTTATCGACCCTATGTCTGGGCTCACCATCTCTACTCCATTTTACTGGCGTCAAGCAGAGCCACATTAAAGAAATCCTCAGGAAGATGAAACCCCGTTCTTGTGCCCTGGACCCCATTCCTACAGCTCTGTTCAAATCATACATCCCCATTCTCAGCCCCCTGATCACCAAAACTAACTGTCAACCTCTCCCTTCAAACTGGGATTGTTCCATCTCCCCTCAAGGTCTCCTCCTCAAGAAGCCCACACTGAACCCAGAAGTTCTTGCCAGCTACAGACCTATCTCCAACCTCCCTTTCCTGTCCAGTGTGTTGGAGGCGGGCTATTTGCTGCATTTGACACTGTGGCTCAAACCATCCTCTTAGAGCACTTCCACACCACCACTCGACTGTCAGACTCTGTGTTTCAGTCCTTCCTTTCCAGTAGGACTGAGTATGTCTCACTGGGAGGATGCAGCTCTAGATTGCTCCTCGTCACCTGTGGTGTTCCACAAGGATCAATTCTCAGCCCCGTCCTGTTTACCATCTACATGCTCCCCCTTGAACATGTCATCGTCAGACAGGTAATGTCATTTCATTGCTATGCTGATGATACCCAGCTGTACATCAAAACTGCCCCAAGCCCATCTGCAGCCACGTTACGCCTCAGCACCTGTCTTAAGGAGATAAAAGCCTGGTTGAGCACACACTCAGTCGCTAACCTGGGTGTTAGGTTTGACCCTCAGCTGACTTTTAATGACCATATAAAACACCTATGCAAAACCTCTTTCTACCATCTCAAAAACATCTCTTAACTGTTCCCCTGTCAGATGCAGAGAAACTTGTTCATGCCTTTATCTCCTCAAGACTAGACTACTGCAATGTGCTTGCCACAAGTATCCCTGGCAGGAGCATCCAGAAGCTCCAGTACATTCAGTACAGCACTGCCAGGATCCTGATGAGAGAGTGAGAAAACACAAACATATAACACCAATTCTGTTTTCATTGCACTAGCTCCCTGTGGGATTGACTACAAAGTCCTGCTACTTACATACAAATCTGTCAACGGACATGTGCCTCCCTACCAACAGGAACTGATCAAACCACAACAGCCCACCCACACCCTCGCATCTGCCAGCAGCTTGCTCCTCCGGGCTCCCAGTACTAAGCTCCGCACCACGGGGGGTCGAGCCTTCTGCTCTGCTGCACCACACTTTTGGAGCAGTCTTCCTTACCATCTGAGGGTAGCACAGACCCTAGACTCTTTTATAAAAGACCTAATTACTTACATTATTACTATTTTCTTTATGTTTTGTGTTCTATGTTATTAATACTGTAGCACTTTCAGTTTCACTATGAATGAACAGTGTGGTACAAATTAGATGTATTATTATTATTACTATTATATTTCTGGCCTATTGTGCATGTCACACTCCCAGAGGCATCGTTTATATTTCCCTTCACAGGAGGCCTGAGGGAGGAGGAAATTACCTTGTCTCTCGTCAGTGAGCTGCTCTAATAGTTCTGTGTATTGTCCGTATGGCAGCAGTAAACATGGACGCCTGAGCATGTGCTGCTGTAGGCGGGTGGGACAGGTGCTCATACTAATCAAGTGGGAGTGAGTGTGTGTGTTTGTGCAGGTATGTGTGTGTTTGTGCGTATTTCATTGAACCACCTGGGTGCACTTCTCTGCAAATGTGAATGTGGAAGTATTCCTGTGTGTGTGTGTGTGTGTGTGTGTGTCACTTCACATTTCTACTTATATCCAACTTTGTATGTGTGTGTGTGTGTTAGCAGAGTACCAGCATGCTAATGAGAGGAATTACATTTCCACGCTGCATTAGGAAGCCTCAGACACCAACAGGAAGGCGGGGTCAAAGGTCAGCCGATGCATTTACTAAGGGTTGTTCATCGTGCTTGTCGATCTCATGGACTTGTCTCGTCTGTCAGATCGCACATTAACCTGCTGACCTCTCTGCCTCAACATCTATTTATGAACACGTTTGACTCTAAGCCTGTCTGACTTTAAGGGCTACACGCAGTTCAAGTAAAATATTTTAAAAGAACATGCTTGTATGAAAAATGTGTGAACATGCATCCTTTTTTTTTTTTTAACATTAAACATATTATGCACCAGACACACTGGCAAAACTGACTTAAAGCTGCACAAATCAATATCTTTACATTAACAATGGGCCAGATGATTAATGGTAATGTGAAAAGGGTTTCTTGACTCTGCAGCTCCTCCAGTCTAATGAGCTTTTAAGTGTCTTTCAGCTCATTGTTTTGGTTTATAGACTTGCAACTTCACCACAAATTTGGTTCAGTCTCAGCGCTCATATCAACCCAATTTCCAGCCACAACAGGTGGCAAAAATTCAGGTGATAAATTCACTGCATGTTACCTGCCCAGCACCAGAAGGCACAGACAGAGAAAGTTAGCAACTAGCTGCTGAACATAGTGGAGCATTTAGCAACTAAAGAGCCAGATATTTCCCTCAGGAGTTGGTGGAGCTCAAGCCAGGGCTAAAAGGAGAGTGACTCTTAGACTTAAATTGATCAGGGGGACACCAAACGAATGCTAATGTTGCTCTCTCTCTGCTGGTCACATTATCGTTTTGGCCACTTGTTTTGGGTCAAAACACATTCTACCGTTGTATGGCCATGCCTTGTGTTTCACCAAGGGATCCCTTTTCAAATGAGGATTTCTTTTTATGAACAGGTGTTATTGTATCAAATCTGAATTCATTCAAATCCCTACTCAAATCTACTCAGGAATAGCTTTCAACTTTTTAAAGTAACTGAAGTTTGAAAATAAGAAACTGATAAATCACTGTAGTTTTGCAATCTGTTGGCTGTGAAGCCAGTTTTGAGTAGCTACAACCCAACAATGAGAAGATATATATAAGATATGAAATGCTGATTAAATTCTGTATGCATATGACACATTGAAATATTACTTACTTTGGCACTTTTTATTCTTCAAATAATAGAATGAGGGAATCATGATACCATCCATGTATGCAGAGCTCCTGACCACTTGCTTTTTAGGATCCAACCGGTATGTGAGTAAAATCAGATTTGGGGTATCAGACCTGTTAGTCAAAGCTGCACTGGGCTTGACATAATATTAAAATAAACCCATTTAAAAAGCCTCACTCATAAAGGACTGCACCAGTGAAGAGTCACATCTCCCTGATTTATTTGCCCAAATTCTTCTCAGGTGAAGGGGAAGGACACTGGGAGGACATCATCTTCTCTGCCTACAAAGTGTCGAATTGAAACTCAAGAGTAAAATACAATCTGATCTGCAGCAAGCAAACATTTCATCCAGAGAAGCTGCACTCATCAGTTCAATAATGTCATTTTTTTTTTTTTTTCAGGATTTCTGAGTTTTTAAGACCACAAAATTTTAACATCTAACTCTGGATGTCATCTCTGGCTGTCAACATTTCAAAACTGAATGACTTCTTATTGACTGCAATAAATACACAGAAATTGTGTTGGTGGTTTTTGTAGGGACATGATGACAGGCTGCACGGGCCACATCTTGGGAAAACAGAACCTCAACCTCTCAGTGAGGAGACTGTAACCAACCAAAAGCTCAGAGACTACTGAAAACTGATAGAAGTGTCAAAGCGCAAAAAATGGCTGATGCATGTGTTCTTCTTCATAGGGAGTACTGAGAAATACAGCTGCCATTTGTCATTTTTCTGGTGACTAAAACAATTTTCAATGCATATACAGTAGGTATAATGTGCAATCTATGCATTTCTATTTTGCAAAAGTGACAAACAGCTAGGGCCGGGTATCAAACCTGAATCCCTCTGACATCTGTCAAGCACAGAAAGCTGGCATTGAATGTTTGCTCAGATTCATACTTGTTTATGTATTCTTTCATCAGACAGTTCGTGGTCATAATTTTCAAGATTTTTGGCTGTATAGGCCAAGTCCTTGAATGTCTACTTAGAAGTCTCACTTCTTTTGTTAAATTTATAAAAGAGGTTGCTGATAAACGTCTGAAATTCATGTATCAAATTGTGAATAGTTTTAAAAAACACCCACCTCTTAAATATATTGATTCAAAAAGCCGTCCCTGCAACTAGTCCTTCAAAACAACATGTGCAACAAGTCCCTATACCAAAATGACAACACAGTTTTGTTTAATGCAAGATGTACGCTTCTGTTAGGGGAAACCTTTGTCTGACCTTTTGTAGGAGATGGTATGCAGAACTTGTCAAACACTCAAACATTGACCCCAAACTCCCCCCCCCCCCTAACTGTGCTTTAAGACAGAATACGAGATGAATTTTTGAGGTGGTATGAAGTTCAAAATGTTTCAACTTGACCAAAAAAATTCATGGCTTTTTATTGATCTACTTCATAAACGTACAGAGAAGAAATGGAAAATAAGAGAGACTGAAAGAACTGCATTACTTTACTACAGCGTACTTTGATAGATACCTTACAGCTAATGTCTGTTCAGTTGGTAAATTGGCTGCTTGGTGCAAATCAGTACAAACTGCACAAACAGTCTAGTGAACACAAACTTTACTTTTTGCAGAGGTAGAAAGGCCCGTCTTTGCTGCGTAACAGTGGATTTAGTTTACCGTCTGCTCTCGTTGGTAACTTTGATAAATGATACTGTATAACCACTATACACTATTGTACAGTCAACACCATTACTTACTTCCTTAATCCTCTTTGTTCCCTGTGACACATAAGGTCACAGCGAGTTCTTTTCATTGTTCTCTATTGCTGGTTCATCCTTTACAGTTCTGCATTAGGTTATATTTGGTCTTCTAGGTTTTCTTTTGCCAGGAGCAGTCCGTCTCAGGGCAACCTTCGGGATGTGATCTGCTTACAGCCATCGCAGTCGCCTGCATTCATAGATGTGTTGTTAATTAGTACAGTATTTCGTTTAAGTGTTTTGATTTTACAGTAATAAAAGTGTCTTCAATTCTGTTTATAAGAGCAGCAAATAAAGGGGGAAAAGGGGTGTTTTATTATATATATTATTATACAACTTTCATTCAGAGGTTTTGACATCTGTAGCAGAAAAATGCTAAAAATATCTCCATATTTGCTTCCTGTCAGCCGTTTGCCAGCCAGATTATGTGGACTGGGATTTAGTTCCAGCTGTGGTGGACTGATGCTATTGCATTGGTTGCAGTCAGCCTTGTAATTCTTCCTCCTCCTACTTCTTAAAACTATACAAGTTTACATGCACACACAAAAAAAAGTTCCAAATTCCTACCTCTCAAAACCAAGTGGGATTTAAATCTCAGTTGTTATGACAACACCAGCGTGGCGTGCAGCATGGCTACAGCGGGAGGAGTGTGCGTTGAGTGTCCAGCAGTGCATTGAGTCAGGGTACCTCTACATGTCCATCTGTCTGTCTGTCCCCGTCGTCCTGTCTGTCTGCCCATGTGTATGCCTGTTTGCCCTCCCTAATTATCCCCTGGGGACAATAAAGATTGACTGAACTGAGCTCTGCGGTCTGTGAATGACTGATCAGCTGTCCGTTGCCAGGGTAACGCTGTCTCACTGTATGCGAGCCTGTCGACCTTCGCAGCTGTCTGTCTGTCTGCCTGCCTGCATGTCCGTCTCTTCGGGTCTGTCAAACTGTCTGCCTCCCTCCCAGTGCCCCGTCGTCTGGGTGTCGCTCTGCCGGTTTTCCTTTCGCCGCGTTAATGTCTTCCTGTCTCTGCTGCTGCCAGTCGATCTGTTTATTTCCCTGTCTGTCCACATCTTAAAATACATTTCTAACTTGTCTGCCTCATCTGCAGCCCACCCGTCTGTCTATATGGCAGCTTTTGTTCATATTTAATTCACACACTCCAGGGTTTTTCCACGGCGGAGATTTGAATTTTGTTTGCTTTTTTATCACAGGCCATCGAAGGGAGAGCAGAAAACGATTAATCAGGAGCCAGAACTTCTATTCCTGAATGGGGATCCTAGAAAACGGCTTTCCAGCTTATCACTGGCTGATAGCAGATCTGAGATTGGGAGGTTTGGAAAATTACATTTTCACTGGCTGATTTGCCAGCTGGAAGTCTTTCTGATTGAAAAGAAATGAGGTTTCCGCTTTTTGTGGCGTACACGCTGCCATAATAATGTGTCAAACACTTCGTAAGGCTTGGATGGCGGGTTGTTGGCATGACATGAAACTGTGAACAACTTTTTTCCCCCCTCACAAATTTATAGCAGTGTTGCAATATTCAAATCTGAGTTTCAGAATCAGACATCAGCTCCACATTTTCTCAGTATTACCCCTACCCGCATCTCATCTTTTCATACAGTAATAGTGTACTACAGTGCTACAGGCAGGCAGACGCTGTTTTGGGAATATAGATAATTAGAGCTGAAATATCCTGATTGCAGCATTAAATGGATGTTCCACTAAAAGTGAGGTGTCAGAATGTATGAAAATGTCCATATCTTATGTCAAACCACTTCTACCATTCACTTCCACACTTGATACTCATTCAATTCCTTTAAAGGAAGAAACATTTGAAAAAGAGCAGGTTGTCCTCTATTCAAGAACTAGACAATTACTTATTCACAACATCTGATATTCCTTTTGGAGAGAGTACTGGTGTAACACCAGCTCCTGCAGAAAGTGTTGCATTATAGGTAGTTTGTAGCTTTCATGTTACTAGGTTAACTAGTGTGCAATGTCTTTAAGAAGTATATAGTCAGCTGTAAAAGTGTTTTATTTGCTCAGTTTAACCTGCAGTTTCTGACTGGCTCGTGTTTTTTCTATCACGGAGGAAATAAATTCATGACGAGTGAAAAAGAAGCGTCTTCCTACGTCTTTACTGCAGAAACAGACTGTAGACTGAATCATCTGTCAAGAAGCCAAGAATTACTGCTGTCACAGATGATGAGGAGCTCAAAAAGACAGTCTGAAAAATTCTGTCTGAGAAAATCATTTTGACCGTTTCCGAGAGCCCGAGAGGAGAGCGAGTGAGTATGTGACAGATAGAAAAGCTACACAAATGTGGGATTTACCTCCTGCTTTAATGGTATTATTTTACTTTTTTTACAAGAGAAAGGCTTCAAGAATGAGCACTCTTTTCTCCTTGGATTGAACGTTTCTCAGGGAAACCAGGTGTTGGAAAAGTCATCTTATATTGTCATATATATTGTCTTATATTTGGGCGAATATGGTATGAATTTCTTTTCGCATTGACCATTGGAACCAGAGCTACTGGCAACTCAAAAGTCCTCCCCACATTAGGGCTAACTGTACATCAGTAGCAGCTAATGTTTTTTTTTTTTTTTGTTCATCAAAGCTTATGTAGTATCATTCAAAAACATAATCATTTCATGACTCATGAGCTGTTAGAATGAAAAGGTAAGTCATAGGCGTTGTTTCATTATCAGAGAAAAGCTTAACACACACACGCTGCACACGCATTTTCTATCCATTAAGCACAAGTAAATGTCCGGGGAGAGCTTGTTAGGGCCGACGAGTGCCTTAATGTGCTGGGGGATGAGATGAGTGATGGAATAAAACAAAAGGAGGGATGGCGTTGTGCCTTTCATCCTCCTGTGTCTTTAGTGGCAGATGTGTTATTAGTGTGTGCTCTGATTAAAGGCGTTTAAATGCCCAAGAGTTGCTCATTCTATTAGCCCTCACGAACCTGTGTGCACTTTATTCAATCATTACCTTCTTTTCTTTTATTGGAGTCAGTTTTGATTACTCCACAGATTACAGCAATGGCTATATTGATTAAATGAATATTCATTTTTTACCTTAATCTTCTCTGCACAGATGCAACAATTGCTCTATGTTTTATCATGAGACTGTATGTCAGCGGTTAACTCTTAATGGGTTAACTGCCGAGAATATTTTTTACCGGTTATGCATGTCGGTCTATAGGTTAATTTGCATACACGCTCCGCTAATGGCTAGACAATTACATGTTCACAACGTCAGATGTTCCTTTTGAATGTACCAGTGTAAAACCAACTCCTACACAGAGTGTTGCATTATGGGTTGTTCGTAGCATTAATGTTGCTAGGCTAGCAAGTGTCTTAAAGTCTGTTTATAGTGAGTGTCTTAGAGTCGGTCAGCCCTAAAAGTGTTTCTTTATTCCAGTTTAACCTGTAGGAGTTTCTGAAGGCTTGTGTGACGTGTTTTTCTGCCACGGAGGAAATAAATTCATGACGAGTTAAAATGAGTTTGAAGCGTCTTCTGACATCTCTGCTGCTGAAATGGAATATGTCAAGCTGCCACATACCACTGTCACAGATGATAAGGAGCTCAAAAGGACAAACGGGCAGTCTTATAAATGCTAACTGCTGGAAAAAATAATTTTTTGACTGCTTCCAAGAGCCTGTCAGGAGAGTGTGTGAGAATGTAACTATACTATGATATAAGTTATATTCAAAAAGTAATGTTATTTTTCAAAAAACATCTGTTGGAAAAGGGGGGGGGGGGGGTCGTCTTATATTCGTATTATTATTTATATTCGTACCTCGAGCCTGAGTACGTTATGCCATCGAGAGCTACTGTGACTACACGCATTGAAAAAAACACCTTGAGGAGAAGCTAACTGTCAGGCTAACTCTGACAAACTGGACAGCTCTCACAAACTAAAGCTACATCGCAACTTTTCTTAAAAATTAACCGGTTAGTTACTGGTTAATTGGTGTCGGTCTGTCGAAATCAAAATGAACCGAAATGGACATCCCTAATTACAACCTGAGACTTTAATAATAACACTTAATGCTGATTAAGAAAATAATATATTGATAGATGTCTGCATGTAATCAAAAAGTCTTGAAATGCCTAAAATGATGTTTTCTGCGTTCCAGGCCTTGAATGAGTTCAATGATGTCTTTAGTTCAGTTTTAGGAGTTTGTTACTCAGTCATACAGACTTCCGATGGTTTAATGTTGAGATCAGACTACACAACATCAACCTGATAGTAACCTAACAAATGAGGAGCTTTGAGAATGAAAATGAGCATCACAGTAGGTGCAACGGTTGCTCATTTTATCCCCAGTAGTGTACGTCATAGTGAAGGAAAACTGACAGCTTCTAGGACATCTAATGAAGTCAGATATTTTTGCCTTTCTTGCAATTCTTTCTCAACTTCTATGACATGTTTGATGAAAATGACCTATGGGATTTTACTACACTTTAGGGATCCTGTAATGATTGGTAATCACCCACAGGTCAGGAGTGTTATAATCCGGGAAGGAAAAAGACCTTCACCACCGAGTGACGATTAACTGCTCTGGGTCTCACTTTCATTCATAAAGCTGTGATTACATGTAAACATTTGCTATTGGTGCTGTCAGGTGGCATAATGACATTAAAAGATGATAAGGTCTGATTGGTCAGGGTCCAATCTGTAGTCTTCCATGTTATCTCATCCAAGTCACATCAAAAATGTATGACTTTATGACCTCTTACTTTATATTTTTATCATTTCATCATTTATTTTTTTTTCCGGTTTTGCAGGGGACAGGATGGCGATGGTAATGGTGACATGCAGGATCAGTTACGAAGTGTAGTGTGCTGTGGTTTTTGACCCGTTTGACTTGTTTTATCGTCACTTCTAACCTATTTCTTTTAACTCATCTGCATGTGACAGAAGCAACAATGACTCACTGCAGTTTGATGGGCTTTTATGTCACTTTTTGAGTGAACTTTGTGAGCACCAGGAGCTTCTCCAGTATAGCCATGAGTTCCTCCTGCTATATTCTTCCTGCAGAGATCATCCGACCAGATCCTTATGTGGGGAACCGTAGCGTGGAATCCAAGCTAATGGGTGTGAGGAAAAAGGGGGAGACGTGGTGGTGTGCGCCAGAGGCTCAAGAGACAGAGCCACTGTCGGATACCCCTCCCCACAGTCATCCTTGCCAACAAAGTCGACAAGCTTCAGGGAATTGTCAAGTTCAAAGAACAAGACTCACACTCTGATCTGGAAATTGAAGGTTTTAGAGTACTCCACAGTGACCAGTAAATCACTGGGTGGAAGCTTGTGTCTGTATGTCATCAAAAACTGGTGCAACGCGGTGGTCAACGCTGTGCACCCCCAGCATTTAACTATTGTCTGTATCCCTACAACCCTTTTATTTATCAAGGGAATTCCCAGTTATTTTGTTACGCTTGTGTATATTCACCTGAAGGCCTATGCTGACATGGCAAGTCGGGCTATGGTAAAAACAGTGCTACGGCTTCAAGGGATTGTGTCAGACGCACCAAACTTTGTTATGGGTGATTTTAATCACTGTAATTTTTATCAGTATGTGACTACACGACTTACAAAATGCCTTGACCTTCGTTATGGATCCGTCAAGGGAGCTTATAAACCTTTTCGTAGAGCTCCACTCAGTATGTCTGATCACAACGCTGTGTATTTGGTTCTGTCCTACAAACCAGTCCCAAAGAGAAGTCTAATTAGTCTTGGTCATGCCCCAAAAATCAATTTTTATTTATCCAAATAATAAACCATGGGTCTCCAAATCTGTCAGAAACACAATTAACCAGCGAAATATCAGTTTTAACGAAGGTGATGTGACTCGGCACAGGAAACCACAGAAAAAGGTTAGAAAGGAACTTCAGCTTGCAAAGTGTAGCTACAAGGACAAAGTAGAGAAGTTTCTCAGTACTGGTAATTCGTGCCTGGCGTGGGAGGGTGTGAAGTCTTTGATGGGGATGCAATCCAAGAAGTGTCTAATTTCCCTTAATGGCAAGCCAGACCTTGACCTTTCTAATGAACTGAACACTTTTTTATAATCATTTAATGTCCATGATTTTAGTGAGGAACTGTCAGTCTTCAGAAATGATGCTCCTTAGCAGAACAGTGTGCATGTTGATAGGGGCAAGGTCCTGAAACTTGTCTGGGGTGTAAAGGAAAGGAAAAGTGGCATTGGAGGTTGTATATTTAAGAACTGTGCCGAACAGTTGGCAGATATTTTCTATTTTATCTTCAAGCGTCACTCCCGTTCCATAGGGTTCCTTGTCTTTGGAAGGACTCCATCATTGTACCTGTGCCAAAAAATAAAGCTCCAAAGTCACTAAACGACTAGAGGCCTGTGGCGATTACCTCTCTTATTATGAAATCATTTGAGAAGGTTGTGAAGGATGCACCTCTGAACACAAACCCACTTCAATTTGCTTACAGGTCAGGCAGAGGTTTTGACAATGCACGCTATTACACATAATTCTGGCACACCTAGAGGGTGCAAAAACTTTAGTGCGAGTAGTTTTTATTGATTTCTCTTCAGTTTTTAATTGTATCCAGCCTCACATTTTAGCAGGGAAGCGAGAGAGCATCCACAACATTGATCCTGGCCTGATATGTTGGCTGATGAATTTCTTAACGGTTGCAACGTGTGAAGGTTAATGGTGTTTTATCAGATGTTCTCTCTTCCTCCGCCAGATCGCCCCAGGGGCTTCGTCCTCTCACCTCTTTTATTTGTCTTGGACACTAATGAGTGCCAAAGCCAATATATGAGGCACCATTTCATTAAGTTCGCGGGACAATTCTGTCATCGTGTCTCTTATCAGCAGCAATGACCCTGATCATAGCCATGTAGCGGTGAAATTCACGGACTGGTGCAAGTTGTCCTCCTTGGACATCAGTGTGTCGAAAACCGAAGAGATGACAGTAGTTTTTAGTAAGAATTCTCCGGTCATCTCCCCAGTGGTGATTAACGATCAGGCTGTGGAGCTTGTGCAGCAATGCAAATATCTTGGCACTATAATTGATGACAAGCTGACCTTTGAGCCTCATGTGGATGCAATGTGTGGAAAAGCCCATCAGCGCATGTACTTTTATTGTAAGCTTCTAAGTTTTAAGGTTAAGGCAATACCTTCATGAAAATGTTTTATTCCTGTTTTGTTGAATCAGTTCTCACATTCTACTTTGGCAGCTGGTACGAGTCACTTACCCTCAAAAATAGAAACAGATTGCAGGGTTTCCTCAGAGTTTGTAGTAAAATTCCAGCCATGACCTTAAATAACATTCCTCATCTGTACAAGGTTAGGACTTTGAAGGCCCAGTCAGTCTTGGCTGATCCTAGCCACCCTCTGTCCAAAGAGTTCAAGTTGCTACCGTCTGGCCACAGATACAGTCTGCCAAGATGCAGGACCAATAGACTTAAGAACTCATTTGTCCCTGCTGCCACTGGCCTTTCAAATAACTCAATGTGATTTTTATATTGTACTTATTGTCTATTTATTATTGTTGTTGTTTGATGGTTTATGTGGTTAATGCTGGCTGTACAACAAATTGCCCCTTGGGGATAATAAAGATATCTTATCCTAGAATTGCCCTGACTTTCCATGATACTTGGAATAAATTAAAATTAACACACGTTGAATGTAAGTTGATGAAACTTACACATATACATATAGATTCATTAACATTCACTTAACACTAATTTGGAAACAGAATCAGTTGTATACTTATAAATTGCAGCTGTTTGAACACATGTTGACATTCTGATTATGTGCTTTCAAGCTCATTAAATCTGCTGAAAATCTTAATGTAGCTTCTACAGTTCTATAATGATCCATTGTGTCTTTTTCACCACATTGATTTCTTACTGAGTTTTGCGTCAAGTCGATATAGGGCTGTAAATTAAAATTATCCTCTGCTTTGATACTTTCATATTCACTCTACATGAATAAACTTTGAATTAGGTGTTTAAGTCATTACAGAGCAAGTGATCAATACATTGAAAAGGACATGCCTTTGGCGTGTTTGGGATCGATGTGAGGAGGTTTATACCTGAGAACGAGACGATAGTAACCTTCCTCTGTGGCTCCGCTCTGATGGATCAGACTGGTTACCAGACAGTCTGATCCATCAGAGGTGATCGATTATGACAGAAACACAAGTAAGAAATTGACAGTTTTATACTTTAAACTTTGCATAACTTATTTCATCCTCCTTTCTTTTCACTGTGGTAATTCTATAGATGGGCAGCCAGGCCTTCACTTTATTTAACACTATCTGATGAATGCAGATATCATCAGTCTGTTGGGACCCCGGCACTGACTGCTGTTCAGTCTCATTTTAAAGTGAAGCAGACTCTCTTATCTGACAACAGAACAGGTTGTGATTCTTAAAGCCTCCAACAACTCAGCTACTATCAGTGTCTCACTTGGGTCAAACTACAATACATGTGAATAGTTCATAGTAAGTTAAAGGTGGAATCAACAATTCTAGAGAAAGATTGTTTTTACAATTTTTTCCCCAGTTTTCATTAGGGACGTGCAGAGGGCCGAGTATCTGTATTTGTATTTGTATCTGTATTTGTTGAGGCAGCAAAAGTATTTGTATTTGTATTCGAATAAAAGTGGAAAGAAGCTTAAAACTTTGTTTTTATTACACTTTTAATTTTAGAAAATTAAAGTTTATTAATGTGGTTGTATTATTTATATTAAAATGTATGAATTCCTTCTGGTTGCATCATAAAAAAGTTCAGATGTATGGTATTTTTTTGTTTTGAATCATTATAGAATAAAGTTTTGTTTTTGTTTTTGCTTTTTTCCAGCTCTTTTAATTAAAGGTTTTAGCTTCTTTGCTTAGTTTCCTGTGTACATAATTATTGGGGATGTGCAGAGAGCCCAGTGTTTGTATTTGTATCTGTATTTGTCGAGGCAGCTAACGTATTTGTATTTATATAAAAGTGGAAAGAGGCTTTAAAATCCTGTTTTTGTTTTCATTGCACTTTTAATTTTAGGAAATTAAAGTGTTACAATAAGTGTTCATAAATAAACTATCTTATGAAGGAGGTCCCCACACCGGGTCTCGAACTGGAGTCTCCCAGATCATAGACAACTGCGCTGATTACTGAGCTAAAACTTTACTCATCGACCTCATTGCAGTCAGACCTCTACCTATTTATACACCCATAACACAGAGACAGCACAGCGTGTAACATGTAGGGAAGAACTTCAAAGGTGATTTAGTGCTTTGCACTTTTCATTTATTGCCTATTTTTTACAACCTAACTGTGTGGAAAGGAGAAGGGGAACAACAGGTCATGAGGAGTCTATTGGGAGCACTTTGCTTGTGTCAGTAGTTCAGCTTTATCTCTGGGGAACACCCCCAACTCCAGGAGTGATGTCCAAATTAGGAAATGTGCGTCATGTAGCAGGTGGATGTGACTCCCCTCGTTGAGACCTGCTGACAGACGTAACAGCAGAGCAGAGGAGAGACACTGAGATAGCGATGTAAACGACCTGCGCGATGGTATTTGACATGTTTTGTTTTGTTTTTCTTGCTGAAAACAAATCATTTTTAAAATATTTGTATGAAACAAATATTTGCCGAATAACGTATTTGTATTCGGGCACACCCCTAGTGTTCATACAAAGCCCTGGCTCCATCGGAAACAAATAAAGTGACACGATCCAAACCACACAACACTATTCCAGCCAATCAGCAGAGGGGCATTTATGCTCGTGTACAGGACAGGAGGAAGTCAAAAGAGCAGCTGTCTGTGTGAGGACATGACAGTCTCCCGCCTCCAGCACCCGTTGAATGGTGGGGGAGGGCTGATAAACTGGAGAGAAAGAAGCCATGGCCAATTCACATAGAAAGTGTTTTCTCATGTAACAGATATGCTTCCATGTTGTTAAATATATCAATCCACACTGAATCCGAGACAGTCTCACAGAGACCTCCCACATTTTTTTTTTACACTCCAAGTCTGTTTCTGTCACATATAGGGAAGCATAATCTGAGCAGGCAGCTGTTTAAATCACACAAATAGCAAATATCCTGCTGTATATATATTTTGAAATTATTAATGAATCAATAAATACAAACACTGTCAATTTCTTTCTATGGAGCCGACATGCAAACTATTTTGGTTCAGTAAATTTCTGCTTTTAATCAGCCTGGAATTTCTGAAGGAGCATGAAGGGGAAGGGGTGTATTTGTTTGGGTGTTTAGTTCAAATATCAACCATCTTTCTCCAGAACGACTGACTCGACCTTTAAACATGGGTATTTTTGACACATATAGGCCCTGAGAGTTTTATAATGATTGTAGTGCTGATAAATAAAAAAAAAAGAAATTAAATTCATTAAGAATGTGACATTATACCAGTATCAGCCAGAAAAGAAGTGCATGTAGTATTGACATCATCTATATTTTAACAGTGCAGATTTGACTCCCTCATAAAGTCATGAGTTTCTACTCTGTACTTGGCGCCTGCAGCTGCCTCACAATAAAGTAAAAAAAAAAAAGAAGAAGAATTCAAAACTTAGATCTTTTTTTTTTTTAAAAAAAAAAGGTGTCAGAAAACCAGTAGATAATGTCATCACTCAACTCACTGCTGGGACCTGGCAGATGCAGCGAGACCAACATCTCATGACAAAGATGTCAGGTACAAATGCTGTTCAGTGAGATATGTTGTGGTTTAATTTTTTTTTTCACTCTGGCTTCAAAAGGGATCAAAACACACCTTAAAATTCCATGAAGGAAGAAAGGAAAATAGTGAATGTAAGCCTCGGATGTAAGTAAACACAACAGTCTGTGAAAAGGGGGCCATTCGGGGCTGAAGTCTCTGTCCAGGAGATGCTAATCTACAGACGGACAGAAGAAGGTCAGAACTGAGGACACCTGTGGTCAGTGCGGTCAGCTGGGAATCTTACATCACAAAGGTCTGTTCATTGATACAAATATGTGCTATGGAGGTGCAGAAAGCTGCACAGAAATGGCATTTATTGTCTTTGTGACTATATTTTACAAAACTTTTTTCATGGGCATTGATACAGTAATTGATAACAAAATATCAATTACTGCGGTACTGACGAAGGTATTTTATTCTACAGTAACAAAATTATGACTGGAAATTAAGTTACGTGTTATCTAAATTGAAATCTGTTGTTGAGAATGAGCTGAAGCTTGTTTTGCACTTGTGGCCAGATAATCATTACGATCTGTGTTAGTCAGTGACAAACACAGTGGGCCAAACTCAGAACCCTGACTCATACGTGAAAAGGGAGGTGGCGTGAAAAAAAAAAAAGAAGCATATAGTGCATCACCGATTTCGCCTGCCATTTAAAAAGAAAGAGCTGCTGTTACAAAATGATGGTTGTTACACAACCATACATATTTGTCTACCCTTTAACCCAGAGCTTAAAGGGTAGTGAGATAAAATATTGTCCTCCAGACTCTAATAAGCTATTATAAAATAAAAGACCTTTCTAACAGAAATGTCATTCATTGGAACTAGGGCCACCAAATTCTTCTCGATATTGAACCTTGGAGTTGAAGTATCACCATTAAACCAGTTTATTAAAGGTTCTATATGTCCTTCTCATTAGTGACATCTGTGGCCATTAAATGAGGTGCAGTCAACATCCTGGTGCTCGCTTGCAGGTGATGTCTCTCACCAGCCAATCCACACCGCCCAACTCGCACAAATACGTGTAAATCAACTACTCCAACCTGGGGCCTGTACTACCACGCAAATTCAACATACTCAGGATATCTTTTCGTTAGCTGACCTAACATTGGCCGTCCAGATAACCAGTACTACGAAGCTATCAACTAGCTCAGTCAGCTCTGGGGTTTCCTGTCCAGCTACTAGCATGTTCATGTGAAAGAGGCGGGGCTGTTAATTATGAGCGACATTATCAGAACTATGAATGAAGTTCTTTATATGATGTGTGATGAAACAGTACCAAATACCTGCGGAAAACTTGTTTTAGGGACAGAAAAAAGTCATATTCAACGGAGTGAAATGTAAACAAGCCTGTAATCATACAACAGAATAAGAAGATGTAGAAACACTAGAAATAATTTCCACATATTGAAAATAGGCTAAGGCAAAATACATATAGGAATTATTATATATGACTTAACTATAGAGACAGTATTTTTTTTTCTAATCAGTTGGATGATGAAGAAACCGTTCTGTTAACCTGCTCTGGAGCAGGTTAACTCTGTGGCTGCTGGCTCGGGGATTTAATTTGGTTTATATGTAGAAACCTACATCAGGTAACCTGGGAAAACGTTTTTAGAAGGGCTCGGGAAAACGGCATTTTGATGTTAAAATATACATACTTCGACCAAAATTTGAATTTTTAATAAATATGGAACTGGATAGCTACAGAATGATATAAAAACAGGTACACGGACAGCTGCGGACACAGAGGATGCATAGTAGTTCTGTTTATACTGCTTTCTGGAGTCCGCTTGGAGGACACACATTCCACACCTGCAGTAGAAGTTAGGGATGGGAATTGATAAGATTTTATTGACACCGATGCCATTATCAATCCTGATTATCGGTCAGATTCCTTATTGATTCCCTTATTGATACATAATAAATTTTCTGTATGGAAAAAGAAGGCTGTACAGATTTTCAGTGTCAACACAACTGTTTTATTATCTCCACTGTTTACCAATGACCTTGCATGCCGATGAATATATGAAACGTAACTGGTAGATAAGATAAACAATCTACAGCCAGAAGTTAATTAATAAATGGATTAATATGAAAGCATCTTACAGTCTCCTGGCTGTATGAGAATAATAAACTGAGGGGGAGGCGGAGTACTCCTCGTGTTTAAAGTTAGACATAGACATTGTTGTCCAACCCGCTGAACAGACGCAGGGGTTTTGAGGTGAAATAGACTGAGCACTGAGTTATTTTCTTCTTATTTTCTATTCTCCTCTCTTTTTCTCACCTCAGTGTCGGTTTAATTTGCTGCAGTGTGTGTTTGTCAGCTGGTCTCATTTGTTACTGCTGGAGTCCACTGCTCCGCTCTGCAGTGACAGCACAGAAAGTTCACAGTATACTGTACATTAGTCTTGCAAAAGTTAATTATTCACTCATTAAATCAAATGATGTTTGCAACTGCTGCCTTTTTTTGAAGATGAATTACAAGATAACCAAAGATAACTCTAGCATGTGTGCGCTGCAGTGCCCTCCCCAGTTGAGTTCTGCCTTTTTCTGTCAACATCACATTCCTGGGCATCGATAAGAGGAACTGATAAGCTCGGAGACAGACGATTCCCATGGATCGGACAATTTTGAACTGATTCTCAAATGGAACGAGCTCTCGATTCCCATCCATAGTAGACGTACAAGTAGCCCTTACAAATAGCATACTGGCTGTGCGAACTACAACAAATTGGAGGTATGTGGAGATCCGCACAGAGCCTATGTGTATGTCCTTTGATGATGAAATTTACGCCACATGGACCCTCGCATAAACCTACTCCCAGACACAGAAAGTACAATTTCGGCTTAAGGAGGGCCCCCAAAGAAAATCTTGCTTATTGCCCATTATTGTGTAGAGCTGGGCCTAAGACATTTTGTCCAGTACCGTATTCACCCGAGTAAAAAAAAGATCTTCATATGTGTTTGGTGCATGTATGTTGATGAATGCCACTTTCCCTCCATTATATATACACTTAGTAAATGCGACTCTACCATCTTCATCACTCCCTTTACCATTGATGGTTGTTTGAATTGTTTTATCTGTTAGTATTATTACCCCTTCTGTTTTATTTAAAGCAGAAGACGAAACACACACTTTATAGAGTTGGTTTCCCAATCTACTAACATCCTTTCTAAACAGATGTCCCCTGGAGCATAGCTAAATCAATCTTATTTCTTGCTAGTAAATTTAAGCGGGCTGCTCTTTTATTAGGACAGTTAAGGCCCTTCAAATTGCAAAAATATTCAAACTAGCCATAGGGTTTTGGACCCAGAGTGTTGGCAAGAAGGGAATCTATTTTTACAAAGGGTTGCAAACAGTAGAAGTACAGATTGAAGACACTCAAAACTTCAAAACGAGTTCTGACTTTATATTAGAGAAGAGAGAGACCACTTTTTCTTGTTCTTTAGTCTAAATGGAAACTTCTCAAATACATCTGTACATGTTCTGAAAATATGAGAGTGGACAACACAAACAACTCATGGAAAGACCTTTGCAACCAAAGCTACAGAATGGGCGGCTGTTCATGGAAATGCACAATTATCTGATGTCAGCTTGTCGGCAAGGTAGAAAAAAACATTGCAAACGAAGCATTCAGAGCAAACTGAAGCCCTGGTTTTTGACTTGCAGGGAGTATAGCTACAAACATTCACCTCACCTATTTCAATTAAATACCATTACGCCATCCGCTTATGTAGCTGGAGTCCTTAGCAAATCAAATCTTGCATAACGTGTCGCTCTATTATTCAGACGGTCACACTGAGCCTGATTGCATCCTGCTACACAACACAAGAGCCACAGACTCTGAACAACAACCCGCATTAGCTTTCCTGCTACAGTCTCCTTATCTTACTTACATGAACACGTCTTGTCTTGCACCTTAGCTAGTTGAACGAGCCACCAAACATTCACTGGGGGAAAGTGCACCGCTAACATCAGTTAGCAGGCTAGATAGCTAATTATCTGCTCAGCTGCAGCACATTAAACAGCCCTTTGGTCCAGTTACATGCTGGTTTAGTCACTTTCCATGACATTTGGCTACAGCAGTTTGCTTACTTCGTCTCCGTTCCGTATGGTGTAACACTGGTAGCCTGCCAGCTAATGTCAATCAAACAAGTATCCTAAAACATTTTTTTCTTCATTCTAATAATACAAAACTATTAACAATACATTTTAAAAACATGTTGAGATCCCCTGGAGATTTATAGTCCCTGGGCAGTAACTCGGTTTAGCTAGTTGGTAATCCAACCTTGTATATGATGCTTATCTTTAGTGAAAAATGTTTTTTTAATGGCTGCACTATTACCTCAAATGTTCTCAATATCTTGTGCTTAATTTTATACACTTTTACAGAATATTCAGCTCTTGTATTTGATATCTTGATATCTTTGATATCTTGACCCAGTGGGGTCGGAGTGGATTAAGGATACACAGCAACCTTACCAAGAACAAGAGAGGAAAGACAGATCTAATGTTGGTGAATGGGGCACTTGCTGTTTGTACTTATCATTCAGTGGTCAGAGAAGCAAGGACTCCCATCATCAGTTAAATTGTGCAGTTAATCTAAAGGGCATGGATGGTTAGTTGAGAGGTGACACTCATATTGATCAGGAATAATAACACTTTTAAGGAACTTTAAATACAGAATAACGACCACAAGGGGAGGATTTCTTTTTTTTTTTTCCCCATAGATGATACACCATGTTTGTGAGCTGAAGTCACACAGGCATACTGAAAATGAGACATCCTCTTAAGAGCAGCAGCTCCTTCAGTAATCTCCCCTTTATTCACCACTAATTGCGATCATTATTCCACCGAGACAGTGAGTGATTCCATTATAGCCGTTGCTCCAGTCGAGACTTCTCCATTTCAGTCGCTCTCGCCTGAATCCCCCCATGGCTGTCAGATCCTCGCAGTCCCCTCAGATCTATAAACATCCTGAGCAGCAGCATCAGGGGAGCAGGCAACCAAAGACTAGAGAGGAAAACGACACCTGTTTTTTTTTTGTTTTTTTTCCTACAGGGGGATTCGTGTGAGGATCGAAATGGCAGAGGCACATGTTCCTAAAGGGAAATGCAGTCATCTCACATGCTCTTTTGGATTCACTTTGTTCTTTCTTGCTCAATTCATCTTCATAAAGTTGTCACAAGGTTAGAGAGGCGAGGTTATGACTGAAAGAGAGTCCATTTGAGTCCCAGAGCAGCTCGGAGAATGTGGATTATTCGAAATAAAAAGCTGCCGCAATGTCATGGCAGCAAGCTGTGAAATGAACCCGGGCTGCCAGTAGAATACAGTGGTTTGCACTGAGCTCCGTGGTGTAATTGAATTTGATTCAAGGTGGTGCTAATACAGTGTTTTATGCTATAAAACCTGAATAAAGCTACTCATGATGCTATGCAGGGAAAGTCACTGACTTCAGAAAAACACTACTTCCACTTTCCAAGACTATTGTTAAAGCACAGGAGGTAGAAATTGTCAGAAGCTACAAGTACCTTGGCACTGCGCTTAATACAAACTTGTCTTTTATGGTCTTGGTGGGTTTTTTATTGTGTTAATGTTTTCATGGTTTTGTGTTTTTATGCGTCCTTGCTGCAAAGGACAGTGAGACAATAAAGATCTGAAGTGAACTGAGGACACTAGTGGGGTGCATACAAATGTGAAACAGCTAACTAACAGCTAACATCTGTACAGTGGGCTGCAGGGTGCAGGATCAACCATGCAATCAATCACTCATTATTGACAGAAGTCAGCAGCATTGACCAGGGCAGAGTTGTACACACACATTTAAAAGTACCAATGTCAGATCATTATATTTGAATTTAATTGAATGCGTTGATTAATTGCAGCATTAGACTTGTTAATATTTTTTGAAAGCCCTCACACTTGAAATTTTGTCGCCTCCAGGGGAGCTAAGGTCTCTTTTAGGGGAGCTAAGCCTCCCATGGCTCCCCTGTAATTCTAAAACTGTATAACCCAATCAGGTGTATCCAGGTAAAAGCAGTAATCCTCACTGATACAGATGAAGCAGTGGAAATTGGTTAAAAGAAGGATCTTAAGCCTATAAAAACAGGTGAGACTTTAATTATGCAAAGGCAGCGCAAATCAATACACGGGAAGCATCCCTAATATATTTCTTCCACTCAGCCCTGACTCTGGAACAGCCTCAAAAAAAAAAATGCATGTGTCCGCTTACAAGATAAGACAAATCAAGCGCGCCTCATGTTTTATTCAAAACGTATGCCACTACATTTTTGCCAGAGTCTGGACTAGATCCACATCTGTGACCACATCTTGGATCGACTATTACAAAAAAAAAACAAAAAAACCAAAAAACGTCAGAGCCAATCTATCAGGGGACACGACCGCTTCATTGGAAATCAAATCCATCATCCCTGACGTTGCCTAGAGGGGAAATAGAGAGAGTTTCATTAAAGAAGAGGCCACGCTATTGGTTAATTGACAGACATTGATGGAGTTTGCTCGCAGCACAATTCTCAAACTGGTTCTTATTTTTGTAGCATCTCAACATCTCAATTATACACACACAAATACACACTGTTGCTGACATACTTATGAGGACATTTACATAATGCATTCCTTAGCCTCTAACCATAATGTTAATCATCACGTCTAAACCCAATTCTTACTAGGGGAAACTTAACAATCCCTTAATTCTAATATCAAATCTTAACCACTAAATTAACATTTAACCTTTTGGGGACCTGGTTTTGTCCCCAGATGGACGGTGAGTCCCACAGTGTGTGTGTGAAAAGGCCCCCACAACATCACCTAATTCTAATAAATCTCAAACAATGTCTTAATCCTCATAAGAGCCCTCTGAAAAAATGCAACTAAATCTCCTCACTTTCCAAAAATGCCCTCGCTCCCAAGGTCTAAACCTGGTCCTCACCAAAATAAAAGTACGTGCGCAAACACACCGAACACACTAATATGACCCCTAAAATCAAAGGCAATGCATTCAGTTCCATATTTGCAAACAGCATCCTAATTGCCTGAATTCCTTTTTTAACAAGTGCACATGGGGAATATACACGCCGAAACACACACACACACACACGAATACAAATCCTCCTACACTTAAGGAAGTAATTTACATATAATTTCTTTATGCGGACCAAGGAGAAATGAATAAATTAACACACACAGAGTTGGTGTAAATTCCTCAACAGTAAGAAGAAGAAGATGGGGAGGAGGACAAGAGGGAATAAGCAAGTAGAGGAAAAGTAGAATTAGAAAGTCTGGAAAGGAGAGAATGAGAGAGGCACTGGCTTAAGAAATTAAGATACTGTAAACAAGTAAAACTGACATTCATCTCGAATTTACTAATCTGTCAGCCCACTTACACAACACATATCATTTCCCGCTCCAGGACTTTGTCATGTTTGTGTGATTAAAGAAGCTTTGAGCCCCCCTCCACATGGTGAAATCACAGTCAAGCTGCAGAGAGTTGTTGACGCCATCTGCCTCATTAGAAACGACTTGGCATGCACGCCTGACGCACGCTATGTCCTCTGAGGTTGGGGGGGATTTTAGGCGACATGCTGCAGTACCTGTGGCATGAGCAGATCAAATATTTACCTCCAGCTCCAGATTTTCTGATCCTCGGATCCATGAAACTTTTTTTGAAAGGCGTCGCTGAGAAAAATGAGAATTCCTTTGGCGATTACTGAAAAACTCTCTTTTTCTAGATGTTTGTTTTGCCAAAACAATGATGCGGATTGATCCATGTTGACTGATTGTAGCCCCGTCCTAGGATTTACGAGTCAAAAAAAAATCTCCCTCTTCGCCTGGAGGGAATCTCATTTAGCACTCCGGTCACAGGTCCTAATCAAAGTTTGAACTGAATTACGTTTTCCCCTCCTGGCTCTGACTGTATTGAATAACGCTGATTATACAGTACACAGGTTCTGTATGTTCAGACTGCAGATAGATTTTTTTTTTTTATCCTTCATTTATCAAAGGAGAATTGACTGGGCATATATTTACTTTTCCAGCACACTGCTCTGCTTCACTCTAACGTTATGCATTCACACCTGGGAACAGCCCGGCTTCATACGAGTGACTGAAATTACTATGATGAGTCAAAATAGCCAATAACGTGTGCTGAGGATGAAAGCTGAGAGATCTGTTCCCGCACCTTCAAAAGGTCTAGAGACATGACAGGAAACGGTAAGCAGGCTGACATTCAAATTGACAAGTTTTTCAACTAAAACGACATGAACAACACTTATTCTATAGGTTTAATATGATCACCTTAGTCAGGGTTCCTTTCCTTTGGACAACTTACAATTGATTGTAACAATTGATTTTTTTTTTTTTTTTGGCCACTTAGAGGCTTTGCAGCGAGCTAGAAACACAGCACTGACATAATAAAAAACTTATGGAATCGATTTGGCAAACATGTTAGCAAACAGTTGCCTATTTACACGTCCAGTAGATGCAGAGCAACACCTGATTAATGTTAACTCCAAGATTAACTAGCTCAGCTTCTTTAGCTCCTGAAGGAAATATCTGGTTTGTTAGCTGCTAAAAGTCCCACTTCCTTCATCAGCGAGTGACTAACTTTGTGTGCCGTTTGGTGCTGGGCACTTAATCAGAGCTGGAAACAGCTGTCTGCTGCTGCTGCTGCTGCTGCTGCTGGAAATGAAGTTGGTGAGAGGAATCATAAAACAAAAGCTACCAGCTGAAAAGACGCTGAAGCGTTTCGGAGAGCCGAGGGGAACTGCAGACGATTCTCTGTGGGATCATCATTATGAGTGACACCTTTCACATTAAACATTGTTTGTTAATACAGAAATATTTATTAATGCAGCTTTACTGTCAATATGACAAGTTTAAAGTGGTTTTAAGGGGTGAATGTGAAGATTCTCACTCATCCAGGTCATGATATATTCAAAAAGGCGTCTTCAGTTCTGACTGACTGGTATTGTGTGATGGTTTTTCCATTTTGACATACATGTCACTTTCAAACCATCTGCCATCTCTGTCCAGTATGTGCACGTTACTGTCCTAAAAGGAGAGGAGTGTCCTTTGTCCTTCAGACGTAGATGGACTGCTGAGTCTTGACCTGATGAGCTGGCTCTGCTGTGTTGGGCCGAGCGCTTGTTTAGCAGTTGTTTTGTCTCTTTGTTCATTCCTCTCTGCATTGGACTGTATACACTAAAATACTCTGCTTGTGTTTGGGTGTGTGGGGTTTTTAGGGTGGATGAGTTTCTGTCTGGGTTTGAAAAACACGTGTTTGGATGTAGTGCTTGTTGAAGATCCTCCTGAGGATCCTCCAGCCACGTAGAGAGCGACAATGTTTGTTCTTCTTTTCTTCTCCACCTGCAGTTTTGGTGTTCTTACTGGATCTTTGTTGCTGCTTTGGTTTTATGGGTCAAATTAAGGGGTTCTCCTCAGTAGTGCATCATTACCATAATAATAATATTGTTTAAATTGTCTACATGCAACCTTAACCTCAACTTAACTTATCTTACCAGCTTAAACTTTAATATTAGCAAACCTTTTCATGTCTCAAACACTTGCAAATAACTCATCAAGTTCTTGCAATTGTCATAAATGTAATCTGTAAAAATTCAACTGCTACAGTGAACAAAACAAGCATGACAGCTCGTATGTCAACGATCGGCGTCTGCTAGAAACCAGTGATAGGGTTTGATATTTATTGATAATATGATGTAATTTTGTGTCTATATCATCTCAGTTGTAATCAGAGTTTGAACCAGCTGATGACATGAAATGACACTATATAACATGAGACGACTGTAAAGTATTTCGCACCAAAGTCGTGAGCTTTCACTCGAGAACATTCGCACAGAAACCGATGACTGATACATGAGCATCTGCGGTGTGCGACTTGAATCAGTCACGCTTCAGCTCGGAGAGATACTGTTTATACTGTTTTTTGAGGTCCAGTTATTCTTACAGCACATGTGACAGCGTGTATGATGTAAGTCTGCCAATAACACCCAGACACATTCCTGCGCTTTTAATATACTTGTCAAATAAAGCATTTATGGCTCTAAAAGTCCTTCCAACCTTCTGTAAAGAGCATTCTTGATGCCATCTGTGATGTGTCCTCTCCCTGCTTGATGACCTTCACTTCAGCAGTGAGTTGCTCATGAGACGCAGACTTTAAAAACAATTCAGCAGACTAAGACGATGGAAATAAAATGTTTCACTTCAGAATGAGAAATCCACCGTTCTGAATCTGTAGTTATGGAATAAAACATTTTTTTTTTTGTTTCAGATATTTTTTTATTGGAAGCATTTGTGCAAAAATCTTGACAGCTGTACAGAATAGAGAACTGTTTAAATTTTAACACTATTTCACAAAAATGCCATAAAATAAAAATGGAGAAAAGGAAAAGAAAGGAAAAAGAAAAAGGGGGATGTATTGTCAAACCATCCATTTGCCTGCCTGCCCAGCATTACTTGTAATTTTTGAGTTTGTGTTCAATTGTGTTGTTCAAGAAAAGAAATAAATGGCGACCATATTTTTGGAATAAATCATATTTTTAAAGGATAGCGTGCCTTTAAAGGTGCCGTACTATCTGCCAGACTTTTTTAGTTGCGTGCAGGACTCCTTTCTTGATATCTGATTGACGGGTCGCACCTGTGCTGCTGATAATGCCAATCAACTCAGTTTAAAACAGCTGGTGTGCAGGAGTTTCACATGATAGTCGTGTCCCAGTTTGGAGGCTGGATCCTCATCAACACTGAGTCCTTAGAAAACTTCAAGGTCAGACTGAACCTGCTGCTCCTCCCTAAATGAGACGGTTTAGCCTCACAGCAGCTAAATCTAACAGTGTCCTCTGATGGACCTTTTCAGTGTTTATATTCCAGTGGTAAACTGGGATGATTGTTAAATCTGAGGATACAGTATGAGGTCTGATATATACATTTAATACATAATCAAACGTAATTTCTATACATGTTAATGCAGTTGAATGTGCTTTACAGGTGTCTGACAAACTAATAAGAGTAACAACCATTGATATATAAGCAGTAAAACAATGGGAGACACACAAAGAAGTAAACATATAGACATATTAGGATAAAAAAAAAAGGACAGCAAGCAATGTTAAAATCACCATTTAACTTCAATTTGTCTGTGATTTTATCAGCAAAATGTTAAAAGAAAAGTATGAAAGCAAACTATTTAGTGTGAAAGATCATTGAAATCCATGATGTAGGCGAGTGCACGGATGAATGAAAGATGTTGTTTACTGAAAAATAACAAACCAAACAGGAGACAAAGGGCGAGCTGAGAGAAAGACTGAGCAGGTCAGCTGTAAAAGATTAGATGGTGGATAGAGTGCTCATTCAACCCCAGATGGGTGCAAGTGAAGGACAAAAACAACATACAAAAAGAAAAAGGAGATTCCAACTACAACCTGCTTTAGGTTATAGACAAAATGTTCAGCAACCAATCCAGTTCCAGCTTCATAGACTCCTGATGACCTCCCTAAACTGACTCTACATCTTTTTCAAACATGCAGAGTGATTAAACTTTAGCACATTAAATTATGAGGCTCTCAAAAGTTTGAGAGAGGATCTGCGATTGACATCTCATTTAAAAAATATTATAATATTCATGTTTAGAAAACATGCAGCTGAGAAGGAGAGATGCTGCTTGGCTGCAGTGGGTGTAAGGACAGTGAAATGAAAATGTTGCATGATTTACAGCTCTGTGGACTGCACAGTGTGCTTTTAAGTTACAACAACATAGTGTACATCTACCAGACGACCACATAAGTGCAAATACCTGCTCAAAATAAAACATGGTCATGTGATAAGACTTCAAAAGGATCACCTGAACACTACAACACTACAACAGCTGACTGATGCATAATGAATTGGAGGATACTTAGGGCTGTTTTTTTTATTAGTGTAATTAGATATAGTGCAAAAAAAGTGACAAATTAGACAGACTTAGGCACATTGGTGTAACAAAATATACAGACAATAATGCTGTAAACAATACAATAACAATACAAAAACAGTAAGATTTATCAAGCAGATGATATGAGCTGGTAAAGAACTACATATTGACATTTCCTATTAGTGTATGCTTCTGTAAATGTATGAAAATGTGTCGTAAGTATTAGGGGTGTGCCTGAAAACAAATACGTTATTCGGCAAAGCACAAATAGTGTGTTTTGTTGGGGTTTTTTTGTTTTTTTTTACAAATATTTGTTTCATATAAATATTTTAAAAATTATTTGTTTTCAGGAAGAAAAAAAACCATGTTAAATACCAGGGCACAGGTCAGTTACACCACTATCTCAGGGGAGTCACATCCATCCGCTACGTGACGCACATTTCCTAACGTGGACATCACTTCTGTTGAGTTAGTGGTGTTCCCCAGAGATAAAGCTGAACTACTGACACAAATGAAGTGCTCCCAAGGGAACACTTCATGAACACTTATTGTAACACTTTAATTTTTATAAAATTAAAAGTGTAATAAAAACAAAAACAGGATTTTTAAACCTCTTTCCACTTTTATTCGAATACAAATACAAATAATTTTGCTGCCTCAACAAATACAGATACAAATACTGGGCTCTCTGAACATCCCTAGTAAGTGTGTCATGTATTCATGTATGCATAAGTGTGACCAAGGGAATTTGCGGGGGAAAAAAAAGAAAAGAAAATGCATATATTTGCACATACAGGCACGTTTATGTTTAACCCAAAATCACAAGTTTGTCTGATTGTTTGTTTCAAGATGTTACATGTGTCTTTCAAATGATCCAGCCTCTGAATCGGAACAGTGACGGATGATTTTCTCTCTTGACAGATCAAAACATCATGAAAAGTTTAAGAACAACAAACGGGGAAACCCTTCAATAAACTGTATTTAAATTGAATTTCTCGTGTGTGTGTGTGTTTTATCAGCTGCAGTATTAAAGTTGACATCCACTTATATGATAACATCATAGATTACCACACTGACAAAAGAGGAAGCCCGGAGTCGCTCTTCATCACGGCGGCTGATAACTGCTGTGGTTCAAGCCTGCTGCTGAAAGTATAAAGGAGCAGAAATAAAAAATACAATCCATCAACCAACAGCTAACTGACATGTTTGTCATTTTTATGACATTTCTATAGATCAGAGCTACATGCGGTTTGATCTGGTGAATAAGCATGTTAGTGATGGTGGTATTCTTGGAGTTGCTCCCATGGTAAGTTTAAAGTGATTATGAAGGATCTTGAGGCGGACTTGACTAGAATCTGTCCATGTTTGGTTTGGCCGGGACTGATTTCAGCTTCATTCTGCTGCTGCTGCTGCTGCTGCTTCTCTGAGCACTGACATGCTGTTTTTCATAAATGGCTTTTTGTCACAGACTTCTCAGCCAGGTCTGTCCTGAGAGAAAAAAAAAAGACATTCATACTCCAGGGAATCACGTTAAAATGATCCTCATTTAAAGTGTTATGTGAAGAATATGTCCCTGATTTAATTCTTTTACATTGTATTTGGATTATAAAATGACAATCTTATCAGACAAAAGGGATTATTACTGTACTCTAAATAAATAATACCAACATAAAATGAAAATACATTTACAGATCAAGCAGTCGTTAGCCAAACGTAACAGATTCAGGAGGCAGAAATAATCTTATACTGGAAAAGCAAACAAAACAGCTCTGTGATAAATATCAATGCTCAGTTTTCATTGAGATTAGTTTATGTGTTTTATTGCTTTGATTCCAAGTGTCAACCACAATTTAAAATTAAAATTTCCATAGTAGGAGGATTTATTGCACTGTTATAATGACTGTTTTGCTGCTTTACATTGTGCAGGGATTAAGCTTTTTCTGGTCACTTTTTCTTAACTTTTTCAGATAAACACTATATTTTTAATGAATTTTGTGTGTATCTTGGGCTCTAACATCATTTGTATGAGAGACAGACAACCACATGCTAAGTCTGTCACTTTTTTAAGAGTTCAAACATTGGAAAAAAATAAAATATTCCATCTGTAATGATCAGTCTGAATGCAATATTAACAACAGGCCATGAATTATTGGCGAATTCCAATTGTAACTTATCTGTTGTCTTTTCTTACCTTCAGAAAGCAATGTAAAAGAATGCCACAATGATGACAATGATCCAAGACAATGATGCACCCTAAAAGTGCCATATGCATCAATAATATCACTGAACCTTTTTAAGTGAAAATAAATGCAAAGGCTGTTTTTTAATTTGTGCACCGTAATCCTCCATATAGATTGGAAATTCCTTTTTAAAATAGGCCAGGAAGGCATTCATGTTTTTTTTTTTTTTTTTTTTGTGGCAGAGTTCCAAGGTAATTCATTTCCCTTTTAGTTGAATAGATTGTTTTGAGTTCCACTTTACTGTCTAAATTTTCAAAAAATGATAAATGAGCAGCTTTAGGATTAGTTTATGGTAATGTGCTGTTTTTATTCATCCGGCACAGAAAACACACACATACAAATAAACACACATTATACACACATTAGCTACTTTATTTGAGTTTCTGTTTTGTACCAGAGGACTCACACACCGCTTATGAGATGTTTCAATGTATTACTTCCAGAAAGTGCTGGTCCTCCCACCATGCCAGGCGACCAATAACAGCTGAGAAGATTCAGCCAGCTCTTGTCAGCTTTCTGGCCTATGAGCTTTGGCAAACCTGCAGGCCACTTTATGAATGTATCCAAAGGTTGAATGTCTGTGCTAAGCCTGATGAGTTCTCCGAAATCTACTGACCTAGTCACTCCCACACCAAGCTAAGAACAGCAGCAATCAGGGAGTGACAATAGTGACTTCCCCCTGAGGGTAATGTAGACTCACAGTAGAGTCTACAGGTGAATGCTGGGGTGGAAGTGAGACTTATGTAACGCTGTATGGACGGCAGCGGAGGTGGAAGCAGCAGCTTTCAGGTGAGCGTGCACCAAGAAACTCAGCAGGACGCTGATGGTCAAAGTACAATTAATCAAAAGGGTTCGTTTGATTTATGTTGCAGTGAGAGGAGTATGCCATGTGACTAGTGACAGGCTGGAGTTGACTTCCTGAATTAGCTCACAGACTTTGCTTTATTTTTGGAAACTAAAGACAAATTTACACTTACTGCACAGGCACGACGGTCCATATGACATAAATATCATATCTGCAAGAATTCATACTGTACAAGCCCAAAAGTGCACCATTTGCACAAGTGATTTAGAAAACCGAATGCACATTGGATGTCTGTGTCCATTTTGGAGTATATCAGGCCTTTAATACTACTTGGTAAAGTTTATGAAAAGATTCAGTTGAGATGGACCACAAACCCTAGTTTCCAAGTCAAAAGCTCTCTATGTTCATCCATCTATCCCAACCTACATATCGTATGCAGACCAGAGCCCCACCGATATATCAACGGGCCGATTTTATTGGATGATTTAAGCCTAACTGATTAAATGATAAATATATCCGCAACTCATCTTTCAGTGCATGTTAGTACAATTACAGTCGGTGCAACACTGGTAGTTTGTCTCAAAAATTAAAGCTGAGATACTGCCTTTACAGAGTTACAAATCCTGTTAGCTAATAAGCAGAACAACTGGCAAGAACTGGTAATAATATATAATGGATTATTAGGAAGAAAAACAATAATAAGTGTATATATAAATAATAAATAGCAATGTTTGTTATTCCTGGCTCTGTCTCTTAACATGTGGATGCTATTTTTCGATATAGTAACCACACTTGCCCTCTCTTTGCTCTACTACGTCTTTTTCCTTGGTATACAAAGTTATATGGAAATACTATATAACAAAGTTATATGAAAATACTATACATATGTAGCGAGACGGCTTGTGCAAAACTAAACAAGCTAAACTTCTTGTATGTGTAATGTTTGTCCCCCATCAGTCTTGATAACTTTTTTTGGTAATAAATAAAAAAAGATCAGGCCAGACTCCAGCATCATTTAATGAGCCTGAACCTGATTAAATCCCCAAATTTTACCTGTGACATATGCCATTTAGGAGTCCCACTGCCGAATGTTTTAATTGGACACCCTGACACTGTTGGCGGTAATGTCAAAGTTGCTCCATACCTCAGACTTTGCCTTGCTCTACGGACAAAGTCGACTCTCGTGATGCTTATTTCTTCTTCACTTCATTTTAGTCCACTGTGGGGCAAACTGACAAGCTCCTAAATGTCACAAATGAAAGTGCTAGCATGGCTGTGAAATGTTGTACTTCACCTTCTTGGTGAACCCACAGTTTACCATGTTCCCCAAAATGTCATTTACCCGAGAGAACATGCTGGAACTTCTAGGTTATACATACCTGAAGACAGACAGACAGAAAGCGCATAAAGAGCTTTTCCAACAGATCACAATCTCAATAAGTCCTCCAATTTTTGGGCATTTGCTGAAGTGACTGACGCCGGTCTTTTTTCTTGGGAAGACAGTCTTACCCAAATGTTGTAATTCAGAAGAACATTTTGGCCCTTACTGCTACTTGGGTGAACTTTTAACTTCCAGCAAAATTAAGGTAGAAAACATCATTTTGTGAGTCATGCACCTCCTCAATTGGTTATGAACTAACCTCAAGTTGAGTCCAGGAAAATCTTGGCATAGAAACAGCAGGAAGGGTAATTTTATTTTTATTTTTGAGGCCGATGTGCCCTTCTCTTTGCCTCTCGTATCGTGGGTATTTTAATGTTAAATGTCAAAAAGATCTGGCTGTTCTTGTAAGAATCCAGTAAGCACTGATTTGATGGTTTGCAAGTAAAAAGATTTCTGATTAAAACTCGGGTACATTTTATTTGAAAAGGTTACATAGAAACATTGTTTCAACAGGGTTTAAATGAGTGTATTTCAATATGAGGCAGGTCTTAACTGAAAGTCACTGACATGCTGTTGAAAAAATGGTTATATATGACCTACATGTCTAAAAAATCCTTCAGTTTTCAACCAATTAAGCCAAGGCTTTAACCAAGATGTCTAGATGTCTTTTGACCTACAAATCAGCAAATTATTGCTCTGTCACTTCCTGAAAAACACCAATGTAGCTGCTGGAAATATCTGGATGTAAAGAGACTGATTCTATGTGTGTCCACAGGAGAAAAAAAGGAAAAAACACATCACACAAACAAGAACAAATAACTGACCCAGAATCCAAATATGTGTTTTCATTTCAGCAGCTTCACACTGTAACAGCTGTGCTTAAATAACATTAACTAGGAGTGTAACAGTACGTGTATTCATCCCAAACCGTCACGGTACAGACATCAAGGTTCGGTTCATGCAGTCATATGAAGAATACGCTCCGTGACCCAAATGATTACTGTCAAAATAATTTAATAATACACCTACTCCGACATGTGAAACAGTAACTCTACAGTGTGAGTTCCACCACTAGCACACTCATGGGTATGTTATTTGACTTAGAGAGATGAGAAACTCAGGGTCATCATAAAACACATTACAAACACCATTTAAATAAAGTAAGTTGGGTATGAAAAAAAGTTAATAAAAAATATAAAAGACAACCAATCATATACCTCCAGGCATATATCAGCCAATGGGGCATCTACAAAGATGGGTTGGATATATGGTCATGTGGCTTTAGCTCAAACTTTGTCCAAGAAGGGACATGGGTGACACCATATTTGGTCCATTAACCAGAAGGTTCAACTAGGGGGTGCTAATTGGGTTTTTGTTAATCCAAAAATGTGCCTACTAGATGTGGCATACATTAGAAACACTTTGATCAGGATAATAACAATAATAATAATAGTAGTAGTAATAGTATAGTGTTAGCCGACTTAACCAAGGTAGCCTGGGTTAAAATATGCTCTGTAGTGAAATGATATTTCATCTCCCCGTTCCCCTCCCCTCTCTGTGACAGTCGGCTTTTCACTCCGCTTTTGAGTGAAGCCGCTCGGAACAACGTAGGCTAAAAATGTAGTTAAAAAGTGGTTTGATTCTTCTGATATATTATTTTATATGGCATTATTAGATTATTAATACTGAAGCATCAGTGTTAGAGCAGTATGTTACTGTTGTAGTATAGGGGTTTCAAATCAGGCTATATTAAGATGTTCACACCAAACGCTGAGACCAGAGAGATGAGCAGACAACCAACAGGAGTTTATTTCATTACACACAAACATACAGAACTCAGAAAATCCCCAATGCAGCTGCCCCCTTCAGCTCGAACCCAACCCCTATTTATACCAAAGCGGACGTGACTTTTGGCACTTTCATGAGTCCATGAACACTTGGATCTTGACCAATGGGAGTAGGACATTTCTTTGCGCTAGTCTTTGCGCACTATGTGTAAAGACTATTCCCAGATGTCGACTGTTTCTCTGGCGGCCTGACATTTTTTGGGTGTGTCAATGATCGGCATAGGTCAACGCGACCTGGCAACAAGAGTATTTGCTTCTCCAGAGATTGTAACCGGATCTTTCGAAAACAACTCCTTATGTAACTTTTCTGGTTATGCAGCTGTTTATTTAACCAGAAGTGCTCTGTGTATAGTTTGGTACAATTCCACACGCTATCACGTTTCTTTGCTTCTACAGTAGCTGCTGTAGGTGGAGCCACTACTTTATATACAGTTAGACCATAAATCAGCATAAAACAGCTGTCAGCAGGTGTCCTGACTCCTTGCAAGAAACAGAAAGGTTGTTTTCTTTTTCCACTGCAGCACAACTAAACTGTTTCAGTAATACTTACAACCAATGAGCCATAGATGGATGTTTACATTTTTTCAAAATTAAAGACCAAAATGTTATTTTTTTCCCTTTTTTTTCTCCTGCTGTACCAAAATCGTATCAAACCATGACCCCAAAACCGAGGTACATACTGAACTGTGAACTTGTGTAGCGTTACATCCCTACATCTAACATCCAAATATTTCAGTGAAATCACCAGAGCTGCATTTAGGAAGCAACCCCCCATGAAATACTGTATCCATTGCTAGTGACACATCTCGCTAATGGCTTCTGTTTTTTTTTACCATTCATCAAATCAGAGTTTTGACCTTGTGCAGGTCGTGGGAGCGGTGTTTTCCAGACCTTTTTCCTCTGCCAACAACTAGAGATACATCATCATCATCTGAGGGAGCATTACAGCACACATTATACAGGAAGTTATTACGAAACCATCTTGCAGGTCAAGGGGAAAGCCCATTTTCAGATTGAGGCGCTCGCTTGTCAACACACATTGCGTCAGAGGACACACACGCACACACACACATATATTATAAACATTACCCAACGTCCAGACCAAATGAGAGTAATGATGGTCAACGTTTAGTTTGTCTGACAAGTTTCCTGCCTCATTTCCTGTAGCAGGTGTGATGGTAATTTTTAAATATTTTTCTTATTGTCAAAAAAATCTCATGTACAGAGCCAAAGCAACAATGAACCGAATCTACTAACAAGTATTGCGTTTGTATCCAAAGCCTGATATATCTTATTCCTCTGTGCTGTAGACCTCCGTTGTTGTCCAAACACTATTAAAAACATGTCAGTGAGCCACAGCGCTGCACTGGGTGACATGTTCCTTCACCATGAAGATTAAAATTATGGTAGTTTGTTTAGAAACGGCTCCAAAGACTAATAACAGTGTTCATGTTTTCAGTCTCAAGAGGTTTTGATATATAGCAGAACAAGCGAAGCACTTTAAACAGTTGTATAAGGAACTGCTCTCCTGAGACTGAAAATGTGATTGATACAATGTTATTAGTCTATTAGTCTTTAGAGGCATTTCTAAACTGTGCCCAAACTCTCGGACAACAACGGAGGTCTACGGCACAGAGGAATGAGATATATCAGGCTCTGGATACAAACGAAATACATGTTAGTAGACTCCGTTTATGGTTGGTTTGGCTCTGCACATGAGATTTGTTGTCAGTAAGAAAAATATAGAAAATTGCTAGCTTTATCCTTCAAACGTTTCCACCAATGACTCCAAACTTTGGTGTTTTCTTTTTTTTTTTTTTTTTTTATGTGTGTTCCTGATATCCAGAGTCAAGTGTGGTTCACTCTCACATTTACTCCAGCTGTGGTGGTAATTTCCTCACAGTTGAAGCCCACAACTGCTGACTGGATATAGGACTGGAATACACACACACACACACACACACACACACAGACTTACAAATACACACTCTCTCTGCTAGAGCCGTGACCCAGACTATCAACTCATCCACCTGCTCTTGGTAAATATGAGAACTTGGTTGGAATCAGCATGTGTTTGTATGTAGCGTGTGTTCATTTTATGTAATCACAACAGAGGTTTTTTGGGTTTTTTTTGATGATGATTGAACTATTGTGTGTTTCTGAATTTTATTATTTCTTTTAATTGTATTATTTTTGGGTGGAAAACTGCGGTGACATACAAGCGTTTTTCCATCTTCCAGGAAACAAAGTTACAAAGTGTCTAATTTTTCTGATCTCATTGCATTCTGCAGTTTTGCAGTCATGTTTTCTGGTTGCTGTTTTACTTGTGTTTGGGTGAAAACTGCAGTGCTTTGTTCAAAATAAAAAAAAAAACTCAACTCAAATTACACTCTGATACACTGAATTCAAACCTGTGTCAATATCTTTTGAAGGCAAGTTATTTTTCCTTGGCTTGTTCCCTTTTCAGCTGTCATGCACAATGTGGAGGTTGAGTGCTTTGATAAATGGAGACAGTCTTTTTTTATTTTTTTTATTTTGCACCACATAAAGATAAGCCAAGCATTTTTTTCAGTTTCTGGATATGGACTATATTTAAACTATGAGCTAAATATGGTTGACAAGCGAATGTTATTTAGACATCAAGAAATGTTAGTGGCTATATTTTAAAGAGAAGCAGGTCATGTTTGAATTGTATATCAAAATGCAGCTGAAACAGCATAAAAAAACCTTGCATACGGCGTAGTTTTAGTCCATACTTGCAAAACCTGCAAAACACCAAAGATTGCAACCATAAAAATGACAAAAAGATATGACTGCCAATGTGAAACAGATAGCAGAACAGAGGAATGTCTGGGTTACAGTAAATCATTATTTCAACAGCATTAATTGGCTATATTTAAACATGTTTATTGGAGCTGCTTCACACTGAAATAAAGGCACTCAATTTCTGTTTAGATGACATAAATGTCTAACAAAAGCTTTTGTTTTCAACCAAATTTAGCCCAGTTGTTTTTACCTGGATGTCTAGACATCTTTTGAAATGCAAATGCGTACTTGGATGCTAAAGGACAGAGGTATACTTAAAAAGAACTTCATGTTCATATAAAGCAAAAGTGTTTATAACTGTTCTGAATAGCCACATGCAGAGGTAGGGTGGAAAACTGCCTATTGAGAGGGGCCAAATGTGAAGGCGTACATTTTCAGACTGAACATGTGACAGGAGCCATTCTTCCAAATGAGTACCTTTTACTTTTGATACTTCATGCTGAAGTAAAAGCACTTCTTTCACCACTGCATGAGGGAAACATGGCTCAAATGACATACCAATGGTTAACATACCAACAACAGGAGAGGACTGTGTAACAGAAAAGTAAAGTAATTAGTTATTGGATTGGTTTCGTCATTGGGCAACTTGAAAATTAATCAGAGGAGAGGAATTAGTAATTGAACTGTTTGTGATTGCATAAGTTTGAGTTTAACAGCGTGAACGCATGTGTGCATCTGTATGCTGTGTCTTAATCTGCAGCATGTGTGTGTGTGTGTGTGTGCAGTACCCTCTTTGTATTTTCCTCACCACTCTCTCCAGTTTATTTGTACTCTGGCAGGCAGGCTTTTTAGAGCCCAGAAGTCGATTCCCGGCATCCAATTTACAACAGCAGCAGCACCGCAGCGTAAACAAGAACCAAGATGGCTGCCTGTCTGTCCGTCCAAGCCTTCCTCTGATAATTAGGACCTATTTTTAAATGTCTCCGAGCCCGCTGACTGGCTGAGCGACCGGCTGCTGCTCGACTTTTCTATATTTATGCCGAGAAGACAACAGGTACCATGGCAGCCGGGGGGGGGGAACAAGTGTTTTGAGAGAAAAAAGAAAGGAAAGACTCGGGAAGGAGGAAACAACATCTCTTTCTGTCTTTCTGTTTCTCTTGCTCTCTCTCTAACTAAAACACACACACACACATACAGGTCAATTAACAATGATGGGCTGGTGGAGGATAAAAGCATTTCATACACTGAAAACCTCCTAAGCATGGCAAAAGTTTCAGTTCAGTAAAAGATCAACAAAAGTAGGTTTTTCACAGTTTAGCGCTAAAATTACTTGTGTCTGTTTCTCTATAATGCTAGGAAAACACTAAAAATAAACTCCCAACACTGACAATTACTCACATCTTAAAAGGTAAATGGCTTTTGAGTACCTGACGATCATGTAAGCGATAATGGCGAAGCGTTTTTTTTTTTATGCAAATGTCCTCTGATGAGAACGTTTTGTGGTAATTACATGTGGAGGCGAGTAATTTTGACAACAGAGGAAGGTAATAATTTGTGGAGATACAAATGATTTTAGATTAAGCTAATTGGTTAAAGATTTTTCTCTTTTTTTGAGAGCTAAATCTGAAACTGTCATTATCTTCAGTGGGAGGATGTGAATAGAATATGTCAGAGAGAGGAGGAGGAGGAGGAGGAGGAGGAGGAGAGGGGAAAAAAGTTGGCAGACTCACTTGTAAAGAACAAACCCCGGCGGTAATTATCATCCATCCCTCTCTGGGCAGGAGAGAGCAGCGGAAAGAATGAAAAGTTTTTTTTTCCGCTGCTACAATTAGAAGAAGAAATTGCAAAAATGTGAATTTGAGCAACAGCGAGAGGACTGAAGTACATGCTTTTCGCAGCAGTTCATTAATCATCTTTACAGGCTTTGAATGCTGATTTAAATCTGCATTCAAAACGGGGGAAAATCAATGTATTGTCTCTGGTAAACATTTAGGACAATGTAGTGGAGGATAATAAGCTGAACGGGGACAAGAGGTAGAGGGAGGGAGGTGAAGAGGAGGCAAAAAGCTGATAAAAAGATAGAAAGCTCAATTCATCTGCAGCCGCGATGTAAAATCTCAGAGAGTCAAAAACACTCTTAACCTACATTTGGTCTGCAAATATACAGAATTTCTCAGTGGATGTACTCACACAGTCTGCTGCAAGAAGACTGGATGTACTGTAAGTAGTTTCTCTGTTGATTGTATATTTTGCATAAAGACAAGAGTAATAATAATGTTACACTGCACCGTCTTTTAAATAAAACTTGTTCAGTGGTGGAGGAAGTATAGATCTGCAACGATAAGTCGATTAATCAGTTAGTCAGTCGACAGAAAATTAATCAGCAACTATTTTGATATAATTCAATTAATCGTTAAAGTCAGTTTTCAAGCAAACCTTTGATAGTTTCAGCTTCTTAAATTTCAGCGCTCCTTTTTCTTAGTCTTACCAGTGTAGTGAATTGTTTTGCCCGACCTATGGTTCTAAAAGATAATCAAGTCATTTGATAGAGTATACAAATTGTAACGGGCATGTTTTATGATGTTTTAAGGACCAATTAATCAATAAAATAATGTCCAGATTAATTGGTAATGAAAATAATTGTTAGCTGAAGCCCTACAGAAGACTTAGATGCACTTAAGGTAGAATTATAAAGACGTGATCACAGCTAAATGTATTGAAAGTATCAAATGTAAAAGGACTCATAATGCAGAATGGCCCCTTTCAGAATGTTGTATCACTGTATTTATTGATGCCTACGTGTGTAAGCTTGTTTTAATATTGTTTAGGCTGAGTTCATTTTCATTGTAATTTGCTTCACATACTGCAGTTAGAGACTGTTGTTAAGTCTCTAAGGATGTACTGTATTTATTGATCTTTTATATGGGAGGACTTGCTGGAATGTCTGCAAAGTAACTGGTGCTTAAAATTTTAAAATAGGCTAAATGTAGAGCAGTAAAAAGTATGTTTCACTACATCTAGTCAAATAATGTAAAAACACCTCGAAATTGCACTTATTAGGGATCATTTAGTAAATGTTCTTTGTTGCTTTATTTAATTATGTACATTATATAATTATTAGGGGTGTGCCCAAATACAAATATGTTATTCGGCAAAGCACAAATAGTGAGTATAGTGAGTAGAATAGTCTCTCTCCTCTGCTCTGCTGTTACGTCTATCAGCAGGTCTCAATGAGGGGAGTCACATCCACCTGCTACATGACGCACATTTCCTAATTTGGACATCACTCTCGGAGTTGGGGGTGTTACCCAGAGATAAAGATGAACTACTGACACAAGCAAAGTGCTCCCGATGGATTCCCCATAACCTGTTGATCCCCTTCTCCTTTCCACAAAGTTAGGTTGTAATCAATAGGCAATAAATGAAGTGCAAAGCAGTAATCTCCTTTGAAGTTCTTCCCTACATGTTACACGCTGTGCTGTCTCTGTGTTATGGGTGTATAAATAGTTAGAGGTCTGCCTGCAATGAGGTGATGAGTAAAGTTTTATCTCAGTAGTCAGCGCAGTCGTCTATGATCTGGGAGACTCCAGTTGGAGACCCAGTGTGGGGACCTCCTCCTTAAGGTAGTTTATTCAGGAACACTTATTGTAACACTTTAATTTTCTAAAATTAAAAGCGTAATAAAACAAAAACAAGACTTTTAAGCCTCTTTCCACTTTTATTCAAATACAAATACGTTTGCTGCCTCAACAAATGCAAACACTGGGCTCTCTGCACATCCCCAATAATTATGTACACAGGAAACTAAGCAAAGAAGCTAAAACCTTTAATTAAAAGAGCTGGAAAAATAGCAAAAACAAAAACAAATTTTTATTCTATAATGATTCAAAACAAAAAAATACCATACATCTTAACTTTTTTATGCTGCAACCAGAAGTAATTCACACATTTTAATATAAATAATAAAGTCTACATTAATAAACTGAAAAATCAAGTAATCACTTCATGTACATGTAATCACATCCAGATATAGATACGTTACAAAATCAATGTGCATTAGGCATATTTAGATGTTCACCTGTTTTAATGTTGTTATTACTGTTAATAGTTTCCCTCTTGGTGACACAAATATGGAAATGTCCTGGCAGATTGTAGAGGACGGGAGCAGATGACAGAAGAGGTGAACAGGAAAAGGGGTGAGGAGGTGAGAAAATGGGAGAGATGGGTGAGGAGAGGGAGGAAGAAAGGAGCGAGACATGGGAAGGATGAAAAGACAGAGAGCCAAACAGGTAAAGCAGAATATTTTGATGAGGGGAAGAGAGGGAGAGAGGAAAGATGCAAGAGCATCTTTGGGGAGGGATGAGAGAGAGAGAGAGAGAGAGAGAGAGGGGAGGGGTGGAGGTGAAAAAGGTTGTAGTGGATGAACGGGATGAGAAGAAATGAAGGAATGAAAGATTGAAGGCAAAAAAAAGGCGAAAATGTTACAGTAAAGATGTTAAAAAAAAAAAACATCCCAGAACAGGCAACTTAGTTTAGCATTCAACACGTGTCGCTGGGAAGTGACGAGGAGAGAGAGAGAGAGAGAGAGAGAGAGAGGGAGAGGGAGAGAGAGGGAGAGAGAGATGGAGAGAGGGAGGAAGAGAGAGAGGTAGGTAGAGAGACGTTGCTAGGTGACGGAGCGTACATACTGAATTTTAACAAAATAACGGGAGAGGAGAGAGTGAGTGAGAGGGATAGAGAGGTAGCAGTCAGCAACATGTAGCCTCGCCGAGTGGAGGAAAAGGTCGAAACTGTGTGCGCGCGCGTGATTATCTGTGATTTTTTTTTTTTTTTTTTTTTTTGTGGTGACGAGGGGGGGGGGATGATGTGTGATATGTTTTCGTTTCATCCCGAGGACATTATCCCGCAACATTAGAATCGATCAGGCTCTCTATGCCGCAGGAAATGTCCAGCGGAGGGATGGACGGATGGATTGTGGTGCAGGAGAGAAGACGCGGAGAGCAAAAAGAGAAGAAGAAGAGTGTCGGGCTGCTGAAAACTGTGAGTACATTCTTTTCCATTTCTTATTTTGGACCCTCTTCTCTCTCCTCTCTCTCTTCCCCTTCTGCTTCTCTCTTGTGTTTTTGCGCTGAAGGTGAAAATGTTGCGCCGTGTCCCAGACAACTGTCTCCAGCTTTGCCCTTCACATTCCGGCTGTTTTGGATGTGAGACGCTGCTGCATTTCTCCGGGGCTTGGTGCTCATGTACTATGTGCAGCGCCCGGGCTACTCTCTCCCCCCCCCCAGGCTCGCGCTGTGACTGATAGGACGCAGCCGGCCGGTGCGCGGAGGCTTTGACCCTTCTGTCATTGATGCGCGTGCACGCCGATATGGCCGTGTATGGCTGTCTTTCACCCCAGACGCGCACACACACATGTACGGACCGGTGCGCAATCCCTCCATCTCTCCTCTATCTTCTATCCTCTCTCTCTCTCTCTTTCTCTCTCTCACGCGTGAAGTATATAATTTACAGTCAGTGACAGACAGATGCGGGCAGCTGTGATACTGATGTGACATTTCTGAAAACCCGCATATATATATGCCTCCCCGCGCGCCTGCTATCTCACCACACAGACGTTACAAATTTCCCAACCGGTTGTTGCGCATATGTGCGTTATGCCCTCTCCAGCGGTAGTCTTGACCGCACCGAGGGGACTCACAGCTCTCCCACCTCCCCTCCTCCTCCTCCTCCTCTTCTTCTCCCAAAACCTCCATCTCCACCACCCCTCTCCCTCTCCATCCTCCTTCCCCTCAGCCCCCCCCCCCCACCCCCCCCTTCAGTACTATTAGCTGTAGGGCAGCTATCAGATGCAGGATCAGTCCACTGTATGTATGTGTGTGCGCACATCAGCAGCTGGTGCACCAGCAAGCATCAGGCTGTGTGTGAAGATCACTCCCCAGGACAGACAGGGGAAATTGGGATTCAGAGCTAGGAGCGTGCACCCTCCCCGCCCCTCTCTCCCTTCTCCTCTTCCTCCTCCACCCCAACCACAACACACATAACCATAATTTCTTGAAAGCATGGTGAAAAATACTACTGGCATTGATGATGATGTAGTTTCACTGTGTGTGTGTGTGTGTGTGGCTGATTCAACAGTTTGCCTTTTACGCTTCGCTTGCGCCCAGTGTGAATTGAATTTCCAATCATGTAGTATAAACACACTATTCATCCCTCCCATTTCTATACAGAACCCTGTTTGGGGTTTTCTGTTTTTTCTGCTAAAGTATGGTTGAACCTCTAACGGAGTTACACGGCAGAGCGAGAGCTGACGGTCAGTGTGACGTTTGTTTCCTCACATTTTAAGTGCTTCAGATGTTGGAGACAACTAGCTCAGTGTGTGTGTGTGTGGAAGGTTTCCTGCCTTGCTGAGACGCTTGCAGGCTCACTTACTTCCACTTAAAGCATCAAACCGAGATACCACCTGCTCGTATATCTGGCATCTAACATCTAGAAAATATAAACTAAGCTGACATTTTTTCCTTCTTGCATACCAGTGTTTTCAGAAACAGTAGTTGGGCTCGATGGACTTCCAACCGAGATGACAGTAACCATGCCAACGATTTTATATTCTGTGTTGATTGACATTTTGGACATGTTTGTATGACCTTGTGCCCCTGGTAGTAGGAGAAGAAAAATCATCTTGGCTGTACAGTACTGTTCTTCCTGCTTCCACCATTTTGAGGCCATTGGCTGCTGAGGCAGCAGAGTTTTCATGATGCTGTTTCTGAGGCCAGCAGTCTGTTTGGCTCGATCCAGGCATTTTATCTCTTGTTAGGTACTTAAGCCAGACAAGGTGTGATGGATAAAGATGGTGGCTTCCTGGCTCAGACCCTCAAAGGCACCGAGGCTTATTCCATATTCACCTTCTCTTTTTTTTTGTGGCCATCTATTGCCAAGGCATCATGTGAGCCTCAGGTCACCCACACTGTTACTTCAAAGGCGATGTGGATAAGGCTGGCTTTCTCCATGCCGGGCACCTTTAAAGTGAAACAACAGAATAAAGATAGCGACCAGAGCTGCTGTCAGATCCACTGCAACTAGATCAATTTGTCCACCACAGTCTGTCAGGGAAAGTATAAACTACACACAATCTCTGATGTAAGCGACGAAGTGGGCTGGAAAACCATCGCTGAGCTTCCTGATTCTGATAGACCTTCTGTAGTAGCTCGGTCTTGACGTAAATATAGAAACATCCAACAGTTACTGTACTCTTTATGTTTAAAATTACGCCCCAAAACTTTAAGAAGCACTAAAATGTTTCTCCATATTGATTTCAATGAGGCCGCACAGCGTTACGTTGGGGAAAAAAAAAAGTTGAAATTGGTTCAACTTTGGCGACGACACAACGCAACATCATCCGGCAAGGTGCTGCACTGGATGATCAAATTAGTGTCAGTGCAGATTCTTGGTAGATTACTCTGTTAATTGAACGGTGTGTTTTTAATTGTCATGACAAAAATAAATTGGTTGTCACCATGATAACTTTTCCAGTGTCTTAAAGAGTATTAAATCCTGCTGTTCAGTGTTTTGGCATCTTCAAACTAATAGATTTATTGCTCAAACCGGACTTCTTGGATTGTATTACATCATATCAGCAGCACTAGAAGCAACACAACCCCACAACTGGAGCCCAGTGCATGTGTTTCTTAAAATTTGAACACCTGCTAAAGAAAAAAACCTGGAAGAATTAGTGTAGCAGCATTACAAATGCAATGCTTCCAAAGAGGGCAAGAGATCTGAACCCGGTTGGATACCTATGGCAGCAAATGAGGGGATATCTTTTGGAAGATTAGTGTTCATTCCTTCAGTAGGGTTCAGAGACTTGGAAAATCTAGGACAAGGAGCACCGAAGCTGGCTCGTGACGGCTCGACGCCTTACTGAGACACTTTTGTTAGTTTTTTTTTCCTTTCATTCGTCCCCCCGCTCTGTATATTTCTTCTCCGAGCGTCCGTGTGTACTCGTTCTAAAGGGATCTTACGAAGCTAACTCGGCCCATTACGAAAGAGAAGAGCTTTCATCAGTTTTTACTTGTTCAGGCTTTTTTTGAAAGATGCAAAGATGCAGGCAGTGAGTGGCTGCAGACAGATTACAGAAAAAAATGAATAAAAGAAAAGCGGCGCAGGGGAATTAAGAGTCATGGCCGAGACGAGACGGAGAGACAAATCAGGTCTCGAGGCTGACGGCGACAGCTTCTACCATCGTAGCAGCTCCGCTCTGCAGAGTTGTGAAGTTCAGCAGGAAAACCAATCATCTAAATAATGATTGTAAGGATGTTTGGGGGGAGAGCTTGCTAGTTTTTCTGCCTGCTAATGTTACATAAATGACGTATGAGGCACAATTTACCTCGGTGACATTGCTGAGATTGTAGTAGTATGACACATAAGTGAGCAGAGAGTTGATTTTTACACATATATTTACAGAACGATCAGACTGTTTGAACGTTATCGTACACGTCATTAGTTAAAGGGCAGTAATTTGCCGCGGCTAAGGCTGAAAGGATTATTGCGGTGACATTTCTTTGCGGCGGCGTAATTAAGAGTCGGTGAGTAATCACGCAGAGGTGGAGCTGCTGTGCACTCCTGTAATATCTCAACTACATCTGTTGTTTGTGTCTGCGTGTCCTGTATATTTTGACTAGAGCTGACTGATTTGGCAGACAGAGGTTTTCGGTTGATATATTTCGACAGGACTGTTGCCTGATGCACATTTTGATAGTTGGAAATAAATCAACCCCATGCAAATGTCCACCACACCTGCACACATTCCCCAGAGTGTTTGAGGCTAAAAGGCTACTGTGAATTTACAACAATCACTTATTTTTGTAGTTACGGCCGTCCTTCCTGTCTGTGATGTTTTACTCATGTTAACTGCTGAGATTTGCGAGCAAAGGAACAAACGTCAGACTTATTTGGAAGGGAAAAGAAAGGATGACTGTAAAATTATGACCCAAACTGTCAGTTGTAAACATTTGTTGCTGGTATATACTTGCCACAACTGTGTATACTCACAATTTTCCTGTCCAGTGATGGATTATTACCAACATTTCAGGTGCACTCACTTTCAGTTTAACTCCAAAACTGAGTGGAAGATAATCTCCCTAAATTGTTGGCTTGTTTAGAGCCTTTTTGACTGTCTAACTTCATTGCATACAATTTGATGAGTAGGATGTCATCATTACTGATAGAAATGATGGCCAAAACTTCAAAAATAAGACCATAAATATTCTTTAAACAGCCATTTAGCTGCTTTTTGTGTAGACTGGTAATGGATTGTCAAATTTGTTTTAAAACATTGTAAAGCCAACAGGGTTTAATAGCAGCTGGTGGCTTGTTAGCCGTGCACTTGTGATGCATGTAGCTGAATGTGACACAGCTTTCTGTTTGTCTTATCACTGTCTGCTGTCAGCCACCTGTAAAATAAGGGAGGAAACCAGAAGGAGGTAAAGGAGAAAAGAAATAGGAAGGAAGGAGAGATAGAGAGAGTAAATGAAGGGAAAGGAGAGATGCTTCTGTGAAACCTGCCACCTGGTCTGCTGTGTCGCTCTGTGTTTGAATACAGCAGCAGCAGAAGTTGTCATGTGCCATCACTTCCCACAATCCATCACAGCATAGTGGCAGCAAAACAGAGCGAAAGACAGACAGAGAAACAGACAGACAGACAGACAGAGAAACAAACAGACAGAGAGACAGACAGGCAGAGAGACAGACAGGCAGAGCGGCTGAAGGCTGATGCTGTCCGTCCATCTCTCTCTCTCTCTCTCTCTCTCTCTCTCTCTCTCTCTCCTCCTGTTGTCAGTCTTCCTCTCTCGCCCACCGTCTCTTTGTCTCTGACTCTTCACCACAATCACACATATTTAATTGTGACACTGAGCTGTCTGAATACTTCATTTCATTCACATAATCCCCAAGTGTTGTTTAAACACACTCTTGCTTTCTTTCTGTGTGTGTGTGTGTGTGTGTGTGTGTGTGTGTGTGTGTGTGTGTGTGTGTGTGAGGCAGTGACATCATATCCACTGAAGGGCTGCATCAGGCTAAATGAGTTCAGCCATTTTGGGTCATTTTCTGGGAAATTGGCTGGACTTTATTCCACTTTCTTGTTTTTTTTGTTGTTTGTTTTTTTTTTTTTTGAGCTTCCTGTCCTTTTTGCTTCATCCTTTTCCCTTTTCTTCCTTTTATTACTGAGGTTTTATCTTTCTTTCCTTCCATCCTTATACCTCTCTGCCATTATTGCTTATTTCCTCTCTTGTTTCTCTTTCTTTACCTTTTCAGTTATACTTCTGTTCCCTTTTCCTCTTTTTTCTCCTCTACTTCCTTCATTTCTCTTTTCTTCTTCCTCTGTTTCTCCATACTTTCTTTTCTATTTTGATCTCTTCTCATTTCTGTGAGCCTTTTCATCTTTCCTTCATTACTTGTTCCCCTTGTTTCTTTTTACTCTGATCTTTTCTTCCTTCCTTCCTTCCTCACTCTATTCCACTTCACTTCCACTTTCATTTCCTTTTTTCATCTCTTTCTATATTGTTCTCTTCCAGTGTTGTTCCTTTGCTCTTCTTTTTTAATGCTTTCTTTCCTCATCACTAATTTTTGTCTTCCACAAATCCCTCCTTTTTAATCATCTTCTTTCCTTCCTTCCTTCCTTCCTTCCTTTCTTCTTTTCTACTAGTGCTCACCTCATTTTTTCCCTCCGTATCCCCCGCCCCTTACACCCCTCCTTTCTCCATTTCCTCCATCCCTTCCTCTCTGATTTGCCCCCCCCCCCCTCCCCCCACCTCTTCCCCCTTCCCTCCTCACTCCTTCGCTCCCTCCCTCTCACAGTCGGACCGTTCATATCTGCTGATTTTTTTTTTTTTTTTTCATTCTCTCCTCTTTATCGGCACGCTCCATCAGCCTCTGTGAATGGATGCCTGAGAACAAGGAGATGAATGGACCTGCATTCATCCCAAGGTGTGTTTCATCACGCTTGGACATGACTCCCAACCCCTTCCTCCCCGCTGTGTCACACTCGCTCGCACACACACACACACACACACACACACACACACGCACGCACGCACACACACACTCTCTCCTTCACAATATGTGATGCAGGCCACTGTCAACAGTGTGGAGAGGAAACTTAAGTGGACCAGTAGCCTGGAGTGTCAGCTCAGGAGCGATTGGTGTTGGGAAGGAGGGAGAGAAAGAAGGGAAGGAATGGAGGGAGAAGGGGTGTAAGGAAGTAAGGAAAATAGAGAAGAGAGGGGAGAGGAAGAGTAGGAAGGTAGATGGAGGAGGCAAGGACATAGGAATAAGTGAGGAGGTGGGGAAAAGAGAGACTTTGAGAGGAAAAAAATAAAGGATAGCAGAAAGGGATGAGGGATGGCCGAATGAAAGAAGGAGTGACCGAAGGAAGGGGGGATGATGGAGGAAAGAAGTAAATAAAGATGGATGGTGGAAGGTCCGGGAGGAAGTCAAGTCCATTTATTTATAGAGCACATTTAAAAACAACAAATGTTGAGCAGAGTGCTTTACAGTGACTGAGAATTACAATCAAATAAAAAACACAGACATAATTATGAGGATAAAGGGGGAACATTAATAGCGTAGAGTAAAATAAAGTATGGATAAAATCATAAAACCACAGCAGCGTTGTACAGAAAACAAATACATAAAAGGAAAAAAAAATGATTAACTGGGAATGTAGAATGAAGAGCTGTGATTGGTCGTCACATCCGGTAGCCAGTGAAGAGAAGCCAGTACAGGGGTGACGAAGTGAGGAAGTAAGAAGCGAGCGAGGGAGAAAGGGGGAAAGAAAAAAGGAAATCAGGGAAAGAGGGTTAAGGGAACATAAAAGGAAGAGAAGAAGAAGAGATGGAAGAGAGATGGGAAGAGCAGGGGTCTGGTAGAGATGGTGGTGGAAAGGAGCCAGTGGCTGGGAACTGTGAGAGACAAGATGCCGCAGTGTCAAAGTTAATCGATGCACGCCGAGTTAACATATGCCATTTGGTGGGACGTATTGCAATGTCAGGAGCGTGTGTGTGTGTATGTGTGTGTATGTGTGTGTGTGTGTGTGTGTGTGTGTGTGTGTGTGTGTGTGTGTTTCCAGCAGCCTTGGGCTCAGTGGGAAGAAGTGGGTTGAAAAAAACGAAATGGAAAAGCCGAAAAATCCCCAACAAAAGACACACCATTTTATTTTCCAATAATTGAGTTCACCCAAGACTGACACGACTCTTTTACGACATAAATTTATGAAGGGCGGATTAAAACTGAGCTGAATTAAACTCGCTCTCTAATTTGACCTTGTTTTTGACAAAGAAATGAATAACTAGATTACAGCGGAGTTCATTGATTCGATAAAGGAAGAACAAGCCTCGATTCGATGAACATGTTTAGAATTCTCTACGACTCTGTTTGTCATCGATCGGCGTCACCGAGATCGCATTCCCGTGAGCGCTGATCTAGTGATCTGCAGGTTAAAAGACATCCAAGTTTTTTTTTTTTAGACAGAACTCGTGTTTCAACAGCATTTCAGTGACAATATTTCAAAATGTAATGACAACCTCTTTCCCATTGAAACACAATCGTTTGAATGCTGTTGAAACAATGTGACATCTAATACAGTGGTTTTTTGTCCAACGTAGTCCCACATCCCTATCAGATGTGCTGAGACATACGTTGTTTGACCATGTGACTCCAGAACTACTGGAACCACCAAAATAACGATGTTTTATGATGTGACAATGCTGTGGTTCAGGTCTGGTTAGGTTTAGGCACAAAAATCACTTGGTTAGGTTTAGGGAAAGATCACATTTTGGGTTAAACTGATCACTTTAATAAGGTTAGAGAAACGTGGTTTGGGTTAAGGTTACCTCTTTCTTAAAGTTAGGTGACCTTTGTCATCATGGCTACAATGATAACAACAGGGTTAAGGTTAGTGGACGATCATAATTACAATTTTTGGTTGGAAATGTGCCGTACAGATTACAGTGTGTCACTTAATAAATGCTGCAGCTCCTCAAGACCGAGAAAAGTCACATCTGTTATTCCCCATGTGCTGGAGAAGTAAAGGGGGTTAGCTTCAAAGTTAGCAACAATAGGTTAGCCTAACCTGAAGATGCTAGATGACAGAGAAATAGAGAACGCAGGAATGTGTGGCCGACTAATCAATAAGTTGAAGATTATGTGGGATTTCAGTCGATCAAGATTTTCTTTGGTTGACTACAGCCCTAACCTTGTTGTAGTTGGAAAGTTACTGGTTATTACTGAACGGGGGGGATGAATGGGATATTGTTGTTATGGTTTTAGTATTTAATTATTAAAAATACTACAGTAAAAGAAAAAAAGAACAGACACCTGTGGCCGTGAGTATGGATTACAAGCGTGTGCACCATGAAGTCACACGCTTTGTTGTGTAGATTTCAGCTTTTACTAGGTGCACCTGAACGCACCATGAAGTCCCCTCGTTTTCACAGCTTACGGTCGGAGCTTTACAAAGCGACGTAGACGCAGGATCGATCTTTAAGTGTTTAACATGTTTAAGTGGAAATAGCAGGAGTGCAGAGAGAGCTGAGAGGAGGGTGTTAGTCATGGTGCAGGTGGGTCCACATCTGGGAGTATATCAGAGAGAGAGAGAGAGAGAGAGAGAGAGCGCAGGTCCAAAAATTGAAAATCAATTTGTGGCGGTGAATGTATGGGAAACCCTGATTTTTTTTCAAATTAGCTGAGCAACTCTACAATCTTTCAATGTGACACTTGAGTATTTGGCGAAGTTTTAACCCAGATGACCCAGAATGTCTTTTGACCTGCAAATCCACAAACCAGTGCTATCTAGGATTTTACAACTGGCCACCACTTATCGCCACAGTGTATTTTGTTCAGAAAAGCTGTTCTAAACACGACAGTTGTCAGGAATGTATATAAAAGGGCTCTTCTGACAACACTGCTGCTTTTCTGTTAAACATATTCTCACATAAACTCTTTATTAACCATTTTTTTTCCTTTGTGACATAGACGGAAAGAGGGAAGGATTAGAAAAACCAGACACGGACGACATACAGCAACATTTCTGGGCCAGATTTGAAACCAGGACATCACATTTGCACGGTGCATTATGCGCCTTAACAGACACAAATTGTGTTTTATTAACAAAAAAAATGGTGAGAAAGTAATGACAATTCTGCATAATACTCAAAGCTATTTATGGTTGTTGCCTTTCAGCGAGCACACGTTCAACTGCTGCTCCCTTAAATGCTTTTAAACATAAAATATGCAAACAAGAACACAAAATATTCTTAAGGAAAAGGTGTCTCAATGTGTAGGGTGCTCTTCATCCTTGGTTTTTCTTACCATCTGGGTCAGGTGTCGCACTAATCCCAAAGTGGGATTATCCGAGGAGCCACATCAGATATTTGAAGAAAATGTGTCAGGGATCACGTTAAAAAAAAAAAAGAAGAGAGCAGCACTGAGGGAAGGCAACAGATTGTGGAGCAGGAGAGGAGGCGGCTTGAGAGGAGGAGAAAGGAGGAGAAAGGAGGAGAAAGACGAAAGAGGGGGGAGAAAAAAAATAAAACAAAACAAAAGGACATTCAGCAGAACATTCTGGAATTGAAGTGAACTAACCAGGGGCTCACCGGGCCGGCCTGTCGCTGCAAATCTACATCAGTGGATTAATGTTGCTCGAGCCTCGCTGAGGAGGGAGGGGGGAGGATGGAGGAGGAGGAGGAGGATGGAGGAGGAGGAGGAGGAGATGAGGGATTTGTTCTGTGCACCTGTAACCCCACCTGATGTAGCGTTTAGAGACAAGGGCACGGGGAGCAACAGAGGGTGAGTGGTGAGGGAGAAAAAAGGATGAAGGATGGAGAGAAAAGAGAGAGACGAAGGAAGATGAGGCGGAGGGGGCGATCTGCACCTGTGACGTTGCATCACCTGAGGATTTTTTCTGCTCTTTTTTTTCTTTTTTTTGCTCATTTAATTTCTTCACCCCACCACCACCCCCCCCCCCCCCCCCCCCCCCCTCCTCTTTTTCTCTGACCTTTGCTCTCTCCTCTCCTCTCTCGGTTTCCATCCCCTTCCCTCCCTCTCTTCTTCTTCTTCTTCTTTCCTTTTCAGCCACCCAGTCAGCTCAGCTCAGCTCAGCTCAGCTCAGCCTCAGCTGCCTATTACCCTGCAGCCACTGTACATTTTTGACTTTGTAGGCTATTAGCCCCCAGCCAGCCTGAATACCCTTCTCTCCGAAAAATCCGAGCTGAATATCGTTAGAGGAGCTTTTGGAGAGGGAGGCAATTTTTTGATATGTCGTTGAGAAAATGCCTGCGTGACTCTTCCCACTGTCAGAGGCTCAGGGCTCGGTTTAGACGAGATTCTTGCCTCTCGCTGCCTTCTCAAGGTTGCAGTGACTACGGCGCAGTGAATGCAATGTAGTCAATTAGGCAGGGTGCGAATCTTGCGCAGGCCTCGTGGGGGAAGCTGAACAAGTAACACTTTCCCCCTTCTCTTAAAGACTACTGCCAAGGTGCAGACACGCAAGGCACTTAGCCCCCAGCTGCTCTGTGGCTAACAGAGGACGACTACGGTTATACCGGGCCAAAACGGGTGTAATTGAATGAATGTGAAGCAAGGAAGTGATGGTAAAGAGCGCATGTACTTACAGAAGATCTTGTTCTTAATGATTCATGTTGTAACACTAGACCATGTGATGTCATATCTGCCCAAATATAGACTTCTGGTTCAAAGGTGATTTTTTTTTCTGTGAGGAAAATGAATGGAGTTTATGTATGAAAGGCTTTTCATAGTTAGACCCGAGTGTTTTTTTGTCTCTCTAATGGTACTTGATGCATCGATTTCTGTATCCATTTTCAAGTCAAAGCAGTAATTTTGCCAATGGCAAGCTAAACACTTGTGTAATTTGTGTCACTGCCAGCAAGAGTCATCTCTTTCTCTCAACATCGAAGACACGACTTAGGCGGCAGGCTCCCAGAGTTAACTTTTGCAACATGCAACCAATAAGCAGATCTTATTTTTTTTTCTTAATTAATGATCGTATGATTAAGAAAAACTGTTATATAACAGCCAACAATACTGACAAAGTGATGCTTGCTGCAGTGGCTGTGAGTTGCACAAATTGCGTATATATATGAAATTGTTCAGCTCTCTGTAAAATTACTGTTTCGACTTGAAACAGAAAAGAAATTGGTCTGCTCCATGCTATTAGAGAGACCAATTACACAAAGGTTAAAATTTTGAGTCTGTGCTGAATGTAGATAGTGACAAAGACAAATATGTGAAAACTCCATTACTGTTACCCATACAGACATGGCTTTGAAGCCAAAACTCCAAAATTGGATCAGGCTAATCTTACATTTGATAATGAAGCATAGGAATAATAATAAGGAAAAACGCCACTTTCTTTTTTTAGTCTGCATGCAACTGCAAAGTATTAGATATCCATGTTTTATACATGTTCACATCTCTGCAGTTCAGAAATGAACAGCAGCAGGAAATGTCTGCAAACAGTAAAGCCAACTCTGGTTCCTTTGCTTCTACTGCCAGCGCTGCATGTGACATGATTAATCACTATATTCTCATAACTCACCTTACACCAGGACAAAATGTTCAGTCAATCTCGGTGGCTGTGTGTCCAGGAAATATAACACTTCTTTTGGTGCAATGCAGAGATGCTGCCTTTGTCCCCCTGCGCTTATAACTTGATGAATTGTTTAAGTAATGTCATCAGAAAACATACATTTCCTAAAGTTATGCTGATGACAGACAGTTGTTCATTGCTGTAGAGCCAGATGATGAAAATGAGTAATAACTTTTGAAAGCTCAACAAAGACACGGCAAGAGCACTTTTGCTGGGCCCCCGAGGCCAAAAGCACTATCCAGAGATTACAATCCTATTTCTTTACCTTAGACTTGATTCAACATCAGTGACCAAAACAGCACGTTTATCCCTAAAATTAAGATGAAGAAGATGAAGAAAAAAGCTGATTCATGCTTTCATCTCAAGCAGCTGAGCTCCCTGTACCTTTTGGGATTTATTTTTAATTTTCTTTTCAAAACACCTTTTTTCTTCTTCTTTTTGATTGCATACAAAGCCCCTTTCTTCTTCTGTTGTTTTGTGTGCCTCAACTATCACTCAGGTCCTCTGCTGCATGCAGATTTGTTAGATGTTAAGAGCCACAACTGTATAAAACCTGCTTGAAATGCCTCAAAACTGGAAATATACCATCTTTGCACTATTTAGTTTTTATTCATCCATAATTTAAAGCACATTAAGCTATCTTATTTGTGTGTGTATGTGTGTGTGTGTGTGTGTGTGTGTGTGTGTGCTATAAATAAAGTTCAGTAGGCTAATAGTTGTAGTAAATGATGATGTGTTTTAGTTACCTCTCATGAACCTACGAGCCATGAATCAACTACAGAAGTAAGAGATTTAAAGCAGGTTAATAACATTTTTAGCACAAAACTGCTTCTGGATAAAATCATATAGAGAAAAATAAATATTATATATTTTAAATAGCACTTGTAATACAGAAAGAAAACATTAAATCCACTTTTTTGTATAAAATAGTTGTTTTTGCTTTTTAAACCTGCTGCAATAGCTGCATTTTTGGCCACAACATAGAATCACCATTTCTGTTGATATGGCAAACAGCTATTTATTTACATGATCATTTTATTTGGAGTTGTCTTTCTGGCCATGTGGTGAATGTAACTGTGTCTGTTTGCTGTTTGGTGCTGTACACTGAGTTTTGAGAGCTTTTTCTCTGAAAAAAAGCTTCCTGCTGTGGCTGGAAACGATGCTATGAGGGCACTGAGAGTGAACCAAAACAGTTGAAATGCAGTTGGACAGCTAAACAATGAACTCAACTCGCTACTAGAGTTCTGTAAAGCTGAGGGGAGCTGCAGAGTCTCTGTACATTTATCACTACAAGCCACACCTGTCACATTACAGATTGTCATTTAATACATCGTTATTATAAAAATATTGATTATAGCCACTTCTAGTCATGCAGATATGTTGCATATATGTGTTTAAATGCCAAAAGTCAGTAATATACCATCACAGGTCTCTATTATGAATGGTTGAATTGATTTTTATAGACTGCATCATGTATCAGCATCTGATAAGATAAATAATCACGGCTACACACAAATTAAAACCAGTAGAATAAAAAGTCCCTTTCGTAGCCACACAGCCGGGCTCGTGGCATTTATGTCAGTATAAGTGAAAAATTGCTTTGACATTTACAACAAATAAATAGCTTTGGTGCAACAGTGAACATAAACACACAGAAAAACAGAACGGTATCTTATACATCATGTATGTTGAAGTTCACGGGCTCACATGTAAGTGGATCTTCAGCCGGCAGGAGAAACCACGGTGATGCATCACGTGAATATTTCATTCAGTTCTGTTGGGGGAAAAAAAACAACAGACTTCTTGTAGACATTGTTGGTTGTAACTGTAATTTCATTTCATCCGACCTCTTCCTCTGTAGCTCCAGAGCCTTTTTGCCCAAAGCGGTTTCTGCAGATGCCCCCTATCTGCCCACAGTTCAACAGGCTAATAGGATGATAAGCACCATTTGCTTGAGAAGATCTGTGCTTCTACCTAAATCCCTTCTAATTTGTTCATTTTGCCCACTTCAGTAATACCATTTGTTCACTCTAGGTGGAGACGAAAATGGTTTTACATGATCAATCAACTGTGTACAATTGATCATTATAATTCAGGCAGAAACTTTCCTTCATTTTACACTCTGTACTTTCTCCATTGCAGCATGGGAAATGGATGTGTTTTTCCTTGCTTCTGACGTGCAGCTGACGTGACCCATGCACCGTTGTACAGTGTAACCAGCTCCTTGTAATATTAGTGAATTATAAGCTTATTATTCTTGCTGCCAGGTGTGTTGGATGAGAGTGTCGGCTGTGCAACCTAAACCTTAAAAGTGATGTTGCTGTCATATTTTCTGCGTGTTCTGCTTGTGAGAAGAGGTATTAGAGTCGACTGCTGCTCAAATCCTTTGTTTACACGCAGGGAAAGATTTGCTGAATATGTATGTTTTTTTTTTTTTTTTTTAGCAAAGCTTTAAATGATACACTGTTGTCTACCGTTTATCAGTGAAGCGCATTATGGAGTTCAGTGCATTGTTGGTGCAAGTCCTGCAACAACCAGGACTTTTTCCACTGAGGACATTTTGACATGTCACAGTAGGGGAAGCACTGGTGTAGAAAATAAAGTTAATTATGGCTGAATTTCTTTAGCTGGTGATCTCAGAGTCCTTAAACTGTACACGCTGCCTCTTACTGGGACACTTGAATAGAACAGAGGCATTGTTAATGTTGTTAGTGACACCATTGCTTTCTCCATTGTAACAAGTCCAAATGTCTGCTGTGAACACAACCCTGTCTCCTAGAAATTACATTCATATACAATTAAACTGTTTTCCAAAGGTAATTGTTGCCAGGATTATGTTCATAGGTAACGTTTTTTTCAAATGAATGAAGCATTACATTTATATCTCTGAAGTCACAGGGAGGAGGTCGAGGTAGATGGGGAACGTACAAGATGCAGGACTGTGACAACACAGACCCGGGTTCACAATCCCACGTGAGGTTAGGTTTAGACAATAAAAACACTTTGGTTAAGGTTAGTGAAAGATTGTGGTGTTGCTTAAATTTTTAACACTTTTTGCTTCATGTCACTGCAGACTTTTTTCTGTATTAAACCGAGAACATGATGTTTCTCTAACCTTTACTAAGTGCTGCCAGTGCCAAAACATAACCATAACAAGTTTAATAGTGCTGTAGTTTCTACTTGTGGATATTCTACTGCAAGATTGGATATTTTCATAGGAAAAGAAAGAACAAGGTATGTTGTCTGTGAAGATTTCACTCCTTGATTAAGTATCAACATTTTTGCAATTTACAAAATACATTAATTAATAACATTTTCTTATTATTTTGACAGAAAATGTAATTCAGCCAGCATTAAAGGGGACCTATTATGCTTTTCCTTATTTTCAGTCATATATATATATATATATATATATATATATATATATGTATGTATATATATATATATATATATATATATATATATATATATATATATATATATATATATATATATATATATATATGTAATGTTACAATATCAGACGTTCGTATTAAATGTAGCCAAAGTGTCAAATAATTAGGTAAATGTATGTAGAAGTAAATTCTCAGTTTCCAACATTTTTTCTACTTTCAGCCCAAACCGATGTCAACTTGTGACAGATATCTTTATATGGTGATCTGGTTCACACACAGCGCTCAAGTTCACTGCTTCTCTCTGCTAACATTATGGTCTTTTTCCATTATTGTTGAGGTTGTCAAGCTAAGCCATGACTCACCCAGTCATCTGAGACACCCAGAAAGGAGAGCGGGCCCATCCACAAATTCATAACCTTAGAGATAGTGCGAGTGAGTAGAGGAAGGGAGGACGGCCCACTAGTTCATCTGTGGAGACCGAGGGAACTCCAGACTGGTGCAGTCTGTTTTTATCTGGAAAAGAACAAGGTCGTTAATTCCACAATTGTCCATTTCCTTTTGTGGCTGGTGGGAAAGGCTGGCTTTTTAGTTCTGTGCATGTTCTTCTTTACATCTTTTATGCCTCAAAGTCAGAGGTCATTGTGTGTATGTGTGTGCTCTTGTATACACACTGATAGACTAAAACACCAAAATGTATCTGAAAGACTCGTCCACTGCAGGCACAACCAGTGGTTCCATCCTCTATACTGTAATATGTCATTGAAGAAGACAACTGATTCTGCATCTAGAACATCTGATAACACCACCACAGAAAATGAAATAAATGTCCTACTCACCTAGTTTGACATCATCTATGACATAATTTGTAATGTTCATTCACCTGAAATCTATGATTAGTCTGGGTTCATCGTATATTCTGACATGTTTCTCGGCCAAACAGGAATGTAGTGCACCTTGATCACCGAACAGGACTTAGGGCGTTTTCAAACCTGCCTTGTTTAGTACGGTTGAATTTGACTTCATTCTCCCTCTTGATTTGATTCGTTTGGGCAGATTTGACCAAGGCGATCATACTCAGTTGCAGATCCAAACAACCGTAACAAGACCCTTTGAGGAAGCAGTGTCGGTCCGCTCCCAAACAAATTTTGTTCCACCTTTGTTACACTTTAGATACACTTCTAATTTAAAAAACCGAGCCTTAAGAACAAGGAGGACGGATTTGCTGCAGTAAAAACTTCAATGCGAATCAAAGCCGTTGCCTCCTAGCCTCCGTCTTCTCATAAGTCTTTCTTCTCGGTGTTTGTTTTTAAGGTTCCCGAGCCAACAGCTCCTATTCTCTAACCTGATTCTCTAACCTCTCTGTCCTGATTAGAAAGGATCCGCTGTGATTATCTGGTGTACGAGGTAAATAATTCACATCTTCTCAGTCCAGCAGAGCAGCTCGGAGGCTGTGGAGCAGTTACTCTGTGAGAACAGATTTTATACAGGAATTAATACATGTAGAGCAAGGTAGTGCTGTAAAATGATGCAATAATGTCATACTTTATTGAGTCCTGCATACAACATTGCTGCTAACAGAATTAATTAGCACCAATATTCATAAAATAATTAACTTTATACTATCAAACAAGTTCAAAGACTTCAAAGAAAAAATAAATGTCAGAACTGCACTATAATATATTGGAATGAGTTTATGAAATTGACATTTGTGTATTAAAGTCCTTCATTCAAAATCTAATGATGTTGTTGTTTCTGAGAGAGAATAATTACTCACGCAGCCATGAGAGTTTGCTTGTCAAATGGAAAACAGTTTGTTTTAAGCATTTGAACAAATAACCAAGGCTTCTTTCTGGTGAGATTTCTGGTTTAAATAACTTGATTTTGCAGAGACGAGGAGTTTGAATGAGGGTCTCACCTAAATCACTTTAGCCTCCCAGGTTGGTTTACTAATGGTGCTTTCACACATAAGGATTTGAAGTAGTCTGCAGTCTCATCAGTGTGTAGGTCTGTGTGTGTGTGTGTTGTACTGAGCACATAATTTAAATACTCTTCTCTGACAGGACAGTTTTTTTTCTGACATACACCGCCGCACTAATGAACCAACAATGTCGGCTATTTGTTTTCACACGTCATTGTTCTTTTAACGGTCCTGTTAGCTCGTTAAATACACATCGTGGAGATCATGACGATCAGCTTTTCCTGAATTTCTTAAAAAGTTATTTCATGTAGCGAAGTGGAGTGGAGTGGTACACAACTCTGTGCTTCTTTTTCCACAGAAATCAAAACAGCAACAGCAAGATCGGCTCTTGCTGGTTGTCGCTCGCATTGCGTCAGAGGTTATTTGCATAAAGTTGAGCTTTTATAAACTTTCCCCTGTAGTGTAGCTGGGTAACTAATTCACTAAGAATAGCAGCTGCACTGAATAGAGTTTATATGTGTGAACGGCTCATAATTCAGCACTAAAAATTCTGTGACTTAACTGTTATTCAGATATTTACAATGCAAAAAAGTTGCATTGTAAGATAATGTTGCCTATAGCCATCATCTCTCTGCTGAAACAAACATCGTCACCCAACAAAATCATCCCCTGCTTCAGTAAACATCAAAGAAACAACAGTGTACTGTTTTTAAAATGACATCATTTCTTCCAGGTGTGTCAGTATCATATATTGTGTGCAACGAGTTTGACTGAATGCAGTTTTGAGCTGGTGCTCTATTTTTCTGAGACTTGTTTTTCAAAGCTTCGTGTCTGCCTCTGTTTCTTCTACCTCTCTTATTCCCTCTCCTCTAACAGCGAGAGACACCGAATGACAACAGCAGACTGCAGAAAGCAGATCCCTGTCCCCAAATCACCCGTGGCAAATCATTCCCCTTATTCTTCCTTTACCTATCTTCCTGACTTCTAACTTTGTGTGTCGATCTTTGTACATGCCTGAGTCTGTCTTTCTGGGCTTTTTTTTTCTCAGTCTGTCTTTCAGCTTTTATCCAGGGAGGGATTTTGCTGAGCTTGCATGCTTTTTTTAAGCAACGCCTTGTTTCACATTCACATAGTTGAACATTCTGCAGGCAAACACTACCATACAGTTGCTCTTGTAAACAAGAAAATTTCAAGAGATGTGCTTAATTTCAATGATATTTTTGACTGGAAACTGATTATTTTACCACTGATATGTTTGACTGACTTTGTATTTTTTATAATCATCATTTTAAAGGGGCCATGTGGAGTTTTCTTGTAAACACACAAAAGTTCTGTTTCTTACATTTTGTGTATCTTTGAGGTTTAACAAACGAGTTGAGTGCATTTTCTTCATCATAAAACATTTGCAAAGTTATTTTTTTTAAATCTTGCATTGTTTAAATCCATGTTTACTAGTTTGCTTCTTGTTCTCTGACTTTATTGGTACATTTCAGCATTTCAAACAAACAAAATAGGGTCCCACTTATAAAAAAAACTGCTCCATAGCACTACTAAAGGTCAGAAACTCTTTAAACTAGCTAACCAAGTTAGCTTCCTGTCACTGTTTGTTGTTGATGCACGCGATTTGTAAACTAGCTAGATGCTATTGCTAGCACTGGAAAGTAGATCTTTATTAAGATTATCAAATTGTCCTGGTAAGTTTGCAGAAAGTAAAAATAATACATTTACTCTTCACTTAAGTACAAATTTGACATACTGCTATACTTAAGTATTAACATCACCTCCTCTCCTACTTTTTATTCCTCTTTGTATATCTTATGCTAGGACTTACCAGTTAATTTGCATTTTTTGCAGTTTGCTAAATTCAAATATAACAGTATCATGACCTAATAAAATATGATAAATTGCTGTATCTTAAAGCTGCAGTGCAAGACTTTTGTGTCCCCCTTCTGGCAGTGAGAGTAATTACAAAAACACCGTCGACACGTGCTTACATCACAGGCGCCGCCGTAGCCTACTCTGTTGCTACTGTTGCGGCTGTAAAATGGTGGATAGATTGTTTTGGACGTCACACAGCCCCCAAGAAATGACTCGTCTCACGATCAGAATTTGATCCATTCGGTCTGATAACATTTGGAGAGTCTAGAAGAGCCACACGATTAAATTATTTTATCCTCGTTCAAGTTAGCCGAGAGCTAACAGGCCATAGAACACGCGTAGTATGCATTCAACCGGCCAGTGCGGGAATGTCAAACCCGACACCACATTAAAAACTCTGGTATACTGTGAAATCCAGAAAGATTTATCTGGCAGTGATTGGCTTAACCAGCATTGGGTGAACTCGTTTGGAAAGGACTTGAATGTAATGGATGTTCATTTATATGTAAAAGTTCCGCATTGCAGGTTTAACCTCAACCAGATTAGGGGAGTTGCTCCACATGGCTGCATCATTAAATTTCATAAAAAGGTTAACACATCAATAATTTAAGACTGTTTAATATTCTTCACTATTGACACTTACCTTGAAACTCAAGTTGTTAGCACATTCATATTTCATTTTTATGCATTACAGGAGCTTAATTTGGAGACAAAACTAAACTGTTCATTTTAAATAAAGTTTTTGACTGAATTTTCAAGCAGTAGAGACCAGTTTATAGATAAACAATTATAGCAAAATAGATGATTTAGATGAGAAAATAAACAATACTGTAATAGCATCACTAGTGTTAATGTGGATGGAGTTGTTGTTGAGAGTGGTGGTCAGCATCACAAGCAGCTAATTGGTTCCAGTGTGTGTTAGAGGAGGAATGGTGGTTTCAGGTTTGCTGATTACAGCAAGTGAACTGGGATGGAGATGAATTTAGAATATTAAGTAGAGCGAAGCAATAAATGTATGAAATTTGTATGATCTCTTCAGCATGCCTCTGCGTGGAGCTGTTTAATATCCCCTTCATCCTTTTTCTTAAGCCCCCCCTCGAAACACACACCCACACTTGCACACACACTCTACTTTCAGTAGCTGTTGTATTCTCTTTCCATTACAACCCCTCTCTTCTCTCTCCATTTACTGTTGCTCTTGTATTTCAGGGGTTTTACTGTAACTCCTCAGCAGTGTTTGGATCTCCCTGATTGAAAAGATTTAATTTGGACTGAATTCATTGGAGAGTTTTAGTGCCACATGAGCAGCAGGTGGATTTTAGCCACGCTAGCTGCATTTCTCTACGGATTATAATGTTGGTCTGTCAGTCTGTTGGTCGGTTGGTCCAAACTGAAATATCTCAATAAAAATTAGATGGTTTCTGCAACATTTGGTGCAGAAATCCATGGTTCTCAGACACAGTATCCTAATGATGAACTTTGGTGATTCTATGATGTTTCCTTTTGCGCCACCATGAAGTTGACTTGTTAGTTCTTTATTTGAACATCTAACAACTATTGGATAGATTGCTATGAAATTTGGTTCACACATTCATGGTCCTCAGAGGATCTCCTCATCTTTCATCTAGTGCTATCATCTGGTCAAAATTACATTTCACCCAATACTTTTATTTTTATGACCAAAATAACTTCAAAACTCTTTCCCATCAGCCCCAGTTGTACTTTGTGTTTGGTGCTAATTAGCAAATATTTGCATACTAAACCAACATAGTGAATATGGTAAACACTATACCTGGTAAACATCAACATGCTGACATTACAATTTTGAGTATTTACAGCCTTGCAGAGCTGCTAGCATGGCTGTAGTCTTGTGAGTAAATTGGGTCTATTTTCTTAGTAGGGTTTGATTTTACTGCAACTCCTGACTCTAACACTACCAAGGTAAGAGGTTTGTTTTTTGTTTTGATTTTGGTCTCTCTTGCTGAAACTATCCATGCTTAAAATGCAGGCTATAAACTCCTGCTATATCTTTCATGGAGTATGAATGTCTTTGGAAAATAACTGTATTATCTCTTCACTCCTTCGGTTTAATTTCTCCATTTATTACTGTGTGACTTGTGAGACTCCCTTTTTCTTTTAACTCCTGCGGCTCGGTGCAGTTGCTGCCAGGCTGTGATAGAGGATTATGATTTGGCAAAGAAGCTGAATAATAATTATATAACATTATAGGCTCCTTGTGCTGGATTTCAACTTGTATGTGCTACACAATTCCTTGTCAAAAGGTATGTTAGTTCAAAACCAACAATAAACTGGTCCGACATGGTAGTTTACTGTGAGTCAATCTCACATACATCGTCCTTGCTTGAACTCGTCACTGGGGCACCAAATGTGGATTAATCTGCCACTGAAAATAGACTCCTAAATGCACTATTTCTCCTGAGAGAGGTGCAGAAATGAAATGCGTCACATGTGTGTCACAACACCCAGACATTTGACCTACTTAAGATGTTAAGATGCTATTCACTTATAAGTTAACCTACTTTATTTTACAGGCCAGTGGTAACCCCCACCTCCTGACCCACCTGCCCCCATGGCTGATCTACAACAACATTCTCAATATAAAATCTCACAAAACGTCTGCCCCATTTCCTGATCACTCCCAACGTCCTCCCTTTATTGACTCGCTGTAATAAAAGCGCAGTGAGTTCAGGACACCTGCTCCCCTTGGTTTCAACAAACAAAGCTAAAATATGGCCATTTTAGCACAATATAGTTGATAAATCCATACTTCAAAACTGTCTGATGTGGAAAAAAAAGAAAAAAAAGCTACAACTCAAAATGTCACCCTTCTATATCTCACTAGTTCCCTCTTTTCATCTCCATATGTCTCTTCAGTGTTAGTCTTGAAATACAGTAACTCCTCAGAAGTCCTCACCATTTCCTGTCATCTCAACTCCAACCTCTTGTCTCCTGTTTATTTCTCTGTTTATTCTGCATGTAAATCCACTCAACGTCAGTCCGTGTAATGAATCCTGAAGTCCTTTCATCTCTTTATTCCACCTCCGAACCAGCAAATGATTCCATATCTGCCCCCAAATCCTGAATTTGAGGGGGTTTATTTTCATGCATGGGGGTGGGGTGATTAAAAGCATCGCCAATATACATACAAACAAAAATAACTTATAGCTTATAGGCCTACATAGCTGATGCACAGCATTTAATTAAAGACTCTAAATCCACTACTAATGCTAATAGTTTTTTTTTTATCAGTTCGTCAAGACTCCCCAAACTCAAACTTCTGTTGCTTCCAGGGGAGCTCAGGTCTCAGGTTCCCCTTCTTTCAGAAAAGCAGGATGATTTTTACAACATTGTCAAGCTTTCAAACCACTTGAGAGGTCCGTGATTTTACTCAAACCTTTTAACTGTAGCACAAATATAAGCATCACTTCTGGGATAACCATACGTCCCTGAAACCCCATCTTCATGATGAAATCATTTTCCGAAAAACTCTTGGAAAGTACCAAAGGAGGAGATTCCCTGTGGATGTTGAACCGTTTTGCCTCCTGAAGGACTGCTCATCTCATAAATTTACACACCTGAGGCTTCAAACTTTGGTGTCTTGAGACAAACTATATAAATTATGCCATCTACCCAACACGATGTAGAAACTGGACAGGCATGCTAAATGTCAAGGGACAAGGGACGAAGAAAAGCGCTGGAGGTCAATATGTTTTGCATATAGACCCATGCCCTTCAGTTAGAACTAGTACATGTTTATGTCCCCAAAGAAATACGGTTTCTCATTTTTTCCAATAATGGACACATTTCTCATCTAGTGGACATGCTGTATGACCCTGGAACCCAGTTGAACTGTTGTTTGTGCACTTTAATACCACAAGAATACATTACTTCTCACAAGAAGGGTAAACCATGTTTCAGGTTGGTTGACCTTTAAGGAACACAGAGTTGCTCCGTGTTCAACAAAGTTTCTTTGAGCTTCCTGGACAAAACATGTACTTTCTGTCTTACAGAAGCTGTATTTCTGAGTTTAACACCATCAACCATCCTAATAATTTTGAATAAGAGCCTCATATAAATTACATGATCCTCCTTTATATAAGGTGCTGTCACATGTGGAACTGCACACAAGAAGTAAAATATTCAGCATCAAAGCTCGTTCTTGATCTTGAAAATAGTAGTCTGACAATCACACAAGGACAAAACTGAAACAGAACAAAACAGTAAGTGAACCTTTATTTGGAATTATTTTGTCAAACTAGTATTTACAAGGTCAAGAATGAACTTGCTTTATGTATAAGTCAACATGGACGAGAAATCCTTAACCCTTACATACAGTTTGGGTCAAATTTGACCCATTTTGACGTTTGAAAGCAGTAAAGACACCTTAAATGACATTAATTAAGCCTGAAAATGTATGACTTCTCCTAAAGCGGGCCAATGCATACAAAAATGGGAATATTTCAAAATTATTCATTTTTTTACAGCTGGTATATATATTTGTACATTACAGGATGTTCTGGGTCAAACCTGACCTGTATTTATTCAAAGGGATTCAAAGTAAATGCTGGTTATGTGGAATCTTGAAACAGTGAAACTTCAGATTGGCATGTCAGTGTATTTTTGTCATTGGGACAGTGGGGACTGAGCTCACTGGGGACCTTGACACTGTCATGAGAACTGCTTGTGTTCCCACCATATTACTACATTTGCCAGGGCTCCCATCAGACGGGCTCCTGTGAGGTGAGGTGAGGTGTTATTGGGGAATCTTGATACAGTGAAAGAGTAAAACTGTGCGTAGGCGTCATATATGGTGTACATACACTAGGGACATAGGACCACGAGGTGCCTAGACACCATCACAGCATCTGCACCTGCAAACAAGCCACTGCACAAAGTAACAAATCAAACATTAATTCCCAGGCAACCAACAAAGTGGTTGCCCAGCATAGTCCTCCCTGTAGTGGAGGGCAGCTTTCATAGAACTATGAAAGCTGCCCCTGTTTCACTGATTTGGTGGATCTGTTATTCCAAGATGAAAAAGGAGACAGTGAGATGAAGTGAAAGTATTAAAAGAAGATGACAACACTGAGGAAATGGAGGAAAGGCCCTTGTGACTTCTCTCATACAAAGACGACACCACCTTCCCCCACACGCCGGCTACACAAGCCACAGCAGCACATGTCTGAATCTTGCCCTGTCAATCTGCAGTCCCACAGTTTATTGCCACAAGGTTTGAAATTTGCAAATCAGTTTGTTGTTTTGTTTTATGACTAATACACTCAGTGCAGAGTTGATTGTGTACAATTGACAGAAAAGGAGAGCATGTGGTTTGCAGGTAGTGATGATTGATGGTTTTAATGTTTTTAATGAAACCTACCATTCAAAAATGTTGTTGCAACCTTCACTTCCAGTATAATTGATAGAAATAATTATGGCTGTGAGATCATATAGTGCAATTTTTTAAGTATTTTCTCGACAAACAAATGGTGTCAAACCTAAAGAAAACACTCTCTCTGCTCTATGAAACATTCATGCTAATTGATTATTCACCTATTTATTAATGACTGATAACATGTATGGATGCAAAATACATTTGTGGTTCAAAATTTGGTATAGGGACTAATAATAAAGGGATAGTTTAGCTGGGTCAAAAATGACCCTATCCACTGTGAAGGGTCAGAATATGAACGGTATGCAAGAGTTAAAGTTCTAGGGAGGAATTCAAACTACCTTTAGTTTTGTGAAACTATGTAGCTGATGACTTTTTGACTTCAAAGTATTTTCCGCTTCAGGTGAAACCTTATTCTCGGATGTAATGAATGATAAATAAAGGGTGTAAACTACCCGTCAGCAGAGATATTCATGCTACTTCCAGAGACGAGACAGGAGACGATGAGCAGGATACATCAGCTGCGACTCATCCAAGTCAGCATCAAATGTCGGTGTCCAGCTGCAAGGTCACTCTGAAAGACAACATTACTTGATTGCCAGAGACAGAGTAATTTGCTTGGCTCATGTCCTTGCGGCCTACCCAGACCGCCTGCTTTAACGTTCCCCAAGTGAAGTGACAAATGACTTTATACTCGTTGATGTATGTAGCTGTAAAAACCTGCAGAAAAATCATTAGTGTTTGCTCTGTAATTTTATGCAGGAGGGGTGTGCTTGAGGGTATTTCCAGTTTCTGTCCCACATCTGTGCCTGTTTTTGGTCCCACTCGTGGTTCTAGTGCAGGTTACAAAGCTAAAATTGTTTTTCATGTTTCATCGTAATGAAGACATTTATTTCAAACAGTAGAATTCGACCTACTTTTGCTTTAGGCTTAATTCGGCTTAATTATACTGTTTTACTGTTAATTTCACATTCTGTATTTCTCACTCTGCAGCAGCTGGAGAAATATTCTTGATATATTGGGTTAAATCTGTTTGATGGATACAGAGGAAAGCTCATTTTAAGATATCTGTGTTTTGAAATGATCAAGCCATGCTATTGTTCAACTAATGATAGGTTTGCTGACTCATGCTCCAGTCAAGGACATTCAGATTTAAATGAAACAGTGTGTGCTATGCTATGCTATGCTGAGCTGTGCTGTGCAGTGCTGTGGGCTTATAACCAAAGCAACATGCATGCAGGATCTATCCATTTATCTGAACTACAGATGAGCATTTAGGACATTTTAATCAACAGCATTCCTCAGCTTTAGGTCAAAGCAGCACAGTGTTAAAATATGTTTGACGACAATTATGCCGTCAGTGATCGTTCAGGTGTTATAAGACCGGAGGAGGTTCTGCTGTGTGAACATACTCTTTTATAGCAAATGCCCTTCATCTCCAGCGTGCTCACAACTGTACAGTCTTCTGTTGAGCAAAGAGCAGCTCCACAATAGCAGCCGAGGGTTTACCGCATTGCTCAAGGGTACATCAGTGCATTAATAGTAACTGAGGGAAGAGTGCTACTCATGCATTTTTTTTCTGTTTGGCGTTAAAGGCCCTAAAAACCTGTTTTTAAAATCAGCTGAGTACACTGGTATGAGTGAATTCTACATGAAGATGCTATTATCTGCCATTATTTTACATGAGAGAGTTCCTTATTTGTTTTGGGTTATTATCATTGGTATGAATTCTGCAGGACTTTGTTGTAAAAAAAAAAAAAAAAGGCTGTCATGTATTTTCACTCTCCAACTAGAATTTAACTATTTAAGATGGCAGCTGTTGAGTTCTTTGCTTGTGTTGCCTGAAGAAGCAGATTTGGCTTTTTAACTCATTAATTTATAACTAAGCTTTCTATGGGGGGGGTTCAAACTTTACAGCTGTATTGATAGATATTTTTTTGGCCACATTGGGAATTGGCATTGAGATACTGTATATTATTATCACCTGTGAAAGTTGTAATTGTAAACATGTAAGAAAACAGATGCCTATGTCCATATCCAGTCGACATGGAGAGACATTAGCATTCAGTTGGAGTTGTTTTTCTGGTGAGAGAACAATTTCAAATCCAATATTTATTCCTCATTTAGCTCTGGTCTGTAGCTTTGGTCTGTAAAATCTCCTGAGAAAGCAAAAGCTGCTTAAAAACTTCCTTCCACCAATATTTCAGGTTGAGGGAGTAAAGGGAATAATTTCAATGAAAATAATTAAAACAATGATAAAACCTAATTTGGGGGAGTCTGGGATCTCTAAAGTAACATTTATGCACAGGTTGTTTTAATCAGAGCAGCATTTGGTACCCAGGGATCAGAGAGACTCAAAAGTGATATTTTTTTAAAAGTATCATAATAAACATAATATTTGTTACAAGCTTTAAATGTGACCACAGTTGCTTAGTAATAGAATAAAACAAAAATGAAATAAAATAAAAGGTAAAAATACTGAAGTAGATTGAAACAAAATATCAGTAAATTAAAAAGTGCTTAAAAGACTAACTAAAATGATTAAAAGTTCAATAACTACAAACAAAAATAAAACTAAAAAGGAAGGAAGAACTGAATCTTACCTCCCAGCCACAACACTGGTTTATCCAGTCTCACAGTGCTGGATAAAAACATGATCTGTCACACAATGAGATCTCAGACCAATGTGGGTGATTAGTTCATTAAGTGCAGTTTAATGAACATGGAAATTGAATATCCACACAAACATTATAAAACATGCAATATAAAGATACTCAATCCCAGCAAAAATATAAAAACACTAATAAAACAAAACTAATAATATCTTCAATATTAGTTTAAAAACCTATATAACAACATAATATATGTAATATATATATAATAATACACAGCAATATTAGACGCCCAGAGCAGCTGCTCTAGACATCCATTCACTCCAATATTAACCCTCCTGCGGTGCTACAAGACGCTTTGAGCATCAGTCCGATGGGCGGACCGGAGGACCTGCCACCCAGAAGTATTTTCCTCACTGTCAATTTCCATGTTAAGGTTTACTTTTAATGATATCTTTAACATTTCTCAACACAAAAGTGTCCTTGAGAACGGTTTGGTTTATCGGAGCTACAGCTGTCTCACAACAAAACGAGACTGATGTGAATAATAAGATTGAACCAAAAGAGTAAAGTGGACTGTAAAACCAAAACAATAAGCTGAAAGACACTGAAATGTACTGTAGAGCAGAAGGTAACTGCAGCCGGGTGATAATTCTCTGTGGGTTCGTCAATACAAGTGTCCCCTGTCACATTAGACATAGTCATTTGGCCCATTTTTTTAATATGCAAAGTATTTATCTTTCAAATTAAATATATGGGACTAAATAGGAACAAAAAAGTCTATAGCGAGGCTTTCAGGTGCTTCAACAGGAATGGAGGCTGAGCAGTCACCAACACCGTGTAGTGATCACCAAGCAATTTGACAGATAATGCACCAGCTTCCACCCTTCAAATTGCTCCTGTCTGTTTTTTTTTTTTTTCAGGCATGAATTGGGCCCTTATTTTCATTTCACGGTGCTGTTCATGCCAAGAGGCAGCGTAGATTTAGTTGCATTTTGTTTATGGGCACAATAAAGCAAAACAGTTATGATGAATACGACCTCCCTCACCTCTTCTTTCTGTGCATAGTTCTCATTTTTGGGAGTAATTTTCATAACACTGCTGCTAAGTGGCCATCTCTGTATGTGCACAGACTTTTGCATTGGTTGGCTTTTATATAGAAATCTCTCTGTTGGCTGGTTTCTCCTTATCTGTGTACATATATATGTAAAAAAAACCAAAATCAAACTGATTGTACCTGTTTATGCATCATAACTGGATTTTTGTCTTTGATCTTGTGTTGCATATTAACTGGATATTGTGTTCACTCATTTATAATATGTGACAGTTGCATTTGCCGGTTTGTCTTTATTGTTGAAACACTGTTTATGCTGCTCCCATGGCCAGATCTCTCTTGGAAAAGAGATTTTAATCTCAATGAGACTTTTACACGGTTAAATAAAGGATAAATATATATAATATAAAGTTTGAACTCTACAGGCCTTTTAACATTAACTCAAAAAAACTTTAGAAGTATTCCCTTGAATGCTGTTGCTGTTTTGGTACCTTTTGCATTAACAAAGTGTGTAGATGAGGTTTCAAATCCCAAACCTTTGTTTTGTTATTTTGTTAATTGCCTAGGCTCCTGCACAAGTCCCCAACACTGTTTGCGGTGTCTCTTTGTGAACGTCAGGCACAAATCATCCCAGATTCAGTGTGGTTTCCTAATTAGTGGAACGGTGCTACAAATCAATGAATGCCTGTATTGCAGGAAAGCAGCCTCTCTTCAGTGGGAGATCAGGAGGGAATTAAACAACTGTTATTGAAAATGACTGGGCCGGTATTAGTACAAAAGACAATTTGCACTTTGTATCCCTGTTGCTTACTCTACACTATTCAAGGTGTTTCAGAGTAAGTAGACCAATAACAATTCGATAATTGTTTGGGGTTTGTTTACCTGTTTCTTTGTTGCCGTTGATGAACCTCAGGGCTTTTGTGCTGTCTTGACTTCCTCCACAGGTGCAACATTGGTGGTACACCAACAGAACTGAAATTACTACTTAAGTGTCTTCAGATCAACCAATTCTAGTACATCAGTGCTCTTCAAACATTTATTTAAAGATACAGTAAAACAAAACAAAACATAACTACTATCATGTAAAACCAGATTTGACCTTGTAAGCTCATGTTTAATATGGTTAATAACTCAGCAGCCACATATTTGCTATCATGTGCGGTGTGTTCAGCCACCAGTGAAGGAAGCTCCGCTGCTAAAAGCTAAGATTTGGGGTTAAAGATTTTATCATATGTGTACTGAACACCTGTAGCTAGTGGAGCAATATGATGAGTTGGTGGGAGTGTGTTTGGATGTCAGTTGGCACACACTTTTTTTGATGTACAGTTCAAAGATGCTAATATGAAGCTAAAGAAGCTCCAACTGCCATTTCAACATGTCTTCAAGAGCTGCAATCCTGTACTGCCAGAAGATAATCACAGTGTATGAGTTTAGTGGTACATTGTTTGTATGGAATGGAGATGTATGAAAGTATGGACACATTATTAATTAGAAAAGTGTTTGCAATATTTCTTCAACTTTTTGCCTTTATAATCACCTGGAACCAGTTGCCAGGCAACTGGCAAAGTCTCCAAGAAGTTATTGGTCCTGGCCATGAAATAGTCCGGCACATAACCTGGTCTGTTAAACGGGGAATTGTACAGATTAAACAAACAAGATATAACATATTAAGTAGTGAGCTTTAGAGGTGCTGGTAGTCAGATTTTGTAATAGCCAGTTTTCCCCTGTTTCCAGTATTAGTGCTAAGTTAGCCACCTTAGTTGACTTAAGTAAGCTTTATGTTTAGCGTACACACCTTAACCATCTTCAAGTAATCAAGAAGCATATTTCCCAAAATTCTAAATCAAACTGTTGCTTTAACAATGATTCAAAATCCAATATGCTCCCTTTGTAATTAGAAATCTATTGGTACATATATCCATGAGTCTGAATATTCATTATTTTTGGGGTCAGGTGACCAGTATCTTATTGCATATTATTGGGGTTCACCAGTCATGTCTACCAGCATTGATGCTGTTGAATGATGGGTTGCTTCTTAGTCTGTTAAGGGATCAAAAGAAGCTTTTTTCTTTTCTCTGGTTTGACTGCAGCTAAGAAAATTCTTACTGTAAGATAGAAACTCCTGCAGTCATATTAAACAGTGTGTGTCCTCTTTTAAAATCTTTTAGTTTTAGAAGTGTTGACAGCTAGTGATTTACTTAAATCCTATATGTAAAATATACCTGAAAGATAGGACTGTGACTGTTTATGTAGAGATAACTGTCAAGTTGCTGTGAATTGCAAAGTAGCAAGAGGAGTAGGAAGGACAGTGTGGGTGGATTAATTGTATGTTTTATTTTTTTCTCTCCTCCTTTTTCTGTATTTTTTCTTCTCAAATTATTATAATTTCTTCTTATCCTGCATTTATATGTTAGTCATTTGTATAAATGTATACTTATGCCACTGTGGGTGAATGATGTGCAAGAGTAATATAAAGTTGGTCACCAAAAAGAATATAGAAAAAAAACCTCTTATCAGCAAAAGAAACAATTGGACTCCCAGTGACAGTGTTTCATTCGGCTGGATAATAAATCCTTTCATAATGAACTGAACGAACGCTTAAGTGGTTCAAGCTTCTTTGTAAATATGGTCAAATGAGTTTTAAGCTGCAGCTGGAACTGGACATAAGAGACTGCTGGGAAAGTTTAGGCCACAATAGATCCAGAGTAGCACTGACTTGACTTCAAACAGCTCAACTTTGTGCACCCCCCCCCCCCCCCCCCCCTCGCCCCCCGGTGGCTGCTCTGTAATATCAAAGCTGTTGACAGTTTTGGCTCTTGTTCAGACAGACCTTTAAAGTTTAATGATACATGTTGCCTGCTTTGGTTTCGACTTTTTTTTTTTCATAACGTTCTTTTTGACATATCATTAACTGTGCATTCTCACGCCGTCATCTTCGCTGGATGTACAGCTTTCCTGCCTCGCGGCGGCACCTGAACGCCTCTCCGTGTCAGACAACCAGGACAAAAAGGGCAACTGATAACAGATCTATCAACATCAAACCATGATTGACTGAAAAACAACATCTGAGGTTCACATGGATGAACAAAAACGAACACACATAGAACACATGAATCAAAGCTCTGAGTCTGAATCACACCACAAAAGTTAACTTTGCTTTTATCGTCGTGTTTAGTCTGTTCAAGTTCACACTGACTGATTACAAGCAAACCAGAGCCAGTAAACAAAAGTCACATTAACTCTCTTGTGTAACTGGACACAGTTTGGCGACCTGTCATCCTGCCAGGTTGCAGAGTTTGGTGGCAGAGAGCGAGGCTAAACAAATCAAGCAGTTTTCTGCACTTTCTCTTCTATTGTGACAGACTGTCCCTGGTGTCCACAACAGCAAAGAATACAAAGAAACTGCTGAAAATGAGCTTCAGCCCAGATTATCATTTGACCTTAGTTTATTTGCTATGCTCAACTTACCTGGCCGACCTCACAACATATCCATAAACTCTTAGAAAAACTGTCATATCTTTCAACTTTTTTTAAAATTTCCAATCACTTATATGAATAGAATCGAATGGAATCAAACTGAATCAATCAATAGATTCATTTTTTATACAAGAAATACAAGAATACAAGGGATGACAAACAGAAGGCGTTCCTGAGTCTAAACTGTAGCACACAAGGCACAATCCACACAGATATGGAGTCTGAGGGGTGTTTCATGAAGAAGCAGGTGTTATTGGGGAAAAGACTGTATTGAATGAACCTGAACCATAATCAGTTTGATATTCTCAGAGCTAATGTTAGTAGGCTGTGTTTTTTTCATGACAGAAACACAGACCAGAGACATCAAGCACTGATCACATCGATTCACAGTGTAGACATTTTATGACAAAACAGTGATGTTCAGAGCAGCACATATTAAGGGATAGCTTCATAATTTTTCAACAGTGAAAGAGGTTTTCCTCGCTGTAATCATTCCTCGCTGTTCATACTGGCTATTAAAAGATCCCCTTCAAATGTGCTTTCAGTGTAAGTGATGGAGCCAAAAATCCACAGTCATTTAGTGCAAAAATGTATTTAAATGTTAATCTGAAGCTTATATGAGGCTTCAGCAGTCTGAGTTAGTCATATCAAGTGGATATCTGACACATTTACAGTCTTTTTAGCATCAAATTCCCTCTTTGTGTTTGTGTTGAGCTGCGGTGGAAGTATAGTCACAAAAAGAGGGACTTTGGCACTAAAAAGACTAACGTTGAAAGATATCTATTTGATATTAGCATATTAGCTTCAGATAAACTTTTAAATACATTTTTGCACAGAAGGAGGACTGTGGATTTTGTCCCCCATCACTTACATTGTAAATCATTATGAGGGGATCTTCTAATGGTCAGTATGAACAGGAGGAATGATTATGGCAAGTAAAACCTTTTTAAATATTCATTGGGACATCTTACTATTGTTTTAAGACAGACATGAACAATTGTGAACTCATCCTTTAAACATATAATACGGAGAATAAAATATCACAGCAAAAATTAACAAACCACTGTTATAAACGTCTGGCATCATGAGATCAGCGACAAGCTCAGACACAAGTAGAGATGAACTCAAACCTGCTGGACTTCTCTGCTACCTCGGGTTGTTCCATGACATCATGGTGCATATATGATATGTACGTAGAGCGGCTGCGGCACCATTATTGCCTCGCACTAACCCGTCTGCTTCCGGCTGGTTACCTGAGGCTGCTGCTGCATGCACGCTGAAATCACGACAGCAAAAAGAAAGTCATTTTCTCTCACTGGAAGCTTATGACAAACTGCCAAAAACAAGCCTACGAGATGCAGCAGCGAAACAACCAGCGTTTGAAACAGCTGTTCTGTATTTTGAAACAGTCAATAAAATTCAGTAAATAGCGAAGCTGCCTGTTTCATTACTTTATATTCATGTAATAAATATCCAAATGTCAATTAGATGGTATTCTATATGAGAAATGAAGAAAAAGAAAAAAAAATCGGTTATAATAATAATCCGCTTATAGCGATCAGTTTGACCTGGACAGACATGATCACTATAAGCGGTTTCCACTGTATATCAACTAGTGCTCCAGCCAGCTAATTATAACTGGAAAATAAGATAATTTTTTTTCTATCAGTTCAATAATGTCACGTGGTTTGTACAAGTGAGAAGATAAAAATGTTTAAAGATCTTCGGATTTGCTGTCTGCTCCTTTTTTTGTATTTTTTATTTTCTTAATTTTTAGCTGCTTGGTTATTTAAATTTATTTTAGTGACAGTTGAAGATAGAACAAATAGTGAAACAAATAGTGAAGATGTTTCTAATGAGGCTACAGCCACGGGTCACACTATAGTTGTTTATTAGCTTTAATTAATTAGTACAGATAACGTTGGCGCTGTCACATCCACTGTTTGTGGCTAATAAACAGAGACTACAAAACAACTCCAGCAGTCCAATAAATCGTGTCGCAATGAATTGCACGTCAGTTCGACAAACAGCCTCACGTGGAACAGATTCTTGTGTGTGTGTGCAGAGCAAAGCACAGAGTTTAGGTTATGACCTCATCACTTCCCTGCAAGTTTAGCACAGAGCAGATTGGGGTGCGACGATAATAAACGTCCCTCCGGGCGAGGTTTGTCAGACTCAGAGCCTACAGGTGGATACTGGAGTGGACAGAGGGCACGTGAAGAGTAGCAGAGTTTTAGGACGAGCAGTGCAGCAGAAGGCACAGCAGATGTACCGTTCTGTTGCAAAAGAGGAAAGAGCTAAACATCTCGAGTCGTGTACCAGAATTAGCTCACAGGTTTGCTCAGCTTCTCTTAGAAGTGAAGACACAATTGCAGAGATCTCAGAGTTGTTTTTGATGGCACGTTGCCTTTGAATGTCTTTCTAAATGGGTCAAACAAAAGCAAATGAACCACTCTAAATGTTCAATGTGAAAGAATCCTGAGAGAAGTGACATAAATACAACACACAGCGTGAATCGTACTGTATGTATCACTATTGTTCTTACTGTCAATAACAGTGACAGTACTGAAACAAGGCGTAGCAGCACTGTATGATGACGAGTATCAGAGCTGCATGTAATGCTGCTGCAATCTTCATTCAATAACCGCCCAGAGAAATTGAATCTTCACTTGGCACAGCAGAGGCTCCACTATATTACCATACCTGCACGCGGCCCCCCCCATGACAGCCCGTATATATACGGCCGCCTATCTTTCACAATATCAGTGCAATCAGCTGAGCCGCCGTGGCCAGTCTCAGTCAGCAACTGAGCGACATGTCCTAGGCTCAGATTAACTCGGCAAATGCATTGAAGTACCCCAAGCTGTTTTTCTGTGTTGTCTTATCCTCTCTGCATGTCCTTTGACAGGCTCGTAAATAATGCAGGAGGACTTTGCGATGATAACGGGCTTGGAGGCAAAGCATTCACACACACACACACACGCTTGAAATCATGCACACACAGGCATACACTTTTATTCTCATTGTTCTTTCTCCCTATATCACTATATCATACTCCTGGAGTTTGGCTCATTTTTGCTGTTCTTAACCTTAATCCTACCAACTGGGGTACCCGCAGACCCCAGAGGTTTACTTTCTCACATGTCTCACAGGTGCTTTATTCTATCGTTCTAAGTTTTCATGACTTTGTCAATGAATTTGTTCCTAATGACTTCATATCATTGTTTTCTGTTCTTCTTTTAATTAGTGCTTTTTTTTAAATAAATACCAATGTATCGGGGTCCTGGGGGAACCTAGTCAAAAGCACACAGTTCTGCATATGCATATTCTGCCCATATGTTTTAATAGATGGAACTATTCATTGAGTTCATGTTTGCCATGGGTCCTAATTTAAAGTATCACACACTATCATACACTCTGTCAGTCATTGGAGGCTTTGTGGAAAGATTGTACTTGGGATAAAAGCTGCAATTTGTATTCAAGAGGAATAGATATTTCCATTTTACACAATATGCAAATGAACTATCTAATGTTTTGAGAAGAAATAAGTTAACATTTTCCTATGATGGTTGTTTCTTACAGTAGTTTATTCTTGGAGTCCTCAGTCAGTAGTCCATAGATGTTAAATATGTTGGTAAGATGAGGGTTAAATTCACTCTCTGACACTGTCTTTTCTCTTTTTCTTCATGGTCAGGTTGTCATATTCACAGTTCACACCTTCCTCACTGCCCTGGTCATAATACCAACATATATTATCCGTCTAGGGAAATGCTTAGCTGCTAGAACATTCATGTCAGCAAACACACCCTGATAATAGCTTTACAGTAGGACTCCTTGTGCATGACACAATGATAATTGTTTTTTGGGGTTTTTGTTTTTTTTTGGTCTTTCTAGAGGAGTTGATCTGGCTGTCTGACGGCGCACACAGGCCACTGTCCTCATCCAGAACGAGTAACCTTGGCGCTTATTGATTTTTGCTTGTCTTTTTCTAAGTCTTGTGCAAACACCTGGATAGGAGCTCTTTGTAGTGGGCGAGAGAGATATTACACTGAGACAAGAGAGGGTCCATGGGAGGTTCTCTGTAATGAAGGTTAGAACACTGCAGTGTCCCTACGGGGGGGTGGGGGGGTGGGAGATGTAAATGTTTCCATGTCATGATACTGTCTCTGAAATGCATAATCTTATAGTTAATTCTGAACACAAAGTCTCTTTGATGTTGGTTTTGTCTCAGCTCAGTGAAGGTCAGTGATTTATGTGAGGCTCTGGTCCAAAGTGCACTTGAAAGCTCATAAAATCCATGTAAAATAAAACAGGATGCATCCAATAATTAGGAGTACTCATTTGTGCATGTAATTATTTAAACTAGATGTCAAATATTGAGATGTGGGGGAGACTTCAAATGTCATGGCGGGAGCACAGACAACCTTGGCCTCCACCCTCCTTAATTTTTAAGAAAGTCCATGACTATGTGGGCAGTTTCACATACCTTATATCTTTAGCCTGTTGTCTAAGTAAATGTGAAAAACAAGGCAAAATACTGCAACAAAACAAGACATGATGGCTCAGCTTCACATAGAGCTTGGTGAGGAGAATGCGGCCTTGGCGAAAGTCATGGAGGAGGTAATGACAAGATCATAAGCGGAGTGACTGTGAGGGCAGAGGGGGCGATCGCCTCAGGGCCAACACTCAGTAGGGCCCAACTGAGCAGCCTGCAACCACAGCAGGAATAGCAGAGCTTAACTCTCTTAACTGTTTTTATTCATTCTCTATGGTAGTTCTCCGACCATATTGTAGGTGGCAATAACAGAGTGGCACTATGGGTAATTCTGCTGGTTGACTCCACAGGAAGTGAAGACTGCAGAGGCAGTGATTCAAAGTTTATGACCAATTTAACTGAAAACTTTGGACAAAACATGAGATATTCATGCCTTCTTTATTCTTCTTTCTTCTTTGTGGTGAATAAAACTGGCAAGATGATGTTTCAGCCATCTGAGGCTCATTGAGAGCTATTTGCATTCATACATAGATGAGGCCAGACCTCACTTTGCTGTGTGTGTTGAGCGGGACATAAACATCGATGACTAAGTGGTTGGCAGGTTTGTCACCATGAAGGAGAGGAGGATAAAGCTTTATTAACCTGTTCGGATTATTTTGTTCTATGGAGGATGGTGGGATACACAAATAGATTACACTAAACTACAGGCTGAGCAGGGACAACAATTGGTGAGTGAAACATGTAACTTCCATAACTTGTTGAAGTTATACTATGTACTGGATCTTGTACTGGGACAGACAAGCCCGCCAAGGCTTTGAATAAGGTGGATTTTCCCCAGTTTTGCATTTATAAGTGGTTCAGTCACCTGTTGACTGTGTGTGCCTGTCGTCTGCTTGTTGCTTGTGAGAATTCATGAACATGAACAAAAACTCTGAAAAAATAAAGAAATCATGTACCTACAGTATATGTGCATTGTTGCTTTTTGATGAGAACATAAATATGCTGTCTAAATGCCAACCCACAGTTTTCTAATCAATTGTAATTTGGTTTATTGTGTTACATCACTATGAAATACTCTGAATTAATTGACTGTTTTGACAAAATGACATATTATTCTTCTTTATACCTTATTTCTTTTTAATGACCTGTCTGACTTGGCTTATGACCACGCCACTGCTATTATAAGTGCTTAGTTTCAGACTTAATTTAGCTAACCTTGATAAATGTGAGGGGTCACAAGATGATAAGAAGTATAAAACAGAAAAGAGGGCAATTTCTGTTAATGTTTTAATATGTTTCTCTAATTGCGCTGCTCTTTTCTTGTAAAATACTGGTCGTTTTCACCTTTTCAGAGGTCTTTATTAACTTAAATTTCGGTTATGAAGTAATCAGTCAGAATGTTTGATTAATCTGTTGTTTAATTGCATGCTTACTGCATCTCAGCACCTGTCTGTGTCACTGCCTGTGGTGTTTGAATAGGCCCTGTTGCGTTGTATACTGCTCTGTCAGTTTTATATTTATGTTATTCCTGCACAAGAAAGGCACGGTACTGTGACAGTGCACCTCGCCTGACGCTGTCTATCGGTGGTACTGAACCGTTCGTCAATCGATGCACGCAGAGCACCACGTGCTGTTCTCTGTGCTGAAGCATTTAAATGTGACTGGCATCGTGTTTTCTCTTTTTTTGGTCTCCAGAACAAGCTTTCCTTGGACATACAGTAGGCTTGCTTGGCTCAATACTTGAGGATTTGAGTTTATGGATAGGATAGGATATGATAGCTATTTTACAGTTGTGAATTTTAAAATGACTTTATCAGAAGGACCCCTCGAGAATGCTCTGCCCCCCTCTGTCCTGAGAGTCTAGCTCCACCCCCTGGGTCGGATACTGAGGCTGACGAGAAAATCTGAAGCTTGTGTCAACAGATTTTGAGAAACAAATTTACAGTATGCACTCTATTTCATCACGGAGACTGATAATGGTGATGAGCTTGATGAAGTGATGCACTGATGAATCTGCGCAGACTGGTAGGTGATGAGGAGGTGGTGGGACGCGCATGACGGCAGCGTGAAAGCACTAAAGCAGAGAGAGAAACATATAAGAAACAATGAAGGTGTGTCACTGTGATATTGGTTAGATGTGACCAGCTGATGTCTCAATTGATGGCCCCCAGGCAGCGACAGCAAGGAAATTATGTGAGCATGCATGAGGGATGGGAATGATGGATGGTTTGAGAAATAAAACTACAGACCTGAGCATGCAAAAGCTAAAGCTCCAAAAGACCTATTCATTCCGAAACAGTAAACCTCCAGGAGCGTGTCTCTAATGCCGAAAAGTCGACCGCTTTATGCTTGAAGAATCTACAAATTTATGAAGCCAAACTCACTGAAATGGAGGACAAAGCACGCAAGGATAACCCGCTCATATTCAATCTCAAAGAGGGAGCTGAAGAATCGAATGCCCTTGCTTACCTGACAGAGAATATTCCCAAAAGGTTCCCCGTCTTTGTGTCCGCTACGCCGGAGTTGATGAGATGCCACCGTCTTGGACATCTACCAAAAGCTCGGTCCTGGCAAGGTAAAGCACTCACACACACGCCCGCTAATTATAAAGTGCCTTCTCTATACTGACAGAGATTGTTTACTAAACTACCTTCGGGAAATTCCTCTGGAGGTAGTTTTGGAACAGTTTTGGAATGCACAGACAAGTTATGTCATCCTACTGATTGGGACGTCAGATCAGAAAACGCTAGAAAATGTCAGTTAATTTGCATCTTGTCAACGTGTTTCCACTTTTAATCAACTTGTCACAATAATTTTCTGTAATAATTTTCAGAGTGTTACTAAGGCAGATCGCTGCAGTAGAATGAAGAAATATGACAATGTCTGATTTTAGAAGTTTTTTAGACAAGATTGTCGTTTTTTTGTGAAAACAGGTGTTATAAAAATGATGATTACACTGTGTGTGAATGTTACTATTTTATCTAGATCATGATGAATTGTTCCTGTCTTGTACTGCAACTCTGCAACATCAGCAGACTTATCAGCTAAGGTTAAAGGAAGTTCAGTATTATATTTATAAAGAGGAAGATGTAGAAATTAAAATTCGTTGGAGAAAGGGTGAGACATGTCACCTAGGGGTCAGTTGGGCAAGATGGCTCCTGGACGGGAGAACTGAAAACAGACATGACGTTATCTATAAGTCTGTATTTTGATAGATTAAGAACTGTAACGCCCACTTAAGGTGTATAAAACCCTGTTATAAGCGCTCCACTGGGAGCCTTTTTCTTTGTAACCTCATCCTGTGTGTTGCATTGTGAAGTATCACATTTTAATACTTGTTTAATGGTCATTAGGAAGAAATTCTTTTAACAACAGGTTTAAGTTACTTCATGGTCCAGACAATCTCTTGCACTTGTTTAAAGAGAATAAGACCTTTAGGACTCAATAACCGTCAAAATTCTTGATTTTACTATTCTACCCTCCGATTTGATTATTAGTGAGCAGATGATGGATGGTGATGCGTCGTAGCGGCTGGTAGATTAGCCATATTCGCCAGCAGAGCACAGCTGCAGAATATGTGGCTGTTAATTTTCCAGCCTATTTGCTGAGGAGGTTCGAGTTTGTACCGCAGTCGTTTGAGGACAAACGCAACAACCTCCAGCGTTTAAGTAGGTGTTACTTACAGAATGTATCTGTGTGATCAAATTAAATTTCCCTCTCCACAGTCGGACAGATGGTCACAGAGAGAATGAATACTATGTTGTTATGGGCATGGTGTCACTTGCAGAAGCAAACATAAAACACATTGTGAATTTATGCCTTGATCCTCTCCCCTCAGACACAAAGACAAACACCCACACATAGCATAATCCCCTTTGGCACCTTTTGTCACCTTTAAATTCTGGTTCAGCTGTGAAGACGAGCCAGCCGTCTGCCAACATGGCGGTTGGACGGTGTTCAAGGATGTGGATGGCGGTTTTTGCTTTTGCAGCCTTCAGGAACACGTGAGGCTTTAACCCCCCAGTCAGTGGAGGCTGTCAGGGCAGGAAGCACATCCAGCTCCACAGCTGCTCACAATACACCAGTGTAGTATTCACTGCAAGGAATGATAGGGTCCATAAGTGCTGTTTTTTAGGGCATAAAAAAACAAAGACATCTATTTAATATCTAAAAAAATTTAATTTGGTATATAAAAATCTCAAACAGCTTCCATATATAAAAAAACAACAAAAAAACATGAAGATTGTGTTTCGTCCTTGCGTGCATTCACCAATAAAACTAACTGGAGACCCGCTCATAAAAATACTGCTCCATAGCGCTACTAGTAGGGATGTGTAGAGAGTCCGGTATTTGTATTTGTATCTGTATTTGTTGAGGCAGCAAAATTATTTGTATTTTGTATATGTATTGGAAAAAAGTGTAAAGAGGCTTAAAAATCCTGTTTTTGCTTTTATTACACTTTTAATTTTAGAAAATTCAAGTGTTACAGTAAGTATTTATGAATAAACTACCTTAAGAAGGAGGTCCCCAAACTGGGTCTCGAACTGGAGTCTCCCAGATCATAGACGACTGTGCTGACTACTGAGCTAAAACTTGACTCTTCAACTCTTTGCAGACAGACCTCTAACTAACAAATATTTTTAAAAATATTTGTATGAAACAAATATTTGTAAAAAAAAAACCCCACCGAATAATGTATTTATAGCTACTAGAGGACAAAAGCTACCCAAGATACTTTTAACAATTGATCAAATGACCTTGTGGATTTGTCACTACCAGCAACGCTTTTCACATCACTCAGGGAATTATCACCCAACTCTTTTACACTTAAGCATCTTTCAGTTTACTGTTTTGGTTTTACGACTGTCAATTTTAATGTTTTGGTTCGGTCTTCTCTCATCAACCCCTGTATCTAGCTGCAAGAAGCAGCTGTTTTCACTGAAAAAGCTCTAGTAAACAAACTTTACACTACCAAAGCTAAGCTAGCAACTAGAATAGTGGAGTATTTTACGACTAAACAGCCCGATATTACCCTTCAGGAGCGAGTGCAGGTGAAGACCAAAACAGAGATAAAAGAATAGTAAATATTGGACTTAGATATGCTGTGTTGATGTGTTAAGGTTAATCTGCTGGATGTGTAAGGCAATCTATTTGTTAAAACGTTTGCCATAATAAGTTTAGGCCAGTGTTGTGTTTACAGGTTGTTCTACTGCCCCCAAATGGCCAATTAAATAAATGAATACTGCTTTAGATAACTACACACGTGCTGCAGTGACTGTGGTTGTTACGTTTAGAGGGGTTTCATATTAATTGTTTTGGCTCAGGTAGATGATGGCTTTACTCCTCTTTTGGCTGAGTATAATGCAAAAGAAATGAGTCTACAATGTTTTAATCGTATTATTATTTTTTCATTTATTTTTTGCACAAACAACCAAATCAAATCAAGTCATATCGGTCTCACATTACACCAGGAACCTGTCCAGTGCAACCGCAGTCTTCTGTTGACTCCACTTATGAGTTATTATTAAAATGCCTTGCTCAAGGGCACCTTATCTGCTCGTATTTCTAATCTTGCATGAGTGGAAAACGTTGTTGCTTAATTTGCCCGCATTCATTTTGGGATTCAACCCGACAGCGCACGGCCCTCGTGTCCTGTTGGAACTGCTCCTGTTCAAACAATCGGCTTGAAGTTGTTCATTTGTGCCAGAGATTGGCAGCGTATGTCCTCTAATGGGCTTGTTCTCTGACACATGTGAACATAAGAGGGCTGGAGAACGGCGAGCAGATGGCTCCCCTCTGTTTGAACACTGCGCTTTAATCGAGGGCCGTAAATTGCTTATCGGAGCCACAGTTTGAACATTTAGCTAAAGGCGAAGATCGTAAATACCCCTCCCGCTCTCTCTTCCTCCAGCACTCCTCTGCGCCTCTGACGCATAAGACTCTAATACACGCATTTGTGTCATCCAGACTTGATTACTGTAATGTTCTGTTTTCACGTCTGCCACATGCTAGTACTAAAAGTCTTCAGATGGTTCAAAATGCCGCAGCTAGAATCCTTCCTTCATTGGCTTCCTATCTGTGTTAGATCAGACGTTAAGGTGCTTTTGATGACTTATAAAATCCTTAATGGGCATGCCCCCGCATACCTGTCTGATCTCCTTAAACCTTATATTCCATTTCAAGCTATCCACTCTCAAAATGCAGGTCTCCTGTGTGTACCCAAAGTTAAAAAGAAATCAGCAGGTGGCAGGGCCTTTTCTTATCTGGTCCCATTCTTATGGAATAACCTCCCTGCTAATGTCAGACAGTCTGAGTCCTTTAAATCTAAACTTAAAACTCATCTTTTTGCCTTCACCTACAATAAGTTGCCCTTAATAGAGTACTTCAGGACCCTGTACTGCACAGCAGGTTGGTTTCTGTCTCAATTAATTTACTAAGCGCTCGCCTGCTGACGAGATTATTGATTATTGCAACTGTTCTTAAAACCGTTGCATCTCTCTAACCTTCTGTTCATTTGTTCCACAAGCACATGAGCGTCTGAGCTGTGTGCCCCTCTCGATTTCCTCCCGCTCTCTCCCTTTTTTCTCCTCCTGTCTTCTCCAGTCTCTCAGGCATCTCATGCTGGGCCGGCACCCATCCTGGAACCTCTCTGCTTCCCAGGTTGTCGAGGTTTTGGATGTGGTTCCCCATCCTGCAGGAATCCAGCTTCACTTCATGTCTCTCTTTCTGCATGATGTCTTCATCCTTCTCTCTCTCTCTGTGTGAATAATGTCTTTTGTTGTCTCTTCTCCCGTGCATGTGAATGGTGTGATGTGAGTCTCACCTGTGTGCACGTGTAGTCTGTCCTACTTCCAGGTCTCCATGGTGATGGAGGTCACCTGGCTCAGGTCCCTTTCTGTCCTGGTGGTACTTGGAAGCTGCTTGGCATCCTCTTCATCTCATTCTTCATATATATTATAAATCCATTATAATTTCCTTATCCTGTTCAATGCTGCATTCTGTAATTCTATTCTGTACACACATCTATTTCCTGTCTGTCTGTCCTGGAAGAGGGATCCCTCCTCTGTTGCTCTTCCTGAGGTTTCTTCCATTTTTTCCCCCATTAAAGGGGTTTTTTAGGGAGTTTTTCCTCATTCGAATCAACGGTCAGGACAAAGGACATTGCATTGCTGTACAGAGTGTAAAGCCCCCTGAGGCAAATTTGTGATTTGTGATATTGGGCTACAGAAATAAAATTGACTTGACTTGACTTCCCATATGTATATGGCCTTTTCTTTGGTGCACTTTGACATTTGGAGCCAACGGGTCTAGATGTTCTTCAGCTGATTCTTTTTCTTTTTTGTGTCTCGTATAAAAAAAATCAGAATCACTTTCTGTTGGCAGATGCTTGCATTTTACTCGACCTTCTGCAAAGCGTTACCATAGCCGTCTCATCACTCTTCCTCCCGCCGCTTCTCGGATCAACTGACTGTTTCCTCAGACATGAAGGAGAGTTCATTGGGGGGAGGGTGGGAGTGGGGGGGTGGGGGGGGTGGGGGGGGGGGGGGGGGGGGGGTTGTGTTGTGGTAAGCTGGGTTCTTTTTTTTTCTTCTACCGAGTGCCAGGTGGTTTATTGGCTGCCTGTTTTTTGACTGGCAGCCTTGCGGGCAAATCTGACAGCGGGACGATGAATAGCGGTGAATGATGAATCAGTCTGTTTCGAAAAGGTTTTTTTTTTTTCTTTCTCCCAACCTGAAAGACGGACGAGCTGGCAGGAAAAAAAAAACAAAAAAACCTGCTGCAGCACGTCGAGGACATGTGAGAGGAGAGAGAGACGTCAAGAGAGAGGAGAGAGGCAGCGACTGTGCCGACTGTATTACAGAACCGAAATAGCAAAGCTGTTGTTTTCCCCCTCGGGATTATTTTTGTTTTTCCTCTTGATTCGTCCTCCCCATCACTCTCTGCACCTCGTTCCCTCCTTCATCCTTCCATCCTTACTTTGCCTCCTCTCCGTCCTAACCCTTCTCCCCCGTTTTGTTTACTTTCTATACTTCTTCTCTCCACTTTTTTCTGCCTCCATCACTCCTGTTCCTCCTTCCTTCCTCTCACTTAATCTCCCATTTCTTTATCGTCTTCATGTATTTCTTCCATTTTTTGCTTCATTTCTTTCCTTCCTTACTTCTTCCCCTCTCCCTCCTGCAATATGTGCTTTACTTCCTCCAAGCTATCACTTATTTCCTTCCTTTCCTTCCTCCTTTCTGTCCTTCCTACTTTCTTCCCTTCCTTTCTAGCTTCATTTCCTTCCCTAACTCTGCTTCTATTCTTGCTTCAGTTGATTCTGTTTTCTTTCCTGTATAGCTTCATCTTCATCACTCCTTCCTTTCCATTCCTTCCATCCTTTATACTCTCTTCCTTCCTGCTCCCCCTCCTCATTTCTACTCTTCCTTCCATCCTTTTTTCCCACCCTTTCCCGCCTCTTGGTGTGTTTACAGCCCGGTCTGTATTTACCTGCCTCTTCCACTCAGCCCTCCTCGCTGCAGCGCAAACACACCCGGCCGCCGTGCACACTGTCGCTTCACTTCACCATCTTTTATACGAGCTCAGCAGCAAATTTGCAATTCATACTTTTTGCCAAAACACACAAACATAGCTATTTTTAAAATCAAAGCGGAGCAGATAAGAGCGGCTGAGGTGATGGTTTGGCACAACATGGTGCCATGTTCACCTCACACAGTGTTCAGTGTGATTCAGGTCTTTCATCTGCTGTTGTGGAATGAAGCGATGTGATTGCTGTGAGGAGTTGGCCTGCAAATATTCCAGGTCATTTGCTTTTTTTTTTTTTTTTTTTTAACCTGAATTTGTGTTTTTCTAAGCAAGCAGACTGGTGGTTTATATTTTATATTCACTGTCAACACATATATACAGAAGTTCTCTAAGGCTGATTTTGTAGACTCAATATCTTTACACTTTGAAACAGCATTAAAACCTTCCTGTAGGGGAATAAAAGTTACTGAAATATAAATCGAAAAGTAACTAAATAAGTGACATGAAAAATCTGAATTATTAGATCATTTTGCAGAATTATTTTTATGCCTGGTGAAAAATTTCGGATGGGTTCGTGTTGTTTTGTGGGGAATCATGACATCAGAATTTCTATAATTTTGGCTACAGCAATGCCACAATGAATTTCAACAAGAAACTGTGATAATCCACAGTTCTTAAAGCTGCACTAATCAGTATTTTATATTGACAGTTCATCAAATGATTACGCAATGTAAAAGGTGTCACAAACCTACAGAGAATTAACACCCAACTCTGTAGTTCCCTTCAGCTCTGCAGCTTCTTTCAGCTCATTGTTTCAGTTTTACATTCTACAGCTTTTTACTGTTTTGGTTCAGTCACTGCTTTCATCAAACTTATTTCCAGAATCAGCAGGCACTGTTTTCTGCAAACAAGTTCTAAAATCCCACCAATACACTTCAAGCACCAAACAGCAGGCAGGAAAAGTTAGTAGCTGGTGGACATAATGGAGCATTTAGCAGATAAAGAGATATTTTTCTCAGGAGGAATATTAGACTTAAGCCCCTTTTTGACCAAAAGTCCAGGTACTTTGGAACCAGAGGAACTAAACTTGGTACTAAAAGTTCCTGTTGTGCAGTCCTGTTTGCATCACATCTGATAAACCAGGGAGATCATGCAAATTAGACCCATAAAGAATTAAAAAATGATGGCAAGTAGAGTTTGAAATGCAATATTAATGAGGGGAAAACAACAGATATGTCCTTTTGTGTTTTGTATTTACTGTTGCATGACTGCGATGTCTGAGTTGGATGTAATGAATGAATGAAAAGGAGAAATGCAGAAGAGGAAAATGAAACTGAAACTCAAGAGCGCCTGTCTCCACAGTAAATAATCTGTTGAGTGTTTGAACGTGACTCTTAATGAAAGTTGTTGTTGCTCGGTGTTTGCTTGATGTGTAAATAAGCAACTGTTTGCTAACATGCTAACATCAACGATGGATGGATGAATCAATGGATCAATGGGTCAATGGATGGATGGATCAATGGATCAATGGATGGATGGATGGATGGATGGATGAATCAATGGATCAATGGATCAATGGGTCAATGGATGGATGGATCAATGGATCAATGGATGGATGGATGGATGGATCAATGGATCAATGGATGGATGGATGCATGGATGGATGGATCAATGGATGATGGGTCAATGGATGGATGGATCAATGGATGGATGGATCAATGGATCAATGGATGGATGGATGGATCAATGGATCAATGGATCAATGGATGGATGGATGGATGGATGGATGGATGGATCAATGGATCAATGGATGGATGGATGGATGGATGGATAGATCAATGGATGGGTGGATAGATGGATCAATGAATGGATGGATGGATCAATGGATGGATGGATGGATGGATGGATCAATGGATGGATGGATGGATCAATGGATCAATGGATGGATGGATGGATGGATCAATGGATGGATGGATGGATCAATGGATCAATGGATCAATGGATCAATGGATGGATGGATGGATGGATGGATGGATCAATGGATGGATGGATGGATGGATGGATCAATGGATGGATGGATGGATCAATGGATGGATGGATGGATGGATCAATGGATGGATGGATGGATCAATGGATCAATGGATCAATGGATGGATGGATGGATGGATCAATGGATCAATGGATGGATGGATGGATGGATCAATGGATGGATGGATGGATCAATGGATCAATGGATCAATGGATCAATGGATGGATGGATGGATGGATGGATGGATCAATGGATCAATGGATGGATGGATGGATGGATCAATGGATGGATGGATAGATGGATCAATGAATGTATGGATGGATCAATGGATGGATGGATGGATGGATCAATGGATGGATGGATGGATGGATGGATCAATGGATGGATAGATGGATGGATGGATATTTTGTAAAGAGGCTGCTACCTGTGGCAAATGTTTGTTGATTGTTTGTTTGTTAGCAGATCGGTACTGTACAGCTTGGCTGACTTTATTATATTGTGTGTATTGTGTTTATAAAATTTGACTGATTAAACAAACACATAGTGAATTTTCCTACAAGATTAGCCTATAAAATTAGCAGGTGAGCAGCTGTGGTGCTACAGGCTACAGAACACAGTGTTTACCAGTCATAGTCAAGCATTTGGCCTTTCTTTGACAAAGCAACTCAGGTCTCTCCTAGCCATATTTGTACGACACAGAAAATATTGTAATTGTAAAATAATTAGGTGTGATAACTGTAGTTATTGTATAACAACTCCAGTAGAGTTCATTAACAGTCTGCCCCCCGAAGAGAGCGGACTGTCAAAGTAATTTAAACCCTGAACGCAAACAAACACATTCACATGCAGCACACACACGCACTCAGAGGGGCGGGTGCTCTCTAAGACCTGTAATCTTGGCTCCCCTGAGGTTAAAGTTGAGCATCTTTAGCTGCATAAACACCAAGTCATTAAGAAAACACAGAGAGAGAAGAGGAAAGGCTAAAAGTCGTCTCTCCTTCCCTTTCTCTGTCTCTGTCTCTTTAACCTACAATTGAAGCAGTGTTACATTTGTTCACCTTGACTTTCCTCTCACCCCCCTTCTACTCCCCCACCTCACCTTAATTACAATTAAGGTAATGACCATTAAAAACGGCACCTGTAAGGTCACTGACAAGCCTTTGTTAATTACTTTGAATATGCTTCAGGAGAAAGAAGCGCTCAGTGACGCATGAATCTCATCTCATTTGCCTTGTGCACTGTGTTGGATTTGTATGCATCTCTTCACTTTTTAGCTTGATTACAAGGTTTTTTTTTTTGCAGTTTGGCTGACAGTTTTGAGTTTTGAAATGCGTGTCTGATCAGTCAAGTGAGAACACCTGTGTGGATGTGCACACAGTATTAATTAGCCGCATGTATCAGCTTTAGAGGAGGTCAGACAGTTTTTTGTCGGACTTTTATTTAACCAGAAAGTCTCTTGAGATACATATTCTCTTTACAAGAGAATCCTCACCAAAATGAAAGTGGAAAATGAGTATGTTTACAACAAACACATAAAGCACAATAGGACAGTACAGGAAATAAACAATATCCATGCATATTTGTAACAATTTCATTCCACATGTAGCATCTGTTGAATGTTCTTAAATGGTTGATATGATGGCAACATTACCAAATAGTTTGTTTTGTGATTGCTTGCCCAGAAATCACACATGTTCTTCTCATTCTTTATTATCCTGATTCACAAAGTGTAAAGTGGTTTTGCCAACAAAAGCAGAGAAATGTGGTGTTTCCCAAAATTGGTTTAAAAAATACAATAATTGAGTGAAGGAAGCTGTAAAGAGTGAGAGTGAATGTCCTCTACAGAAACAAGAAAAATATCTGCAGATTAAAATTCATACCAGCCTGAAAGAGTAATTTAGCACATGTAAATCGTGTTATTGTTGACCTTTAGAGGTTTAACTTTGCTGCAGTGATGTAGACATGTACCCCAGGGTGTGTCAGTACACTGTGACATCACTGTTGGGTGCATTTAGAGGTGCAATACACTTAAAACTTTCAACCAGAAAGGATAGAGAAACTTGTTAGTCCTTCAGCTCATAGATAAAACAGCTGTCTATGAGACGCCTGCAAATACATTCATAATTGTGAATGTGAGTATTTACAACACTTATGTATATGTTCCATGTCTGTTCGTGCTTCATATCTTCATGTTTTTGGGTTGTATACTTGCTTTTGCAACAACAGCCATTACCGTTTTTGACCAAGAAAAAATGTGGACTCACTGAATTGCAGCATAAATTTAATGTGACAAGGTGTTCATCTTATTTTGTCCACCCTGTATGTCTCTCTGGGTAGTGTTAAAACAAAACAAAACAAAACAAATACACATACAGTATGTATGAGTGTGCTTGTCTATACACATTCAGTATTGTGTTCAGCATGTGTTTGTTTATGCAGGCACATGTCTGTCTCTCTTGTATGGAGGATTGAATATACATGATACACTCTCATTTGTGTGTCTTTTGTGTTGTCTGTGTGTGTGTGTGTGTGTGTGTGTATCTCATTGTTTGCCGCAGAGCAATTTTGTCAGGTAGCCTTGTTGTCTGCAAACCAGAATATAAAAAGTTTTTACCACTGACCCACTCTGTTTTCCATATATTTGTAGTGAGACAATTGCTTATCTCAGTAGATACATAAACGCCACTCACGAAATGCACATCCGTGGCTCCCAACACCATTTCCAGTGCAAATAAAGCTTTCATGCAAAGATGGAGAAAACACAAAAAGGTGAATACATCCACCGCAAGAAAAATAGGAAAACCTGCGTTTTGCGTCGGTGTGAAATGAAAGGAGAATAAGGACAGAGCAGAAGTGTTTTAGTCACTGGTGAAACATGGCTGCAGGGATTTTCGGCCCATGAACTAATGATTGCCTGTCATCAAGATGAATTTGGGTGGCATTTGCGTTTAAATGGTTTAAAGAAGCACTCTGCTTCACAGCCCTTGTTGAGAGAGAGAGAGAGGATTAAAAATCATTCGAGCTCATGAATCAGTTAAATATATTGTCTGTTCTGCCTGATCATACTAGACCATATTCATGTCTGCTGTCTATTGGATACAACCATCAAAGACCCATTTTTCTCTCAAATTATTCAGTCAAAAAAACTCTGAGTAAGTCGACAAATACTTACTAACAATTTCTGCACAACTACAGTTACAATTACAGTTGTTTTTTTTTTTGAGGAATAAGCATGCTGCATTTGGAAGTCTGTTTTTATCAGTACTTGTTCTCTTTTCCTTATACACATCACCTGCAGGTATTTCCTTCAAATACAGTTTAGTTTCACAGTGTTTAACTCAAATGGTAAACACTGTATTTTTTCTATCTATCTCATTTTGCAGGGAGAAATCCATCGAACAGGAGCTAGAAAATGAACAAGAATGTAATGAAGAGCAAGGTTACTTTGATTTAAGAAAAGGGCAAAACTCTCATTATATTTTGAATGTAAATAAAGCTACTTCTGGATAAACACATATTACAGAAATCCAACCTAACTGCAGTTCAAAAACATCATATCGATGCACACTTAGCACCAAAAATCAAGCCCAAAAAAGGGAGAAAAAAAAAGGACATAAAAAAAGCGAATCTTTTGTTTGGACTGAATCTCGATTTGCATGTGAAACCTTGTTTGCATCATCAAACACTTAGTGCTTCAAAAGAAAAAAAAAAGAAGGTCAAATATGTTTGTTTGCGTAGGTATTTTGATGCAGCAGCTCTTGCAGAAGCCCACACCTACAACCAAGTACCATAGGATCAATGTTAAATATTCACCAGATATTTAATAATGTAAGCTACTGTCTGCAAAAGCACTTGAACTCATGTTTCATAATCTGTTTTATTTGCTGCGACATTCTGTCCTTAGGCTTATCTGTTTATTGGAAGACAATAGGAATGAGTTGTTGGCCAAATTCCTCTGCTGCTTACAACATAAAAAAGAACTCCTACTGTATTAATAATTACATACAATAAAACTGAAGTTTGACCTAATTGTTTTTATGTCAAGGAAACTGCCTTTCTTTTGATAATTTAATTAAAGTAGCACTAGAAGTAGAACTGATAAAAAACAATTTATAACCATTATCATATAAATATGACTGAGATTTCTAAGCTGTGGACAGTAAATGATGTCAAGTATGAGTTCCCTTTTTCTTTGATCTTTGCATGTATCTACATGACTTGGTTTATTTTCAATCCTTAATGAGACTGTTGCCTGCAGACATTGCTTTTGAATATGCATTTAGCAGCATTTGGCTTTTCATCAGTATACTTTTCACTTGCAATCCAAATTGAATTTAAACCTCAACCGATAATACGGCTTCTGATAAAAATGGATGCAGCTGGATGAGAGTGTCAACGCAAACGATGGAACAAATAAACTGACTTTAAAGCACATAGGGTCTTCTCTGTATGTATTATGAAACAACATTCAATCCCTGAATGTCTCATTAACAACCATTAGCTGTGTTCTGTGTGACAACTTTCAGCAACAAAGTCAGGTTTGTTTCTGTCATCATATAGCTGTCAAACTGCTCTGTGTTCGTGGTTCATTGTTTCCCCTCTGGACTGGCTTTTGATGCATTCAGTAACAGACCAGTCAGATGGGAAAACAGGGCTTTGAAGAAGGAATTGAACAATACAATTTCCAAACTGAGCCAGAAGAAAGCAGGAGGCAGATCAATGAAGGTACATTCTCTCATTGTTGAGCTGGATCTCAGTCATATTTCTGTTAATTTGCATTTTTACTGTTACACATACATAGTCGTGTAAAGAAATAATTTTACCTGCATAAACCTCATGCGTGTATATCAAACCACAGACCTCTTTGTGATAGAAGTTTATTCATTGAAAGAAATGTTGGCTGTTTATTACCAGCAGGACTGTGATTTAGCAACTATCATAGAAGTCCCCTGTCATTTCTCTTCTTTATGCTTCATGTACTTTCCATCTGTACTGCAGTGGCCACTGCAGCCTATTTTTTTCCACTGATGCTGCAAAGTCAATACAGTAGTCATATTCTGACATAAAAATTGCATCTCAGATTGCTGGTTGCCATAGCTTTTCTTGCGGCGTCTGACTGTTACTGATTATTACTGTTAATTTCCCAAACTGCAGAGCAGTTGAGGGGAAGTTCAGTCTTTTATCCAGCAGATACAGAAACATCAAATTTACATGGTGGCTGCTGCAGCATTGGGTTGCAAAAATGTTATGAGGTATTTAGACAGAGAAGAAAATTTAAGATGAAATCACTTAATAATGTAATTGCCCTGCATTTAAGTGAAGTGAAGGAAAGAAAAATGTAATAACAGAGGCTGAATTTTCATCAGCTGCCTCAGAGAAAGGTCTGCAGAGCTGTGTAATGAAGGCTTTGTTGTACTGAAATGTGATATTTTTTGGAGGAAGACAAGACATGTTTCAGAGCAGCAGAGGTGGCGTTGTAGCTAGAAGTGAAGTCTGCGTTAAAAGGCGTGATGAGATGTGCTCGGAGCCAGAAGCGTTTTGTGGCAACTAAAAGAAAACTGCATAAATCAGCAAAGAAACAAAGAGTCACAGTGGACATTAATGAGTGGGTGATATGTATTTTTACTGTCCTGCATTGCTAAAAGCCTTTTTATGCCTTTCGGGCACAAAGCTCTCGGACTCAGCAGTTTGAATGTAAGTGATGTAAGTGGATGGGAGGTACATGGGTTGGTTTAGATGAAAGACTGGTGGTTTAATGTCTGTAGCTTTAGTGTAAAATACTGCTGAAATGTCCAGCTTTTCCACTTTTACCCCTTTATTGGCACTTCTCTGTAATTTGTAACTAAAAATTTAGGATTTTTTTTGCACCTCTTGTGAACATGATGTGGCTTTCATCCCACAACCACACCATCAAGAAAGGAACTTAAGCTTGTCTATGTTTCACCTACTGCACATTAAATGGCTTAAGATGAAAGTATAATATGACACTTGCATGGATGAACAGGTATACAGGATGTAATGTTAGCTAGAACTGTGATACAACACGTCCAAATCAGTTGGTCGAATGGGACAATAAGCAGCACCAAAGTTTGAATTTGAACTAAGGTAAATGTACTGCAGTTTCTCAACTCTCAACTTTTCAAACAACTTCTTTAACTAGGACATTTCCTCATCTCCAACTTTTACACAAATAAATCTCAGAAGAGAATTTGTGGCTGTGTGAGGTTTTGATCAAGCCTCCAAGTTTTTAAATGACTATCGTAGCACTGTGAATTGTAGGTTCAGTATGCTTGAACCTACATGTCATCCAACCACGTGTTCATATCTGTTCTCAATGGCTACACTTGAGAGCGAAGCAGAAAGGTTGTTATCTCCATCAGACCTTTGCTACTCTTTTAAATGTACCTTGTGCCTGTGCAAATGGCAATGAAGTCTTTTGAATCTTGACACCTTCCTGTTTATTTCTGGCAGGTGAAATGAAGACTCTGGTGACTTCATGGAGGTAGAGCATGTCTGTCCACAGGACCAACACTGTCTCCTATAAATTACATTCTAGGAGGGGGCCCTACTGGACTATCTTTGCATGATTTACAGTTCAGAAACTCCTAATTTAACTTATACTGACCCTTTACGCAGCCCATCAGTTCAGCCACTGTCTGAAACAGGTAGTTTTAGCTCCTGTCTCTTTAAGGCCCCCTTCCTGATGAGCCTACTCTGGTCTGATTGGCCAGCTTCATGAAGCTCCGGAGGCTACGTCAACAATCAACAGTAGTCAGATTTCTCTACTTTTTCTCATTCTTTACTCGAAATGTTAGCTTCTCAAATACATCCGTACATGTTCGAGCTGAAATCCAGTATCCAAATATGAGAGTGGACAACACAAACAACACATGGGGAAACCTTAGCAACAACCTTAGCAACAAAGGATACGTAACAAACATCAGCTCCTCAGAAAGGTAGAAAAAACTGATGCAAACGAAGCATTCAGAGCAGATTGAAGCCCTGGCTTCTGACTTGCGAGGAGCATTTCTACATATGTTAACCTCAAGTTTTGACCATGTTTAGCATCAATATTTGACATCATAACAGTATATATAACAGAAAATCACAATAAGCATAATATGTCCCCTTTAATGCAATTCTTCATTCTTTCTAAACATTGCCTGTGAACATATTCCAGGCAGTGATTACATTTGCCAAAGGGAACACAATTAAGTTGTATATAAACGTAATTTCTTGGAGACAGGGTTGAAGTGCAATACTATAGAATTAGTAATGACTGAAGGACTGAAATGTAAAGTGAAATGGGCATTCTAAACTGGGAGAAAACAATGCAAACTCATATAAATAGATACAAATAAAATCACATAGCATGGAAGACTTGAGAGAATCTAATTGTGTTTGTGCCATGTTCGACCTTTGGAGCTACAGCACCAACACATGAGATGACAACTGGAACAAAATCCGTTTGCTTTGCATAATGACTCAAGGGACAAATGTATCACAAACACAGTTTGTCACAATTGCCTGCAGATTTGCTCATATCAGTTGCTTGTGTGTTATAGCAGCATTTGAAGTGATTGTTTATACAGCAATGCCTGCATCAAGCTTTGAAATGATGAAATATATATGCACTTGAGATTAAACTTTGCATTCTGATGTTAGTTTTGCTGTCAGGTACAAACACTGGGTTTATGAAAAGGTTTTGAAAGTGGATTTTCTCATGATGTAGCAGGTTTCAAAAGGCTTTCTCACCACATATAGTACCATGTAAACATTGCTATGAAGGGCAGAGAACCTCTCACATTTACAGTTTTTTAAAAATGTGACTGCATTAATATGGACCTGCATACAACACTACAGAATGTAATGAGGCCAGACTCACTCAGTGTTCCTTCGCAGGGAGTTTAGACCCCCTGCAGGTGCTAAATGGTTTTGGGTGGTCGAAAGATTATTTAATGAATGTGAGAAATTACATTTCTAATATACACTCATATCCTTTGTGAAATATCCTGTTTTCCTCTCAAATAATGAGTATTTGCAGCCTCTAGGCCTTCTCTGGTAATAAATCAGGCTGAGTTTCCTAAAAATGGAAAACAAAGATTGGGGGGTTACATGCAGACTTTCCACTAAACAAGGAAATCATGACAAAGATATTGTTCCTTACCTGTACTATGACACTGAAATATCCCCAACAAGTTCTAAGAATTACACTTAAGTTTGTTCTAAAGACTAGAAAAGTTCACCATGGAGAGTTGGAGTGTCTCCTTAAGGTTGCTCCTATAGAAAACTGTAGTAGTTACTCCTAAAGCAAACGGGAGGAGTACATTTTTTAGTAATAGTAAATTTTAGATCGCAAGTCCAAAAACTTACCTTGTAGCAGTTTGATGCTGCAAGAATGGACTGAGAAAGTCTATAATGAGGTTATAACAATGTCACTTCAGGTGAAGAATACGGACGTATGGAATACAGATGAAGAATTGGGGTGTAAATTTTGGAGAAGGATGGAACTGCAGCTGAATGTAAGAGTGACTTAAGGTGCACAGATGCTCAAAGATGGGATGACTGGAGGCTGAATATGATCAATATTCATGCCAATGGGGTCAAGAGGGCTTTCAAGAGTCTCAGAGAGCTGTGCATGAATGTTTGAACTCTGGTGCACAGAAAAAAGCAACTTCTGACCCCTTATGATAGACTGTGGCCGATGTTCACATACTGATTGATCTGAAGTGTGGAAAACATGTCAGCGTCTGCATGGATTTCCATTTCACCTCGCTGTCTGTATGTCTTTGCCTATAGGAACAGATAAGCAATGTGCAGAGCTGCCCTGACAGGCTCATTAGCTGTTTCTATAGGAGACTGTGGCGGTGGAAGCAATCAAACACAGGATGCTTTGAGTGATTGAGGCGACAGAGCTGGTGTGTTAATTATCACAGACTAACGAAGTGGCCTGTCTAACCAAAGCTTCACAGCGGTGCCAAGACACTGTGGCTTGTTGCTTTCGATGTTTGTAATGTAGAAATAGATGTTTTTCTACCTTTATAAAACCTGCAACTGAGGGATTTTGTATCCTTAATTCATGCACCTGTTACCATAAAATATATACGGCAGCTATAAGTAAGTATTGCTCAGTACCTGAAACCCTATTAGTTAAATGACACTTGTGCTGCAGGCAATTGGTTTTGTTGAGCTGCCAATTTAAACATCAACAGTCCCACTCCTCAAGAGTATGACAATTACTCATTTGGTTGTAACTTCCTCCTTAATTGTCACTTTGTATGAGTATGTGCATCACATTCTGTTGTAACCTTGTCCAGTGTGATGAAACATTCCTGTTATTTGTCACATCAGCCACCTTAACTAGTTGACCAGTATGGATTTGGAAAAGGATATGACTTGTAATGTGAAATGGAAGATATGTAAGAACTGACTGTGTCAGTGAGCTTTGTTATTTCTGTATAATATTCTGATCAATTTATGTTCTGTTTTAAATATTATTTCACAAATCTAACTAAGCGAGAATAAGGGTCTACAGCCTTGCTAGTGGCTCTTTGAGGCTGTAATTAAGCACAGTGGAGCTTTGAGCTAAATGATAATGTCAGCATGCTACATGCTCACAATGACAATGTTTGCATGCCGATGTTTAGCAAATATAACGTTTACCATGTTCACCATCTTAGTTTAGTGAGCTAGCATGCTAATATTTGTCAAAAACATGCCAATATTGTCAAGACATTTTAATCAAATCACAAATGTCAACCTTATGGTGGCACTAGAGGAAAGGTGAGCCAATCTCCAAAGTCTTCAGGATACATTATTTGGGAACAATGAATGCCAGTGCAATATTTTATGGCAATCCATCCAATAGTTGTTGGGGTATATCAGTCTTGACCAAAGTGCGGGACTTACTGACCTACAGACAGACTGACATAGACATCCATAGAGTCATAGAGCTAGTTTGGCTAGAAATATTATTCACAAAACAAAAAATAAATAAAAAAAGAAAGAGGGCAAGCCTGATTTCAATAAAATTGACTTGACGTGTTGTGCAGTCTTATCAGTTTGAATTATAGCCTTGTCAGTTTCTGAATAGATTTGACTCCACAGGGACGCCAGCGTCCTTGGCCAACATTACTGTCTTTCAGAAGCTGTAGCGGGCTCAGGTTTAGAGAGTGAAAAGTATCATATGAAACTAGATGACCTAAGGCATCAATTGATAACAACAATGTCATGTTACCTTGTTTGGAAGGGGGCTAAACAACACCCCAAATTTAGGCTAAAATTTGGCGAGGGAAAAACTGGCATGGCCATTTTCAAAGGGGTCTCTTGACCTCTCACCTCAAGATATCTGAATGAAAATGGATTCTATGGTTACCCACGAGTCTCCTCTTCACAGACATGCCCACTTCATACTAATCCCATGTAGTTTTCAGCAAAAATCATGCAGTTTTTCTGCATGCAGTATAAATGTGTTATTATTGCATATTCTAAAAACGGTGTATTTGAATATTTCTGCATACTGGGGTTACTAAACAGTCTTGGAATTGGAGAAATTGGGTATGACTGGAAAGAGACTCTTGTGGATTCAATGAGCCCATTTCGCTGTAGTGAGACCATTTTTTGAAACTTTACTTCACTTTATAAAATGACCTATTGTGACCTCGAGAATAATCACAGCCTCATGAAACTTCAAAACCAAACACTAGAGACCTAAAGCATTCAGAGGATGTGTGGCTATATTGACAATAAGGGAGTTTCTGAGCAATTTCCAGAAGTGCTCACCATTCTTACACAGATCTCCAAAAGTCAAAAGTTTTTGATGCCAAATCACAGCATGAATTTTTCTATGGTGTTCCTCAAGGTCTTGGTGTCTTACTGTGGTATTTTGGAGGGATTTTTGACCATTTTATCTATTCTTGTGTGGTCAGAAGTGGTTAAATTTGCACCACATCTGTGAAACAAATGGTATCAATCCAAAAACTGCTGCGTTCTGTTGTTCTAAGCCTTTATACACTCTAAACTTTCAAAATTTGAATAGGCGCCTAAACAAAAACACAATGTTTATTACAGATTTATGACTAGAAGAACTTGACACACAATGCATCTCAAATTAATCTTCAGGTTCCAAGCTTTTAGATGATGTATACCACTTCTATGTGTCATAAAAACCCCTAAAGAGTGGGTATATGGTAGGGAGGGGTGAATGGAGGAGGTTAATGCATATTTTCCGTCAGTCTCAGCAAACTTTTCATATCTCTCTTTGACTAATTACAGTATATTACAATTTTGAATACATTTTATTGGGATTCTTTTGGGTTAATCTAAATTGCACACTTATGTGACACATCATGGTAAAACTTGAATACAACATTTAATTGACTGTTAATTAACCGGTGTCCTTATCCAAGTTGGAAATACAAGTAAATGTGGGAACCTTGAAAGGATTGTTTGAAAAGCTCTGCTCTGTCTTCAGTTTGTAAAATTGAAAATTTTATGTTACAATGTCTGTTAGTTTAACACAATAAAACAAGTAATAGCTAGAAGGATAAAGATGCTGGCTCTCTGTCAATAGTCACATCCACCAGCTGGTGGGCATAAAATATTGGTCATGAAAATTAAAGCAATTGCTCTTTACTGCTCTTTCCCATTGTGCCCTTTAGCAAGGCACTTAACCGCTGTATGCTCTGGTGTTCAGTGATGGCAGTTTGTAGCTGAGATAGCATATCTATTCTCTGTCAATCTTCTTGGATAAATGAAGGTTTAAAAAAAGCCTATGATGGGTCAGAAACGTCATTATGTGTCTTATTGAAACCAGAGGAAGACTTCTTTAACTGCATGAAATTTCCATTTATGGCAGAGACGCGGAACCATGAACGTCTGTGAAAAGCAGTTTGCTGTGACGAAATTGAATTCCAGTGTGTGTGTGCGAGAGAGAGAGAGAGAGAGAGAGAGAGAGAGAGAGAGAGAGAGAGAGAGAGAGTTTAAAACAGAGTGAGAGAAGCTGAGTGTGTGATGCTGGCTGTTTAAATCACTGTGTGACCTTCTATGTGTGATATTATGTGTGATTGTGTTTTCGGGGGTGGGGCTGGTTTGGAGTTGTCTTGGTACATTATTAAGGAGGAGGGGCCGGAGGAGGCTGTTGGCGCTTGAGGGTCAAGAAACTGGATGATGTATTATGAGATGTTTTCCTTTTTTACTGTTCCACCAGCCAGCTCACAGCAATGATGACCGTCCTTCTTTGAGCGTCCTTCTTTGAGGCCGTATAAGCGTGCCGTATATGTGTGCATGGTTGCACTGTGTTGGTGCATTAGGATATACAGTATATATGTATCTTGATGTAAATCTAGCACTGTGTGTATGTTTCCTTGTTTTCCTGAGTGAAAACCAGTCATCACATTAGCTTGAGCTTCTGTCAAACTGCTGATTATATATCTGTAACATGTGATTGCACATTAGACACAATAATGACAGGAAAGGCTGGTGTTTCCTAGGTGATTAAATTAGATTAAGTTGAAATCATTATCATATGATAATTTTTTGATTGGCAGGATGTTGTTATGTCTTAAGACTGGCATATCTAGTGTGCTGTCTATGTGATGATGTTGAGTCTTACTCCTGTGAGTGGAGGCTTACATTTCTGCCAATAAAGGGCCAATAGACTGTTGGTTGAGGTTATTTTTATTCAGTTAACTAGGTCGCTGTTAATGTGAAGTTTGACTGCATGCATGATCTTCTGATTTTTCTTCTTTTTTTATATGGATTAGGCTATGTTTACTACAAGGCCAACAACACAGGGACATCTTCTCTCATCTTCTACATACTCTCATACCCCAAAACCACATTTCCTATGTAAACATGGAAACTTTGTGCTTACTACTCTAACAAGTAAGAGAACCTGTAGCAAGTAATGACAGCTGGGATGAAAAGCCTGGCAGGTAATTTATGTCTCTTTGAGAAATATCAAAATAATGAATACCCTGCAGCCAATCATGAGTGAGTATTTTCTGTCACCATGGTATTTAAAGAAAGCTGATTTGTGACACTATTGGCATTCCATAGTTCTGCACACCTTTGCACACCATGTTAGTAGCTGTATGTTCTCTTTTAGTCCACATGAACTTGTATGTGCGTACAGTATGTCTGCACACATTTCTATGTGTTTTTACACTAGCATCCATGCCTGTCTGAGTGCGTGCATGCATTTCTGTGTGTGTGTGTCAGCAGTCAGGCAGGCAGTGAGACAAGGCAGACAGCTCCTATTGCTCTTTTGGATGAGAGTAGAGCATCTGCCAACGTGTCGACAGGCTCGCTGGGAGAAATACTGGATATAATCACAGTGTCTGGGTGCGTCGGTTCAGGTCTCGGCGTCATGTGTCTCTTGGTCTGTCTGTCTAACTGCCTGCAGTCAGGGCAGTGGGCATTAGACAGCGGCTTTAGGACAGCCAAATCTTAGCCCCCCCCCCCCATCCTTCAACTATCTTTATCCACTGGCCTCGGGGAGGGGGATGGTCCCAGAGTGAAATGTGACATCTGGGTTTTTTTTCTGTGAATAGCAAACGCTTGACACATATTATGCATATTATGTTCTGGTTTATGTCTGTCTCTGGAATATATAAAACCATTTGACAGGTGTCTGTAGAGTATAGAAACACTCCTACTGGCAATCTGTACGCATGTAAATGTATGTCCTGTTTGTGTATGTGAATGTGTAGGAGTGCGTATGTGTATGGGGCTCTTACAGTGTAGCCTTCCTGACTGGTGCCTGTCTGGCAGTGACGTTGCTGCGAGCAGAGACAGAGATGGATAGTTATGCAGCAGAGGGTCAAGGATACAGCTGGCTCAGCCTCAGACTCAACAAACTTCATACTGTTCAAAAAATAGTCCTGTAAGGTGCTGAAGGGCATTCTTATGGAAAAAGATTCTGTTTTGACAAGAGATGTGTATTCAAGAGGAATTCAACTCAGTTTAGGATCATTAGAAAGGTCAGTGTTATGGAGATCCTCTGACAGTAGTGGAAACAGAGGTAACCTGAGATTGTTAGACCAACAGAAACACCTCAAATGAAGAAGTTAGGTGGGTAATTGGGTGTACAAAGCATATGATTCGACTCGGGAGATTGTGGCATCAACAGTCAACACTGCTTTCTTTTAACCATGAATATTTTCCTAACCTTTAGCAAGTAGTTTGAGTTACTGACAATTTACCAGACAATAACCATAGAGGTGTCAGATCAGAAAATACTCAAATAAGTCATATTTGAAATGGTGACATGGATCATTTTGGAAGGCACTGAGGAAGATAATTCTTATGCTAAAACATATTTGTGTTGTGGGTATCCTACTTATTACTCTTCGTCAGAGTGAATAGTCTAAATTGGATTTGTACCCACACACAGGTGGGTACCTGTTTAGGTAACTTGAGAAGAGTCAGCTCAGTTAAACTGAACAAATTCCCAGTTCATTTAATTACCTTAACATGCAACTACTAGACACTATAAACACCAGCCTCTCCTAGATGTGTAACACAAACAACAATTTGTGTCACACAAAGGAAAACACCACTAGGAAGACATATGTTGTAAAAATCATAAAACCCTTTGAGACCAATTTGTGTTTTAGGACTATAGACACACAAATACAGACACGAACACATAGTCTGGGGGAAATAAGGGAAGACAAAAACAATATATTGTGCGATGTACTCTCCGTTGTCATTCCAATTAAGAGAAAACAATCACTAAGCATATAAAAAAGAGCCTCAGCTTCTGCATTATTACCTAAACTGCTCATTTGGATGTGAAAAGTGAATGCACATGAAATGATAGTTGCAAAACTCATAGCATAGAAAACCTGTGAAAATGAGCAGGAGGTTAAAGTTGAATCAGCAAGTTCTGCAAAATCTAATGGATGCTTACAACAGACAGATTATTTTGACATTAATTGTAACATTGCATTTGTTTTTGCTTCCAAAAACATTGATTAAATTGGGGATTTGTAAAGCACATTTTTTCAGTGTCTCTGCAAACTATCTCCATATTTTAGTTAAGCTAGTTCCTAAAATGCTTTAACTGAAAGAAACGATGGCCACAACTCCATACATTATAGCCAGAAAAATAAATTAGTTAATATTGTCATCTTTGCAGTCATTAAAGCTACAATGGGTCTCCTAAGATGACTATGGAAGGGCAGAGGAGGATGTAGTGTTTAAATCACGACAGTAAGAGATATCTGACCAGACAGCTGTTGGCTACTGTTCAAACTTATCAGTGTTGAAATGCTCAGTTCCACTTACCCATGTTTATTGATTTCTGTAAAGACGGCCAAGTTGTACATTTAGAAAAGCAGATCAGCTCTTTACTTATCTTTATTGCTGCCCAAGAGCTGACGACCTCAAACATGGCCGTCAGAGAGTTATTACTCAACCTGAAAGCCCTTCATTATCTAAAAGATAATAGGAGCGCTGACACAGTGGCGGTGATGGTTAATGGCTTTGTCCATTGAAACAAAATAACTAACAGGGCAAGTGTAGAGTCATTAATGGTTACACTTGACTCTTCATCAGATAAGGTTTTTGATCAGGTCACAGCCCGTCCTCACAAGAAAAATGACAATAAAGGTCTAAAATTCAGCCATCTTGCAGCTGTAGTATTTATGACCCGGGGAAGTGATGCAGTTCAGATGACGTCAATTGAAGGTGACTTCCTCCTTAGGCAGAGGTGGGTAGGGGGGATGGCTAGATACTTTAGTCAGATGGCAGCAAAAAGTAGACTTAGCTGCAGCTGCAACCACTGTTTTCCCATTTCCAACCGCGAGTTGGGACATTTTTAACCCTTAATTGTAACTTGGTGCTTATTGCTGCCATGATGATGAAGGTTGCCTAACTTTAAGGAAGTACTAACCACATTTCAAGTGATCATTTTAATCCAAACCATGATCTTTCCCAAGCCTAACCAAGTGGTTTCTGTGCCTAAACCTAATCAGACCATAACCACACCGTAAAACAATTATTGTTTAACAGTGATTTCTAACTGTTTTGGAAAGCAGCATGTTACCATTACACTCCTATGGGTCATTCTGAAAACGCCATCCGTCCTATAGAGGGCGCTGTGAACACTCATATGTGTCATTTTGGGATTCATTGGAAATAGACCTGTCGTTTCAGTATGAGGACGTGTTGTAGGTCACAATGACGTGATGAGAAAATGAGTCTAATTTCTGCTGTGTACGGTATTTAGTGGTTAGTGGCTTATTGTAAAAAAACAGGAAAAATCCACTGGCATACCCTGATATATTGTCATCTTTAACAAGTTCCAACCACTCATGATGTCGTATTCAACATGGGAAGTTGAATGCACAATATTCTTGGCATGTGTGGTGAAGGTTGTGAGAACACTGTGGCTATGTAACTGAAAAAATGTTTTGTCAGGTGTCGTTTTGTTCCCTTTTTAAAACTGGAAACTGCACTTCAGCATCATGCCAGGAACAACAAAGAGTACAAAAATAAGCATTGTATTGGCTGATTGGCATTAACTGTGTCATACATGCGTCACAATCATTGGCTCATTCACAGCTGTGTGTTTCGTAACATCTAGTCATGCAGGTGTGCAGCATGGCCATTATAACTTGACACTTCACTGTAACTCTGCTGTTATGCTCATACTAATGCCGTTTGCAGCTATCTCCACTACCCCTACCTTCTCCTTATATGCTATTTTTTAAGTATTGTTTATTTAACCTCTTCCACTCCCTCCCCTCCTACCATTGGGTGAGAGGGGATCTTTAGGTGGAGAAAGCAGATCAACAGTATACGCCACATAGAAGAGGTATACATCATCTGGAAGCTGGGAACCTGAAGATTAATTTGAGATGCAGCTCAGCACTGTGTGTTCAAGGTTTTCTAGTCATAAATCTGTAATAAACATTGTGTTCTGGTTAGGCTCCTATTCCAATTTTGAAAGTTTGGAGTGTAAAAGGGCTTAGAACATTATGATGGAAGTATATGATGACCATTCCCATGATCAATTATGTCTCATAAGTTGTTGCAGCAATTTTTGGGTTGATACCATTTGTTACACAGATTTGGTGCAAAATTTAACCATTTTGGCCACTTGAGAATTGATAAAAATGGTCAAAAAACCCTCCAAAATACCACAGTAAGACACCAGTACATTGAGGTACACCATAGAAAAAATCATGCTGTGATTTGCCATGAAAAGTTTTGACATTTGGAGATTTCTGTATGAATTGTATTTTTCAGTGATTGGCTGGTGAGCATGTCTGTTCTGGAAATTGCTCAGAAACCCCCTTATTGTCAATATACCTAGGAAACCCATACATCCTCTGAATGCCCACAGTCTCTAGTTTGTGGATGTAAAGTTTCATGAGATTGTGATAATTCTAGAGGTGACAATAAGTCATTTTATACAGTGAGGTCAAGTTTCAAAAAATGGTATCCCTACAATGAAATGGCTACTATGGGGACTAACATCATCACACATGAACACAATTGGGCTCATTGAGTCCACAAGAGTCTTAGATTTCCAGTCATACCCAATTTATGCAATTCCAAGACTGTTTAGGGACTCCAGTATGCAGAAATATTCAAATACACCTCTTTTAGAATAGGTGAATATAACCCATTATACTGCATACAAAAACTACATCGTTTTTGCTGAAAACTGCATGGGATTAGCATAAAGTGGGCATTTCTGTAAAGGGAAGACTCATGGGTACCCATAGAACCCATTTTCATTCAGATATCTTGAAGTGAGAGGTCAAGGGACCCCAGTTTTTCCCTCATCAAAATTTAGCCTAACTTTAGAGCGCTATTTATCCCCCTTCCCGACAAGCGATAATGATGTGGTTGGTACCAATGGATGCCTTACATCTTCTAGTTTCATATGATGACAGTATCTTAATCTAATCTTTGTTGCTGAGTTTGTTCCATGGGTCGTTCATGTTGTCCACTCACATATTTTGGATCAGATTTGGGCTCAAATATGTACGGATGTACTACTGTTTGGTTACGTAGGCTCTGGTGTGGCAGGAAGTCTGCCAAGGGGCACTCTGCTTTCCAGACAGAGTGGACTCATTAGAAGGGGGGCTTTAAAGAGACAATTAAACTACAACGGCCTGTTTCAGACAGTCTGAACTGACTGCATAAAGGGCCAGTTTAAGATAAATAAGGAATTTTTATCTGTAAGTCATGCAAATGTATTCCAGTAGAGCCCCAGAATATAAATATAGACCTGGAAATGTGCATGATACATCCCCGTTAAGATTTAATGTTTGTTTATGTTTTTATATATATTTAGAATAATCATTGTTTAGTTGGGCAATGACCAGTCTACACAGAAGAATCAAACTCCTTAATCAAAACACCTGAAGCAGTAAACGATTCTGAATGATATTTCTACATTTGACATTCACTCTAATGTTGATATTTTAGGTAGCAGAAACAGAAAATTTTATAAGACATGATTATTGCCATGCAGAACATTTCTCAATGAGTTTGTCATCTAGGCTACCTATGAGCAATACCAAAATTACACCATCAAGCATCATAAAATGCCCAGATATGAAAGGTACGTCACTAAAACCCAACAGCTGTTTGTAATAGCAATAAAATGTGGATTTTCCCTTTACAGCCCTAAAATTGCAGACAAGCCTGTTGCCAGTGTAATGATAATGTAATGTAATGAATAAATTACTCATTAAAGAGCTGTTTTGCCAAAAAAGTGCAGGTGCAACCGATCAGTCATTTAGGTATATTTAACTATGTATGAGTTCAGTTTGTTTCAGGATATGAAAGATATAATTTATTAAAGGAATAATAAAATATTTTTATTCTTTCAAATTTAATTGGAAGGATTACACATTTTGGAGAAAATCTTCATGGCTTCTGGGTTCAAATGGAAAGCTAAATTTGAAATCCACAAATTTATGTAACATGATGGGATTTCTCTGCACTTTTCAGCCAATCCAGTCAGATTATCTACCTGTAGGTTTAGTTAACTCTCCCTTCCTCAAGGTGTCTTGACCCCCTTTTTTGTTCTGCACAAAACCCAGGAAGTCTTGTATTTTTCTAGTCAAGTTTCGCTCGAGGAATCCGACCATAAAAATAATGTGTCTCTCAGAGGATTTAATATTGAACTGTCACGCAAGATCACCTTCCCAAATAACAGCTGATCCCCTCTTCCCTTGCCAATAAACAAATACAGAAAATGATAAATCTGTTATGGCCTGGAGGCTAGTTTCGCTCGTTGTTGGCTGCAATTCAAATGAGACTATCCAGGGAAGTGATTTGAATAAGAAATTAGGTGAAATTTTTAAGATAATAAGAGTAAATGAGACAATGAAGTTTATGCAGTGAAAATTTCCCGCTTTGTTCTTCTTCTTTCTATTCTTGTTTTTCTTAGTTGTTCTTCACTTTTACGCTGTTTTATCAAACTGTCAATATGAATCAATTACTAGAATGGAAATTGATTCGTCCCACATCTCTTACAGGCTGTCCACATTTCTTTGAACTACCACTTGACATATAATAGGGGTCATGGGTGCAGGGAGTTATTGATTTCCGAACGATCGCTGCAAACAGGAGCCCATTCCCTCTGCCTGCCTTGAACATTTCCACACATGCACACGCTCACACCCATTTTATGGTTTTGTCAATACCATAAAGTCTTCCTTATAGTTTTTTTTCCCTGTCATAAATCTCCACAAACTCACAAACACCCCCCCCCCCCCCCCCACACACACACACACACACACACACACACACACACACACACACACATGCAGATCCTGAAACAGCTGCCTCAGCGGATGGTATGGAAGACCGGGCTGCTTGCTAAGCCGTAATCCATTCTGCTGCTGAAGTGTGTGTTCGTTTTATGGCTGGGGAGCGGTCCTCCAGGGAATCTGGGACTGTTGCATTCATGTGTTTTTGTGTGTGTATGTATTTTGGAGTGCTTAAACAGTGGGGTAACTGTCAGGGGTGTTAACATACATGTCGGCTTGTTGAAGTGAAATGCAGCTATGAGCCTGTTGTGTGTGTGTGTGTGTGTGTGTGTGTGTGTATGTGTGTGTGTGTGTGTGTGTGTGTGTGTGTGTGTGTGTGTGTGTGTGGCACATGACAATGCAGCCGATTTGTTATCTTAGCTGCCGTCGCTGCCATGTTGATGTAGCTCATATGCAAACAGCAAGCTGATACTGATACTCTAACTACACAAAACAAAAAAAGAGCAAATCCATGTAGTGGTCAATATTTGGGCAGCAGTATGGCCTGGTGGTCACAGACACAGACCTGGAACCAGAACAACTTTGATCCCCACACAGACTTACAGGAAGGATGTTTAAAGCGTAAAACATATACCAAATTAACATTAACATTTTGAACTCCGTTGACACAGCTTGCATCAGAAATCCAAGTCCTTCTTCTCATAACCAAAGTCAAAACATGATGTCATACCAAGTGCCAACCTCTGGGGCTGTAAAATTAAGCCAATGTGGAAGTGCCAAAAACTGCAGTTCCTTGAATGACCACTTGAGGCTCCAAAAGTGAGTCAATCCCCATAGACCCCCATGTTAAAATGCCCAACTTTACAGCAGAAATAAACATGTTTACAGCCTGGTACAAAAGATGGTTTAGGTCTCTATAGCTAATTTCCCCTTTCATGACAACTGTACGGGGGGTGAATTTTTTTATAACTCAACCGTTTAAATTTTATTAAGCCATAAAGTTATGCATAATGAAGGACATGGCTGCTTTGAGTGACAGGTCCGCCAGCCGCTAGGTGGCTTGTTTCAGCCATTCGGCCTGCCTCTTTGCCCATTTTTGATTGGCTGGGAATGAGGCAGCGTCATGCACTGCCAAGATGGCGACGGCCGGAGCAACTCACTTTGAGCTTCAAAACCGCTCTTCAGAAACCAACGGGTGACGTCACGGTAACTACGTCCATATTTTTATACAGTCTATGTGTCATACTTACATTGCTGGAATCAGTGCAACTTATTGTATCTGGTGATATCAGTATCTCCAATGTCCACAGCAGATAAATACCCATAACTCAGTATAAACATATAAAATAGCATTTTAAATCCTCAGATCTGGCCTCATCATATTTAGACATTTCATCTTTATATTACAGTATGAACATGAACTACTAGTAGTGAGTGTAGGATTCTTTTAATGGAGCAGATTCACAAAAATGTGCAAAGAAAAAACATTATTCTACTCGTTTAACCAAAGCATGATGGGAACCTTGATCTTAAAATACATCCTCTATAATAAAAAGAAAACCAAGTCCAAGTCCATGGAAATTTTCCCAGTCCATTTTTGGCTGGACTGGCTGTGATTGTCTGTGAGTGACTGAATGAGTGATGAAGTTTCACCATTGGTCGGCTGGCCGAGTGTTGGAGTTTCCCCATTGGCCGCTGCCATTTCAAAATGAATTGGCTGCCAAGCTGTTAAATGTAGTGAAGTCGCCTTAACTCTTGTTTAAACACACACATACCAGCATCTCTACCGTCTCCTCCTCGACTGTCCAGTGTGATCGATTCTCTGGCTGGCAGCGCTGTCAGCAGTGTGTTTGGATTTTATAACTGAACTAACACCAGGACTCAAGCTTTTTATTTCTCTGACGTTTTCACATCACAAACAATGAACAGCAGCATTAAAAATACGAAACATGCGACTCACGTAGCTGTTATACCAGTTTAGTGTGGGGCGGCTGCTCTGCAGGTGTGCTCTTGATTTGACTGTAACTGCAGTAACCGGGTGGAGATAAGCTTCCTGAATTTGCACCCCAAATGCTGTCAAAACTTTCATTCACAATTTCCACCGCAGCCTCCATGATCAAAGGCGTATGGAGGCATGAGGGAGAGCGCAACCCAAATAACAATCACTCTGACAAAACACTCAATACTGAGAAACCAGAGACATCCGCAGAGTGAAACAGATGAAAGAGCAGGGGGAATTAACAGATAATTAGAATAGTTATAATTAGAATTTAAAAAAAGTTCTCTTTCACATCAAACATACCAGGATATGAGTTGAAAGTAATGTTCTTGCAACTGCATTTATAACCTTTTTTACTCAAATGTTGCTTAACTATGTCATGTGATATGTTCCTTCAGTACAGTTTACCAGCAAATATTACTGGGACCACTACAGAAAATTGCAGATGAACATTTAATATCCAGGAATTCACATTTAAGACACTACCACTGACTATCACTGTAACAAATTGGCCACAATTTCACACATTGACCATAAACAGTCCAGCCATATACTAGGTTTTGACCTAGTACTAAGGCTCAGAATGTCCCATCATAAAGATATGTGTCATGTAATTAAAAAAAACCCAACTTTTTCTCTTAAAACTGTCCAGGAACCTGTATAGTACTATTAACATGCCAAATTATGGTATTTCTGAATAGATAAACACATCCTGAATATAACAATATATCTATTGTCACTACATGCTTCAAGCCTTTAAATAAAAGGAAATGAAAACCTAGAAAATAACAAACTATGATCCCAAGGGTAAAAGGAGATATTAAAAAAACATTCACATTTTTGTCAAATACCTGTTATGTTTGTAGGAGTAGAGAAAGCCGGATCATGAAAATGTGCATTATTGTGACCTGTATAAGAATAAACTGCATGTTGAGCAAGCAAGTCTCAATTTATCCTGCAGGAAACAGCTGACTAAGCTCAATATCAAAACAAGTAGCACACACACACATACTGTAATGCAATACTTTCTACCTGCTGTTTCTGTTTAGCAGGCAGCAGTGGATAAACTGAATCTAGATTGTTTACATTCTGTTCGGAAATTCAAATTTGTGCTGGCTCTGAGCAAATGGAGTGTAGAAAATGCAGAGTGCAGGAGGCAGACTGCAAAAAAAAAAAACTGCAAAGTCATGGTTTGCAATGACATTTAAATTTTTGAGGAGGCAAACAGAGGAAAATCATCTGAGGCTTATCAAATGACAGAAAGCACTGATGTTATATTTTAATGCCAACTAATGCAGAGTAAGAGATCTTTATTTTTTTAACAGCGTGGGTGATGCATGGATGACTGTTTGCCATTATTTATGGTAACTGCTTAATGCATTTTTGTGAGTGTACAGTTTTACTGTGAACAAGAAAGTTATAATGGACTTTTTGTGTGTATTTACCTTAGTTTTCACTTACATATAAATGGTTTAGATATAATGATTTACACTCCTGTAGCAGCGTTCTGAATCAGACTGAGCCACAGTATGTTTTTACCAGAAATTAACATGTATTTGAGGAGGAAAGAACAAGAAAAAGAAATGAAAGTTGTTTGTGAACATAGGGGGGCAGACTAACCAATCAGAGCAATTGGGCTATATGAGAGGGGGGCTTTAAAGAGACAGGAGCTAAAACGGCCTGTTTCAGAAATAGGCTGAACTGACAAGCTGCATAGCCAGTATATGATAAACAAGAAGTGTTTTGAACAGTAAATCATGCAAAGATATTCCAATTGAGCCCCAGAATATAAATGTAGACCTGGTGATGTGCATGATATGCCACCTTTAATCTGAACCTAATGAAACTCTCACAGCAGCAGCGCTCTGAATCAGCCGGACTGAGCCACAGTGTGTCTTGACCAGACATTAACATTCATTCTGAGGTGAAAGTGGCTCCACCTCTAATTTGCTGGTGAAGATTAAGGTCAGGGTCAAAAAACGGTGACAACAAATCCCAACTGGGAGCTGGCCAGTTGGTTAATGGTTGAGGATTGCACCATTCTGATTTGTCACTTCCACTAAACCTGCAACCTTTCAATCACAGATCTGATGGCAATCACCAAAACCCACTGTAGCTGAAAATGTAATTAAAGCTTTTTTTTTTTTTTTGTCAGATCACCAGCTGGTTTTCACACCGATCAGCCCTGGAAGGAACAGCTGATTACTGGCTACAGACTCGCAGTCTGCAGATTTACAGCAAAACTGAACATACTGTGATCATTAGTATTAATTGTGATTATTTATCTCGGAGAATTAGCTAACATTAGTGCACCGCACTGATATTAGAATCAACCACAGCAGCTGTGAGTCAAGTGAAATGACATTTAATATTTTATATGAAGCAGAATTATGCAATTACCAATTATGCAAACTAAACTTACACTGTGCAGTTTCACAAATCAATTGTGCTGCCCGGTGACAAATGGAATGTATAATTCTGGTATTCATCAGCCCACAATGTATTCCTAAACTCGGACTGCAGGCTGCCAGAGCCCCAAGCCAGACAGCTGGCAAGATACTGGCCAGATATCTCAGCTGTTATTGGCAGCCTGGCAGAGCCGAGGAGATGGTGAGTGTCATAACCAAAAGGGTCATTATAACATCTGAAACTGTGAGTATTTATATCCTAACGAGAAGCAGACATTTATGTGAATGTATAATTAGGAAGTAAAGTCATTGAAGTTGGTGTTGATGTCAGCATTGATAGTTAAAGCTAGCCTACGGCTTCAGTGTTTTGGTTAAAGTTATAAATGTGTGCTTGAGGACTTCTTGTACTGTTTAGTGCAGCAGTCTCATGGAATAATCTGCAATATATCACCTAAAAATCCAAATACTTGCAATTCTCTGTAACTTCAAGACTGTTCCAAATCATCATTTTCTACCCACCAGTGACTACTTTAACAGAGCCTGCACCTTGTTTACTGTCTGTTATTTTGTTCTGTTTCTCAGTTTCGCAGTTATCAAGGTGTTCCTGTAAAAACGCTTGTATCCTCAGCCAACCTACCCTGTTGGGTTTATGTAAAAGTTTAATAAATAAACAATTTGCCTTCAGAATTTTTTACTTTACTTGGAGTGGAAATGGCGCTTGTGCACACATGTTCAGTTTCACCATGACTGAGATTTATAAAACAGAACTGTAGTATGGGTATGCATGCATGGTTTATAGTTTTCAGAGAGTTTTGTGCATCTGGCACCAGGTAATCGACAGTTCGTTTGATCGACAGATTAGTTTGGGAGTCCAGTGGCATCTCATTGCTGGCATGGATACTGTACACAGCATATACTATATATATATAGCTTTTTCTTGTTTTGACGAATTTAGAAAAGCATCCTGAACTACCACAACTGACTTCTTTGAACACACACACAGTGGAAGCAGAGTGTTTCCTCAACCCACCCTCTAGAGTGTAGGGCCATCTTATTGTGGTGGAGAGGTTTACATGCCTTCGTGACCCTGAGAGCTGTGCGGTCTGAAACATTAGCCGTTGAAGGATTCTCCCAGAACAAATTGTTTCCAGGAGAAGAAAGACAGCAACTACTACACTCCGACTGGAGGAAAGAAACTGAGGCTAGCAGGAGATGATGGACCCGGTGTGATGCCAGTCGTCTGCCAGCAGATGAAGGTGGATTACTTGGCAGAGTGTTGAAGTAAACCAATTTACATTAAAGTGCAGCAGCATTATTCAAGGAGAGACTAATAAAGTTGATGTTAGTTTTCATTTGACGACTTATAAAGGTGTACACAATGTAAACACATATCAGGCAATATTGCACATTGCCATTTCCCGATGATGTTGTCATACACAAAGCTATGTCCAGTTTGGTGTGGAAGAACTCGACTGGTCTGCATGGAGTCCTGATCCAATCCATCACCTCTGGGATGAAATGAAACGCCAACTGAATGGGAGCAATTTGTGTGTTACTGCAGAGCAAGCAAAATACAAGTACATCTATTTAAATGCTGTTATGGCGATGGTGAATGGAGAATGAATGGAAAATATGGTAGGGCTGCAGTCTTTGTGGTTAGGGTAAGGCAATGAATGGAGTTAATTATGTCCTCAACAGATATAATAATACAAATGTGTGTGTTTGTGTCAATGTGTGTGTGTTCAGTACAGCTCCTGACCTGTTTGTAGCAGCCCTTGGGGGCCAGCAGTCAGCTCCCTGATCACTGCAGCTCGTCATTCCAGCCAAAATACAAGAAACATTACAGTCACGAGTGCACATCACGCACAACAGAATTTACTGTAGGCGCAGATCTCAACTCTCAGAGAGATACACAACCCACAGCCTAATGCAGAAACTTCCCAGGCATACACACATACACAAACAGCAGCCTGGGAGCAACTTTCTCACAAACCAACACACACTCTTACAGTGATTTCATCATGCCAGCAAGTCTGGGGGAAACCTCACAGTAAAAGCGCGATGGATAGTAGTTGACAGCCAGCAGGAGACGAGTAACTGTTGGCTGTTTTTGTTTTTGGGGGTTTTTTATGGCGCACTGCAGAGCGGCAGGGAATGTAGGATGGTGGAGTGAATCAGCATGTGTGGTACGTTGGCAAATTGGAAACGAAGGTCATAGATTCACAGTTGATTTCCACTACTGACATTGCTTTAAAGGACACATTAAATGCATTCCAGGTGCGATGAAGTGATAAAGTAGTTTCTTTTATTTCCCCCCGGAACCCATTTTTCCTCATCCAGTTCTACTCGAGTTTGTTGTTTTCTTGCCAAGAAATCTTTTTGCCTATGTTAAAGGAGTGTGAAACTGAAATGGAAATTTCTTTGTGATATCTAGGTGAGTTTCTATGTCTAGTAAATGTTCTGAATCAAACCTGGTTTCATTGTAGCTCGAAGATTTGGTCATTTTCAGTCCACATTTCAGAAAGAAATCACATCATCGTTCACTCGACACTGTGATGTTACAGCGCTGCTTCAGTTCAGTCTTGGATTCAAAGTAACTTGTTGCTTCCAAGTCCAAATAAAAATTTCCATTTTCTGACTGATGAAAATAAAATGAACAAATAATTTCACAGCCTTCAGCGGAGCAGACAAAGAATAGCTAAACTCTTTAACTACTATAACTAGAGTTTCAAAATGAATTCATTAAAACAAAACATTTTAAACACCCAATTTCATCTTTAACAGCCTGTGAGTTAGTACAATCAATAAAGGGTGTTTTTATATGGAAATTGGTCCCCTGTCATGTTTAATTCAGTGTTGTGTGTGATATCTCAGGTTCCCTGCAGAGAAGTAAAGCCTCCTCACTCAGCTTTGAATGCAACCACCAGAGAGTGACTTGATGTCATCTGTCAGGACTCACTGAAGCCATCTGGGTGGGTTGTGTTAGCCCAGCTTCTTATTAAAACCCTTTATGTTGGGATTTTCAGCGTTTTGGCAGGTACATCTATCATGCTTTCATTGGCCTGAGGGATGCTGTCGTATTGATTAGATGACCCACTTCCCTTTTTTGAACCAAGAGGATAACCCAGAAAACTTTCCAACTGCCACTGACATGCAGGAGATAGACATGAACCGGGATTTATGATATGTGACTGTAACTAAACTTTTAAAGTGAAGGTTGCAGAAGGTTGCGATGTCGTGGTTTCTAGAGCCCCAAACCAACCTTCCCTGACACAAGAACAACAATATCATTACCCTTTTTCCACTACTCTGATTGGTGGGAAGTATTGGTAACCATGTCCCCTCCGTTAACACATCACAACTCTAGACCTTATTTAGCATTCATTCAGATGCTGTAAAATAAGTTAGAAACTGAGCATTAACAGATTTTTTGTCCTCTTGTTTTCAGCAGGAACAAGTAATGAACACAACACTGACATATCTTCACTTTTTAACCCTCCTGTTGTCCCCGGGGGTCAATTTTGACCCAATTGAAATGGTTTCAAAACAGTATCCTGACTAAGAAATTATGAATTATTTTAACTATAGTTGAGATCAGAGGAAAATATGTTGATGGATTATGGCAGACTGGTATATGTAAAAGTTTAGTCAGGATACTGTTTTAAAACCATTTCAGTTTTTTTGATGACAGCACATAATGACACCTGCTGTCCTCCCGGGTCAAAATTGACCTGAGGACAACAGGAGGGTTAAGTTGATATGTTGAATTTGTTAGCAACCAGTTGCACATCCAGCAGTTACGGCGCAACATTATCATTCATTTGGGTTCATGTTTCTGCCCATCTGGTGAATGTAAGTCCAATATTCACTCTCTTTTCGCTCTCTACCAACTCCTGAAGGAAATATCTGGCTCTTTAGCTGCTAAGTGCTCCAGTATGTTCACCAGCTACTCGCCAAAAACAACACTATGAGAGCGTTGAGAGTGAACCAAATCAGTAACGTTGCAGCCAGACAGCTACACAATGAGCTGAAAATCGCTATAAAGCTCCGTAAAGCTGAGAGGAGCTGCAGAGTTACTGATAATTCTCTTCCAAGTAGCTGATTTTCACCAGAAAATTGGTATATATATATATATATATATATATATATATATATATAGATTGGAATATTGTAACAAATTTTCCTGTAAAATTACAGTAAACTACAGGCAGCTGTGGTCGCCAGTATTTTACCAGTGAGTGTGCCATAATTTAACAGTTAATTACTGTTAAACTATTACAGTATTATGCTGTAGAATGTGAGGTTGGGGCCTGCAGTAACATGCTATATTTATTACAGTGTTACATTAACAGTTTCTTACTGTAAATGTTGCATATATATTAATGCATATTAATAAAAACAACTATAAATTGCAGACATACATGTACTGTAAATTAAATGTGTCTTCAATCTTAATGGTCCAGTAATGAGATCTAATGAGATTGAGTAATGACTTCAGCTCAGTTTTAAATTTAAAAACGCATAACCCTTTAACATCTAGCACAAGAGGAGGAGACAAGTGACAACTTTATGGAACTGAACATTTATTCAAAGGCTTTCAAATATGACATTGTGTTTGAAAAGTTCATTCTTAAGGTTCACACCCTGTCGTGGGAGGGAAGTGTAAACTGTTAAGTTGCTGTTTAGTCATGAGTTTAAACAGCAACTGCTTTGCAAACTACTGCTCAAAAAACATAAACAACGAAACTTCTTCAAACTTCTTCAAATGTCCTCTGTTTTAATTGGTAGAAGGTTGACTTCTAGGCTCACAGCTCACTGAGTGAGAAAGAAACAAGAATGAAAACTGAGCACAGAGTGAGAGAAAGAGAAATGAAACAATTAAACAAGAAGGACACTTAAGGACACCTTCATGCAGTGACGTCAAGCTCTTGAGAAAAGTAGTGAAGAGGATTCACTGTGACCTTGCACGTCTTCTTAGGCAATACTTTTCCCTGGCATCTAACACTTGTATGAGTAATTGCTATTGCCTGGAAATCATCTATTATATCTCACATTTTAGTAGAGCTTGGCAACAAACTACAGCAACCTAGCCACAGCTTAGAAACACACTTGGGTTGAGCTGAGATAACAGATATAACCACTCTTTCTTTTGGGGCTCAGTAGCCAACAGATCCAACTTGGTTACTTATTTGAATCAACTTAAATTGCTTTTGATAGGCTTTTATTAATTATGAAAAGCAATCAATCAAGTTTATTTGTCACATGTAATCATACAAGGTACAATCACAGTGAAATGTAATCCTGCCAGTTCCTTCAGTTTGTGCATTAAAATGACATTAAATAGAATAGTGATTGCAATAAATATATGCGTATGATTGTGGGGGAGTCTTAAGCTAGGTTTATGCTCAACGCAGTGTCTCCGGCATGAAGATGCACATGTCAAAAATTACATCATTGCATCTTTCATGTTAAGTGCAAAGGCTCCACAAATTGTTGTGGCACTTGGTTTCGCACCTCTGAATTCTTGAAACTAGGCATACACTGCACACGGACATGCGGAAGTAGCTGAGGTGCATTTCCTTGTCGATAGCACGCATCGGCCTCACAATATGGCCATCTCCTCTTGCGTCACCTTTGTAGTTTTAATAACCATAAGCAGATAAATTCTTCCTCAGCAACGACAGGTTCCAGGGCAGCGTGTGTAGCCATGTTCTTCCGGTAACGCGCATTGACTTCTTGCTTATTCGCAGAATATTTTGTTTGTGGCGTTTCAGAGAATACTGCAACGAACAACGTGTTGAGCATTACAGCTCTGTGCATGCTTGTAGCTTTTGCACCATCTGCCGGCCCTGCACCATGGTGTCTTGCACGAGTATAAGCAAGGCTTTAGGCAGTTACCTCATTTAGTGGCCTGAGGGTAGAAGTTCTCTCAAGTGGGATAAACAGGGTGATCAGGCCGGTCTAACGTTAGCATTCACTGATATGTATCAAGAGAAAACATCCAAAATCCAAACTGATGCGTGAATTGTATGCTATGGGCATCAAGTGATGTGTGTCACATGACATGATGGTCCACAACCCAACCGGTGTGTGTTGCACTTTCGTTTCATTTCATGCCATGTCATCATCATGTTTGTGTTGAGCTTCAGGCCTCAGCAGCACCTATGATGGTAACAGCACTCACAATGGTAACCGTGAAATCCATCCAAACCACTATTACCAGTATTACTATACCACTATTTTAAAACAGCATTGGCCAAGGTCAGATGATATGGTTAGCAGCTGATGTAATCTCAGATTGTACTTTGGCACTAGTAAATGTAGATCATGATTGATATTTAGTAGTAATTTTCTCATTCAGTGTAACTCTCATTTTACCCTCCATTTACTTTTCTTGATATACTTTTCTGCTTATGTGTCATCAACAAGTTTTGGTCTCATATAAGTGACATAAGTTATCCTGAATCAAGAAAATATGCATAGTGTGCAGGTGGATGCAGAGTGGCTTTCCACTGGTGGCAAAATAGTGGCCGTGTTTAAATCATTATACAATATCTAAAAATGTTTTCATGGTTCATTTTAAACCATGTTAAGATTAGTTTCACCAGTTAACTGGGAGAAGTGTTACTATGGTTACCTTCAGTTTAATTTTTAAAATACTCGATACACAATTTCTGTGGACACCCGGAAGCTACAACAAAAACATATGCTCTCTGGTGTGAACAAAGACTAGAAAGTCATGCTCCTTGTCTTCTGTTGTTTTATTATTAAGTAAGTGGGGTCAATAAACTTACTGCACACTGAAAATGGCCACAGAGTGAAATATTTACACTACTACACAAGATGTCTGCTGATCCTCTGTAACTGCAGTTTAATGATGTAGAAAAGCAGAGTTGGATCAGTAGAAATTCATTTTTTACAGACATAAGTGTGGAAATGAAAAATGATAAAGGTCAGGTTGGGGAGATGTGGAAAGCCACACTGGGAATCCATCAATCACTGTGTTTATATAAAAATACAAGAAAAAAAACTCTAAGGCGCTCTCTTTTAAAAGAATGAAAATGTCTTGGCATGGTCATGTTTGACTTTTAAACTTTGACACTTTTTATCATCAAGCCTTCATCAGGGAATCAGATCTCATGGAACACATGGCCCTTTTCTATTGGTGTTCCAACAATAGGAATCTTCCACTTGGACATGGTGTTGTGGCCTAGAGAGGATGTAAACATGTACAAACTCCAGCAGATGGTGTCGTTTTGGCTCACAATATTCATCAAAACTGAATTAAAGAGCAAATAGTGAATACAAACTATGGTTTTGGCCCATAATATTCATCAAAACTGAGTTAAAGAGCAACATAGTGAATTCAAACTATGGCAATACTCACAAAAAATAAATAAATGTTTATAAAACAGCAGTAAAATCTAGGTCCTCATTTATAATGGGTGTTTAGTAGCCTGTAGTTTGTTGACCCAAAAGGCTTCCCATTGGTTAAGTTTCCTTTGTCTGTCACCTCAAATGGAAGATGGGATGTGGTCAATGCCAAAGGCTTGTAATGTGGATGGGTTACTGTTATGGCAGTCCAGATAGTGTCTAGCTATAGAGTAGTTTACATTCCCTGTGCAAATGGCATATTTGTGTTCTGCTAGCCTGTCCTGTAAACATCTTTTTGTTCTTCCAATGCAAAAAACTTTGCAACTGGGACATTCTAGCCTATAGATAAACAAGCTTTTACAGTTAATGAAATGATTAATGGTGAACTCCTTCCGAGATGTAAAATCCATAAATTTTTGGTCTGTATAGCTTTGTGCAGCGGTTACAATAGTTACATTTGTAGGGTCGTATTTTTATATCCTCGTTCCTGAGCGTGTGACACCATTTCCTTCGATTTGGCCTCAAACTCCTTTTCTTGGTCACAAATCCTCCTCACTCATTGGAACTGGCCATAAGGCACATTCTCCTTGAGCCACTTGGGATGAAAGCTGCCGGCGTGTAGTATCGTGTTTCTGTCTGTTGGTTTCTTAAAAACAGATATATGCAAAGTCCCTCGATGGTCTTTAAAGATCGTAAGATCTAAAAAATGTATGTTCTCCTTGTTGTAATCTAGACGCAGCTTGATGTTAGAGTTAATACTGTTGAAAAAAACATGGAAAGCTTGTAGCTCTGCCTCTGACCCAGATTAAAACAAACAGACATCATCAATGCACTGATAATAAAACTTTATTAACATAAAGTCTTCTTACCCAGGTATACATCTGCGTAAGAAGGACTATAACAAACCCTCATTGCACACCCTTTTGTCTGTTTAAATAGTTTGTCCTGAAAAATGAAAATGTTATTAGTCAAAGTCCATTCTGTCAGTGACAATAAGAAATCATTGGGTGGCATTTCAGATTCACTTATAAAAGTGCTGCTAGGCCCTGTTTGTGTTCTATGGTTGTGAACAGTGATTCAACATCCATAGTGCATAGACAAGTCTTTGTGCCTGTGTCTTCCAGATCTTGATGCTTGATCTTACTGTGCACATCAATAGTGTCCTGAACATAAGCAGAAACGGAAGGTAAAAATGGTTCAATAAAATAGTCAATATACTTTGACACTGGTTCAGTAAGACTGTCATGGCCTGATATCACAGGTCTACCTGAGGGATTAACCACACATTTTCGGAAGCATGTAGAAAGAAGCCATTCATGGATTTTCGTTATATAGTAATCCTAATTCAGCCTCAGAAATCCAACTATTTTCCTTTGCCTCTATGTGCATCTCTCTTCTATTTGGTTCTTTGAGAGACTTGGTTGGATTATATGTCAGAGGTTGGTAAAACTCAGTGTTATTTAGTTGACATATATGTCCTTACCCCAAACCACAATAGTGCCCCCTTGTCTGCTTTCTTGATGACAATTATAGGACAATGTTTTGGTGCATTTTTGTTCTTGAATAAGTATCAAAATCCACTTTTTTTTTTTTACAAATGTATTTAATGCAGCACTTTGAACCGAGGGACAAAAGGTGGATTTTGGTTCACTGTGTTGATGCCTATTAACTTGCTTTTGTAATAACACTCCACCGCACACGGCTGGCAGTAATGAAAGGTATCTCATTTCGGCACAAGTTGGTGTATAAACATTTCCATTATAATATGTACAATGAGATCATCCATTGTGTGACTTACGTGCTCAAACATGAAGGACGGAGTGCTCTCTACTGTACAAGACTCTCCGACAAACATTAGGCAGCAAACGATGTATAATGAAAAGAAAGCAGAGGCATGGATATGCTGCGTAGACTTAATTCCATGAGTTAATATTTCCGAAGTTGTCTCTGTACTTGGTTGCTGCCTCATGTAGAAGGACATACAGTATTTCTGCAGCATTTTTACAAAGCAGCACGCTTACAGTAAGAGATACTTCAACAGTATGAATGGGAAAATTGAACACTAGGATCATAAATCGCTTCTGTTTGGAGACATAGTCTACTGTGTTGGTGAGGGCACACACACACACACACACACACACACACACACAAACACACACAAACACACACTCTTTTGCCATCTCCTCCCATCATAGCCTATGGCTGTGTGAGCCCTTTAATATCTGCCTGAATAATGCAGTAGCGTTTCACAAACCAGGAGTCGTTCCCGGCACATTCCAGGCCTCATCGCCTGAGCCCCGCCTGAGCGAGAGGTCTCAGGAATATCCCCCCCCCGCCTCAATATCTCTTTTCTCCCCTTTTCCTCTCTGCCCTCCAATTCCTATATCTGGCTCTTCTCCCCCTGCTGCTCGGCTCATTATATGCTGCACTTACTGTAGTTCATTACTCGAGTCTCTTTCTTTCTGGCTCTTGGGCTCGTTCCTTCTCTCTGCGAAAAGGTGCGAATGTATATTTAGTCACGTGCACACGCTCACCATCACTCTGATTTCCCTTCTCAATCACCATCTCTCTCACTGGCTCAGGATGTATTAACCATTTTTTTTTTGTGTGTGTGTGTGTGTTATAGTTCCACCAAAGCTACAGTGCATTTTTCCTCATCTGTTGAGGGCTAGCTCTTTTCATTTCCCGAAATGAACAGTTTTCATCATCTTAATCCCCCTGCCACATCTGTTTTCTCACTCTTAAGAATCCTCACAGACTGAAAAAAAAAAACAGGTACAGAGGGATGTGGAAATGGAATTAGAGGGAGACAACAAGAAAAAGGGAGATTGGAGAGTCAGAGAGGAGAAAGAGAAAGAGAGAGAGAGAAGGAGGCAGAGCAAACATTACGTCAGAAAGCATTCTGGCTCAAAGCAATAGCATTAGCAAATGATGTTTGGAAAAACGCAGCCAATCTGGGAAGAGGGTGATAGATATGAATTGTGTGTGTGTGAGAGTGAGAGAGAGAGAGAGAAAGAGAGAGAGAGAGAGAGAGAGAGAGAGAGAGAGAGAGAGTATTTGTAGGCATGTGCGTCTGCATACCCTCAGTGTTTCTTGTCTCTCCATGGTGGATGTACAATGTGTTTTGAACTGTAGTGCACCTTCTACAGATACTGGGCTGCATCCCAGCTCCCTAATGATATAAGATGCATGTCATATGGTTGCAGTGTCCCTTGTTTGATTCAAGCTGGGTGCTTGTTGTACACTATCTCATTTGCTCTTTGCAACAACAACGAAAAAAAGAAAGGCTCTGCTTTCTTAAAATGAGCTCAGTAAGTAATTAGTAATTCTTAATTTTGACACAACTTGTTTGTAGAATGTCTTATCAGTCTTACCGCACTGCAAAAAAATTAATTTCTTCAAACAAGCAAATGTTGTGTACTAAAAGAATCTGAAAAACATAAAAATGACTTAAGCCTCTGACCTTAAAACTTCAGAAAGTCAAGATAAAGGGCCTTGAAGCGATGATTTGTTTTTGAATTCGGCTCCATTTAGGACTTAATAAGACATAAAATCTCGGGCTTTTTCTTACACCTGATAGCAAAAGGCTTTGCAAAGAAGCAGATGGGAGTCAGCAGTTTAGTCATGGCCACACTCCTTATTTCTTATTTCCTACTATACAGTGCATTATATTTATTGTCTGCAATTTTGAGTGCCCAGATTGTACGTGTAACGTGATATAAGCACTATATGGAGCCCTTGAAAATTCCCACAATGGAATGAAAAACGTAGCGCTCAAGCAACAAGTACTACTTTCTAGTAACAATCCCGTAATGCAATGTATAGTATTCGATAGATGTGCAGTAATGGATGGAAGTGTACAAAATATTACTTTACCGCTAAACATACTGTAGTAGTAAAGCACTGAGAGTCTGTTATATAGGGAAAACTGAATGAGAGTGATATCGGACACAGGAAATGTCTCTACAGTAGTGGTGCATCTCTGAAAACATTCATTACACACACAAGCACCGCCCTCTTAATATAAATTGAATGATCTAATGTAAGTGGTGCTTGACAAGATTATCTCGGATGAGAGAAAATAAGATTTCAAACTTCCTAAAAGAAATATCGTGACTTTCTTATGTCTTTCCTTTTGCAGTGTGATGATCATTTCTTCTTGAAACTGGTTGATCTGTATTTAAAACAGGTTTAAATATCTCACTGCACTGGCAGAAATATTCACTTAAAACTTTCAGGAATGAAAAATCGACAAATGTATTTTATAAGATGTGACCAGAGATTTTTGCGATGTAGTGTGTGCAGGTGCGTACTTGTGTGTGTGAGCGCAAGTGCTATTTAGTAAGGAAAATGTGTGTGTTTCGGTGCTTTGGCATGCATTTGTGCAAGCCTGAGGGGAGAAGTGGGGAGGAGGGAGGGTTAATTAAAGAGAGTGAATGGAATGAGGGAGTGTGTAATGGAGGGTAGTGAAGGCAAGAGGAAGGAAAGATAGAGAGTGTGTCGGCAGTGGTTAGGAAGTGCATGTTTGTGTGTGTGTTGGTGTGTGCATGAGACATTTGGCGAGCTCAGTGACTTGAGGATGATACATTCACTTGCTCTGTTTACATCTCCTTACGTTCCTGTACGCCCAGTCAAGGCCTCAGTTGTATAACTTCCTTGCCGTGTGCACACACACACACCATCCTAAAACACAAGCAAATATCTATCTGCACAACATCCTTCAGTGTTTCCCCTAGGTTGAGTGAATTGGCCTGGCAGGGGTGAGGGCGGGGGGGGGGGGGGGGGGGGGCTAATTTTGAAGCTAACCCCCAAGCTGCAGCATTTATTAACTGACACACTGTAGTCTGTACTATAAAAAAGACGAGAGGGTGAATGAAGGATGACGGAGGATGAATAAACACACCCACACCCCCCCCACACACACCTCCGCTCGACCCTGCGGCTGAATGCCGCATCGCCTGATTCGGTCTCTGCTCCGCTCACATTCACCGTCACTTTTCTGACGCTCGCTCACTCTTTCGCTTAACCGCTCACTTGCTTACGTACTGCCCTATTCTTTAAAAGGAAGGTTACGCTACCTGCGGTTGCCCAGGCAACGACACAGACATTGACTCGCATTTCGAAACAGCGCTGCTCAGATGCTCCCAAACGCTATTGATTTCTGAATTAATGGATATTTGGCGTTATTTTTGGCATTTAAAAAAAATATTTTTTGGCCTGGCGGGGGGTACTCATTGGTCTGTACTATTAAAGGGGAAACATTGTCCTTGTAACTTACCTGTTGTGACGAGAACATAGATACCAAACTTATCTTCCTGTCTCTGGTGGATGATTCACTCCAAACCCTGACACTCAGCATACTGTATACGGTTTTGAGTTACACTGCCACTTGCATTATCCAGTGATAGATGACTGACCTTTAAATGAAAAATGGCTATTGGCTTATGGATTCATAATAAAAAATATAGTGTCAACGGGCCTTTCCCATGGCTTGGCCCAGCAGGAAAAGCACAGGTGTAACTTATAACATTAACAATGGCTCTGATCCATGTAAGTGTTCCAGTAAGTCATGACTGCACAGTGGCTCGGTTCCGGAACCGGAACATATTAATGGAACGCAGCCTCGGTTAATGTTATTAGATACACTTGTGCTCCTCCTGATACGACAAGTAAAACTCTGCCGTAAGTAAGTTCTGCTCAGTCAGAATACTCTACAAAAGTGGGACAGGCATGCTTCCGACATGCTTTTTTAGTGAGAAATCCTCAGAGAGTCAAATCCACTTACATCTGAGGGGCACAGCTGCTACAGGGTAGGTAAGAGTGTGATGTGCTTCCATTGTACATATGCAAGTTAGTTACTTTCTAACCTTGAAAAGTCTAAGGAGAGGAAGGGTTTTTTTCTCTTTTTGTAGTTCATTGGTATGTAAAGCTCTAAACTTTGGTCACTTTCACACCTGTAGCTATATATAAGAGTAAATAATTAGTCTTATTACATGAGAGCTGTGTCCAAAATCCATTTGTTGCTTTGTGCACTATATTTAATCTCTGCTATTTTATTTTAATATTAATCAAATAGAAACTGTGAAATATATTCCCAATATAGTGACCTCAAGAACTTGCACAATGAAACAAACATAACATAACACTAACATCCCATTATGCAATGTGTTTCTTATGTATAAGATGTGTAAACTACAGTTATGAGACACTGTACCTGTCAGCGGTGATGCAAAATGATGATGATTCATACAGTCTGTGTCAGAAATATTAATTTATTATCTAGTAAACTACTGAGTATTATGTTAGGAGGGAACATAGAGTGAGTGAATGAGGGAGTGAACAAAAGAGAGGTCACATGATCTGACAGGGAACTCCTTCTTTAGACACTTTTGGTTACACTTGATCATCAAAATGCCTGCATCATCCATCAAATTGTGCTGCACTTCTGCGTGCTTGACCCAAGTTACAAAAAGTTTACTCATGTATATTAAAACTAAAGTTAAAACCACTATCCAATGACCTCCCTGTGAAACACCTGCTTCTCCATCCAACAAGTGCATTAAATGAATTATACTTTCATATGTACTTATTTCAGTCAAAGACACTTCTGTCATGGAACTGACTGTTTACAGCAAATTTAGGGAAAAAGTCTCTACTTTCTGAGAACTAATCAACAATTAACAAACACAGTCTGAATATTTGGTCTATTAAGTTAACGATATCTAAAGCATTGACTCAATAGGAGGAGGTTTGGGTGGTGGATGGAGCTGTTAGCATGAGGCTATCAGCAGAGGCAATAAGTAATACCGTTATAAAGGCCACCTCACACCTGTATGAATATGATTAGACGTTACTAGTCAGCTGGTGGCCAAGCAGCTGATGAACGAGCCCCTGATGGTAAAGCATGAATGAAGAGGCTGATACAAGCCAGCGCTCTGTTTGATATATATTATATGCCCGGCAAATTAAGCCACAAAATATTTGTGGGGGCACTGTATCTTCTTGAAAATTTCTCATCAACACCAGACATTTATGTCCTCTCCTTTCGCTGAGCATACATATACTGAAATTATATTCTATCCTAAATGTATTCGGCTGGTGCAAAGTTGTGCATACTGCATGCACTGCTGTATTTCTTAAAAGATACCCTTGATCTGTCTCCCTCTCCCTCTCACACTCGCACATAACCGCACACACACACACAAACACACACAGAGAAAAATCATTATTTGCAGAGGAGCTGTACAGTAAAGGGACCTTTAGCCCCCCTGCTTGTTATGAAGCCAGGAGTCGTTTGCCGCAAACATACAGAACAAGATGCACAGCAGGTTGCTGCCTGTAATGATGGTTCGCAGGGTGGACGCTGTACACACACTGCTGATGGCTTTTCTACATGTGTCTGTGTGATGTGTGGGTGTAATTGCCTGTTGTGCATGAGTACGAGTGTGTGTGTGTCGATGTTCACGCTCTGTTTCATGCACTATGTTCAGTTATCCATGTCTTTGATATGCTGATATGTATGCAGTGTAAATTTGTGTTGTTGTTGTGTGTGTGTGCGTGCGTGTGTGCGTGCATGCGTGTGTGTAGTAGTAGCGTGTAGCTGCAGATTTATAGGCATGCCTCCATGCTCTCCAATGATGTGGGACTGAGCCATGAATCAGCTCAGCCTGTAATGAATTCTGATGGCCCACAGGAGAGGAAGAGGAGGAGAGAGGGGAGGAAGAGGGGAGGAAGATGGAAGAGGTGGCGTGGTGAAGGAGTAGAGAGATTAAAGAAAGGAGGAGAGGAGGCGAAGGAAAGAGGGCAGGAGCGGAGGAGAGGGGAAAGAAAGGAGGAGGAGGTTAGAAAATTAAGAGAAAGAGAGGGAAAGAGTGAGAGGGTGAGAGATGTGGGGAGGAAGGAGGCACATTGCGGAGCAGTGTGGGTTCATTGATTGATGAAAAAAACACAACTCAGTCCTCACACTCAGGGTTCTTTAAAGGAAAATACCTCAGTTTACTCTATTTCTTCTACAAATCGCACTGAAATATTTGTTATTACCTGAGAAGCTGACATTGTGTAACTTTAAACATCTAAACTCCATGGTAGAGTAGTTTTTGAATCAATGGTGAAACTGCATCACATCTGCATTTTAAAACAAAAGAAAAGTAGTTCCTACCCAACATAGTTATGAATGAATGCTCATATTCAGAAAGCTCTCACAATCTGAAATCTAAAACAAATGTGTGTGATGTTGGGTGAAAAGTAACATATGACCATACCAATATTTGATGTAGAGCATCATATTTTCCTCATGCATTTTTGCTACCTTCCACAGTGTTTTCCATTCATTACCATACTATATCAAAATGAACTGGCAAGACTTTTAAAAAATTGCTACAGATGTGTAATCCATCACTTTGGACAACTCTGTGTTACTTTTTTCTTTTGACAAGAGTAAATGGGCTCTAACTTTCAAAGTCACTTTCTTTAATGTAAAAAAAAAAAAAAACAACTTTTGTCACGGCAGACATTTTCACTTGTGACAGTAGGAAAAGCACAGGTGTAACTAGTAACATTAATGATGGTTTCTGCTCCATTTAGTTGTGTCAGTAAGTCAGGCCAGTGAGCCAGAATGCACCATATCAATACCAGCACCCTGGAAGTGGGACATCTAATTGAGTGCAACCTTGGTTAATGTTGCTAACCTTTCTGTGGTTTTCTGGCATTTTACCCTTTTACTCTGTAGAAGGGGCACGGGAGCATGACATACTCTCGATATGTTGTCATAATGTCCACCATGAGGAAGGTCTACTGTATAGTATTATAGCTGTATCATTAGAAAAATAAATGCCAGATCTTTAAAATAAAAACATAGCATGAACCTTGAACATCTCTAATTCTACTGGTCAGAGCATACACTTCATTATGTTATTCAAAGTCTAAACCTGGCGAAACACTCTCCTATGAAAACTGAAGATAAAGAACACTGCATCTAGAAAACAAACCAATCAGCAAAATGTTCAATGACTACATATTTGATTTGTTTTCCCTGCAATATCCACTAGAAGCAACAAGAGGATGCTTTTTATGGTTATATTCATGCACGACACGTGGTTAAGGCTATAAAGATTGTGAACTTCAAGTCATAAGTGACATAAAATAAGACACAAGACATATTTACTTTATTTAATTGTAATAAAACCACAATATTCCCCTACAATCTTAACCAAAGTGCTTGTGTTGCCCAAATCTAACAACCCATAAAAGTTAAGTACACCCACCATCCAACACAACCTCCTTTATGACTAGCTTGTGGTAAATTATCGTGGCGTTTCCTACACTAAAAAAAAAAACATGAAATGAGTAAGATAATACAGTTACAATGCAATAATGCAAATGTTTCCCCTCCAAACATAATTGGCAAAACAAATAAGTATTGCATTATACAGTATACAGCCCACAGAATATCTAGCAGACAGGGTTGTGTCCCGATGAAGAAAACATCATTGTGATAAAAACATTTGTGAAATCCCTCAAGAGTAGCTGCACATCTTCAAAGAACAACCAAGAAAATTCAAACTAAAATAAAAAGCTGTAATCTCACAATGAATAAGAAAGCGAGAAAGCTTCACTCTCTCTATAGCATCCTTTAAAAAAAAAAAAAATCCTTCATGACAAACCTCAGAAATATAGGCTGAGTTGCAGCGCTCAGCGGGAGAAAGAGGACGGGCCGCTGTGCCGGCATGAGAGCAGCGAGTTTCATAAAAAAAAAAAAAAAAACATTAAAAAAGAAAAACCTACAGTAACATGAAACTCCTGGGCATCATAAGTAGATGTAATTAATACGCAGGGGAGGGGGCACGCTCGCTCTGCCCTCGGAGTAGGAGGCTCAAAGCTCCCGAGGATGTGTACTGTACTCGGCTTTGTGGGTAAGCTGACCTAAATTGATGTTGATTGATCGTAGCGTAGACTCCCAACCGCTCCCATCTCCCCCCCCAACCTCATCTACCACCCGTCTACAGACATATTTCTGCCACTGCATCCCTACATATCTTCATCTCACACTATTATTATTCCTTTTAGGTTTCACTGTATCCCTTCTTTTCTGTCTTTTCCCTCCTATTTCTTTTTCCACTACGTCTATAAACCTCGTCTTCGTTGCCGAGGGAATGTTGATGGTGGGCATTATTTCCTTTAAGGCTCACAAAACATAAGTGCATCACATCATGCAAGCACAGAAAAAGAAACAGTCATGCATTCAAGCACACGTGCACCTGCGAAGCTTTGTTTGAGCCTTTGTTGTCGTTCATACAGTGAGTTTAAAAGCTTTAAAAGTATGTGCTTTGACAGTCTCTACAAAAGGATTCGGTGTTTGCTTTCACAGTTGCAGATGTTTAAAGTGCTCTAGGTCTGGTGCATCCCCCTGCGTCTCAGGCAGCAGAATACTGATTGATGATCAATCATGCATTAGCAGCCTTCACACAAGCACAGAAAAAAAAAAAAAATCCATCTCACAATCCACAGCAACGTGCTAAACTCACAATATGCTCCAGTATCTACCCCACAAGCAGCCGTTCTGACAGCGTTCCTTGTTCTCATCCATCCAGAGGGCGTTTGTGTAGGATGCATTTTGTTTTTCCAACAACAGCTTAATTTGCATACGCAGGTTTCGACACGTTCGCTGCCACCACAGCTGTTCATTTCAGATTTTTTCCATACTGGTTTTTTTATTAAGGCTCATTAAACATTCAGTTCAACAACCTGAACTCTAACCCTCGTACCAGTAGTGAACTGTCCCACGCTGTTAGGATCTTGAAACATTGGAGGCTGAGCCCAGTCCAGAAATCTGTAGATTTTCACTCGATAATTGCATCATTTTCAAGTTATTTCATAGTGAAATGAATATAAGATATGCGACACTGTGCTCTACCAGAAGGTTCCGGTCAGGTGTGTAGGCTGGCTTTCACAACATGAAATCAAAAATAAACTAAATGAGAGCAATCTGGGTTCTCATTAAACTTCATTATTATTTTTATTTTCAGCAGCAGGAGTAAAACCCTTAGAAATAATAAGAGCCTTGATGAAGATTGTATGCTGCAGATGCTTTGTTCGGTTCTGAAAATTGACCAATCCCGGTCTCATAGCTTCTGTTTCTATTGTGTGACAAGGACTCCTTATGAACTGTGACAAATTTGAACTGTGACAGACTGTGTTAACTCTGTGTCTTATCTGTCTGTCTGATACTTTCCTCTTCTTCACCTCTCCAGCACCTCTTTTGGTGTCTCATCTGTCTGTCGCACTCTTTATCTCCTCTGCTCTCTCTCTCCTCCTTCTGTTCTCCTCCTGTCCTGCTCATAAAAAGGATACAATCAGCATATGCCAACCAAAATCTAACCGAATCTCTCATTTTTTTGGATTATAAAAATGGACTCAACCAATCATTTTAGCACACCAACCATTATCAGATTGTACAAAGGCAAACTATTAATGCACTGTTCCATCCCACAGGGGCCAAATAGTCATCAGTGTTCATTATTCCATATGGGCCGACAGTCATAAAACACTACTGGATGCCAGCTACGGGCCCATATTTGATGCAGCAACAGATGTACATCAATCAACATTCTATTGCTATTTATTACTTACTGCAGTGTAATCACTGGATTATGTGCTCTCTCCATCTGATCATCCCTTCCTCTGTTGCGCTGAGCTAGACTACCTCACCAGCTAAATAGCCCTCTTCTCACCAACCCGAGCTTGTAGATGAGGCAGCGGGACTCTCATGTCCTGACTCATCTGCTGCTACAGCAACAGATAACTCTTCCTCCACCTTCTCTAGCCTTGCCTTTGCTTCATTGCCTTCATCCTTTTTCTTTTTGAAAAAGCTTCTTATATCCATAGCCTCCATAGACTGCTTGAATGACACATAAGACCCAAAACATACTTGCATTTTTTATCAACAATATCATACCATTTTAAGGGCTTTAATACATGATCTTGGACTATTTTTTTAACAAAAAGATCCAGGGCTGTCCATAACATATTTGGGGCTGTAGCCTCAGACACCCAGGCCTAACAACGCCACTGGTCCCACCTCACCTTTAAAGTGACTACAGGTTAAACTCATAACTGTTATACTTATAAAGAAAGGCAGTGATTAATAGACCTGATTGCGGGGGTGAAATAAATATGTGCAAATCTTTCTAATCATGTTCAACTTTTGCAGATTTTGACAAGCTAATCTGCGCTGTTGAACATTAGCAAACCATCTTTATTGGCAGATACACCAGCTAAGTGTCTGACTGTATACCCACTCAGGGTGTGTTTGCTGTACCTTGTGGTCATCATTAAAACACACTTGTCTTGTTGTTACCATGAGTAATGAGTAACCATGCATGTCACTAATTTAACCATTAATGCAGTCTTAAGGTGTATAACTAAAAGAACAATGAACATGTTTATGCTACAAGCGACAGTGTCACCATTTTCATTTTTTTTTCTTACAAAACAAGCCTTTTTGTACATTCTACTGTGGTACATTTTATTCAATAGTTGTGTTTTGTAAGTGCACAATGTACCAGTTCTGTACAAGTCTCAAATTTCTCAACATCCTGTCTCTGGAAGACAAAAAAAAATACACATTAAATGGGGATTTTTAGAGAATGGAACATGTGTTTTGGGGATCAATGGTAACCTTTACCTTTACCATTACCTTCATTTCCACCATTCACAACCTGTAAGATTGGAACAAACTGTCCACTAGTTGCTGTCAGTGTGAAGGCAGGTTTGTGGCGGTGTAAGTCTCTGCTACATGCACAGACTGCTAAGAGGAAGAAAACCTGTTCGATAGTTCTCTTCTTCTTCTTCTTCACAACACAAGCAGACACAAATGTTCTGCAACATGTTAATCGATACGGAGAAGATAATCTTGTCCTCTGAAAAGATAAGACAACATGAAACAAGATGGGATTTTAATGATGCTGATGGGAAAGTGGGTCACGGCAGCAGCAGAGAACAAGATTTTGAAGAAAATATAACAACTAGAACGTGCTGAAGATAGGAGAAAAGATAACAAGCAACCTTTATCATCATAAATCAAAGTGACGCTATCAGCCAAAAATTATTATTATTATTATTTTTTTCTTTTATTGTACTGGACAACTTATATACTACATTATGAAGAATCCTAAACCGAGCACAGGTGAGCTTGTTGCATCCTTGATTGCCTCCTCATTTGTGCCTCAGTGTTTCATCTAAAATGCTTTTCAAAACCAAGCAAACAGTCATTTGAATAATAATATCTGGACAGTCTTGGTTTCAGCATTTAACGTTTCCTCAAAATGTACATCCAACCACTGAAGACTGAGACCGTGCCAGTACCTTGCCAGCTGTCTGGCTCTACTGTTTGGCAGCCTGCGGCCCTCAGACTGCTTCATATTCTCAATGTATCCAAGGCTGATGAGTGTCAACAGCTTGAGCCTGCACAGACAGTACAGCCAAGGCCAACAACATGACTAATGGCTGGTATTAAGACCACGTAGCATAACAGGAATGATTCACATGCAGGTTTTTCAATGCACCCTTCAGCATTACATTTTCATCCACAGTGTGTCTGATACATGGCACCCAAAAACAGTTGAACAAACTTTACATGAATTCTGTTATCATTAAGGCAATTACGGTATTCTTTCTCTCTTTATTTGGGGTTAAAATTTAAAATAAATGCTCCATAGTACCACAAAGGTGCCTCGGTGCAAGCAACCAACTTTGAGATGTGCTGAATTTGAGAGCATAAACAGTCAGCTAGCAAGAAATTTTAAATTAAAAAAAAATAAATAAATAACCACAATAAACCTTTCATAAATTTCTTGTAGTGATGTCCAACCATCAGGGCACCCAATGTGCCTCTCCATTCAAATATTAGAATACCAACATAGTTTATCTATGAATTCACAATCTACCAATCACAAAAATAAACAGAACTAATCCCTGCAATATTTGCAAGACCTGGCATGTTGTTTTTGAAACCTTGAATTTTGTTCTTGGCAAAAAATGCTTGCCAATTTTAACATTCACCAAAGTTTTCTTCATAAACTTATCCAACTCAACCAAAGTCAAATATCATGGTATGGTAATAAGGTTTTCTTAGAATTTGTCTTCTCAGGCAGCTCTTGTCCACAGGCTGTGATTTCTAATGTAATATAATATGTGGCCAAAAGTATGTAACATTACATCCATAAGACTCTTGAACAAGACCATGGGCAATAATCTGCTACCACAACAGCCTGCACTCTTCTGGGAATGCTTTCCACAAAATTTTGGAACTTGGCTGCAGGGATTTGCTTCAGTTGAGCCACAAAAAAAACATCTGTGAGGTCAGAAACTAATGTTTTTTGTGATAAGGCCTGACTTGCATTTCCAGTTTATCCCAAAGGCGTTGGAGGGGGTTGAGGTCAGAGCTCTGTGCAGGCCAGTCAGGTTCTTCCACACCAAACTGTGAAAAACTATTTATTTATGGAGCTTTTTCGGCAGTGCTGCACTATGTGGCAAGAAGCACTGAGGTTATCTTGAAGATTCTTTTCACGGGGTTAAGGTTACAGAAGCATATTCAAATTGCTGTTATGTGACTGTTCAGGCTACTGACCACCAAGGCTTGAAAACCTTCAGATACAATGCAAAGTTTTATTTTATTGTCAACAACAATGACCATCATTTCAGACTTGTAGTAAATAAATCTGAATCATGTGGACAATAAGTCTGTTTCATGAATGAGATATTGAAGTATGCGGTGCTGAATGGGAGATAGATATTTTTAGAGCATATGCTGTAGCTTGAGCTTCGGTGTATTACCTGGTCCTCTGCCAATCCTCAACACGTCTTTACACAGTCTGCCTGAAGTTCACCTAGTTCATCCTCAGGAATTCAGCATCCTCTAGGCGAGCAAGAAGAGATCCATCTCCTTTCACAACTCGCAAAAATACTCAGCAGTAATAATCAGCAGTTATGGGAATAGCTGCTGAACCTTTCTCATCTTTTTTGGTTTTCTGCACTCATTCATATACAAATAATTGTTTCAGCTGCATCTTTGCATTGCATGAAGTCTGACTCTGAAGTCTGTAGCTGCTCAACTGCTTGATTCCTTGACAAGTTTTGAGTGATTATGTACTTGCAGATATTATTATATACTATTCTACTGTTATATACTATTCCCCCAAAGTTGAACCTAAACCTGAAAACAACAAAGCACTTTTACACCCTGACTGAAACTGAGGGAATCACAAAGTGAGGTGATGCTAATTTGAGAAGAAATTGGGTACACCCAAAAAGAAAAATACAGCACTAATCAACTATCGAACAGATTGTTGGTGGTAGACGGTGATCTCCTGCTGTTTTTTTTCTGTTAAAGATACAAGTGGGACTAATCTGATTTCATTAGCTATCACTCAGGAAATCTGCTCTCAAAGACATTCTAGCAATCCAATAATGCACTAATGGAGACGTAACTTGACTGTGTCTTAATATGCACTGAAAGACGTAATCAACATAGACTGTACTCACAGTGAGGTTCATCAGAAGGTGATGTTAGTCAGATTAGTCACTTATAAGACTTAAAAGGTCACACAAGTTTTTGATTTTAATGTCCTCATATTGTTGTTCTACATGTATGATAATATAATACACAATATAATAACACTACGAATGATATATTAACATTTGGTTGAATTTCCTATGTGCCATTAATTTGTTGTTCTGGTACTTTCTATTATCATATTCTTGGATCTTTGAGCAATTTCTGGAGTAAAAACTGCTGCCGAATGGTGGTTTAACTGTGCAAAAGGTTTTCTGAACTAGATGCCTTTTCACAGATGAAAATTACAAGGGAAGATAAGAAGTTCAAAGACAAGACATCTATTTTTTTTTTTACATTGCACTAGCACCAGATGAAATCACAAGGCCATCTTTGATGTTGTTGAAACCTAATTTCAGTGAACACTTGCTGCTAGAAAGAGCAACAACATACTTAAATATACTTTCAGTTTCTATAATGTATACTGTATAAGATAGCTGTGCCCGAAAGCACTGCCTTATTTACTCATTCACTACAAGATAAAAATAAAATGGTACACAGTAAATATAGTGCACTATATACACTGTAGTAAATAAATAATTTTGGACATAGCCAATATTTGATATATTGCAGACCTACGTAGATCATCTGTGTTGACTGTCAGTCCAGATGAAGTCTCTGATCTGTATTTTTCTTTGCTCATATTGCACATATCTTGTGTAAATCACCCTGTTATCCCTCCACCTGCCTCCAGTCACTAAGTGAATAGAAAAAGGGCTTTGGTGTCTTGCTCAGGAACTCTTTAATGAAACAAGGATGTTGGAGGACCTGCTGCAGGACTGTGTCTATATACTCTCCCAGCCACTAACTTCTACACAGAAATCTTAAGTAGAGTTGGACACAATACACACACAAACACACACACACACAATGCAATCCAACAACTACTACCACCAACTGTAACATTTAGTCTCAGTGTATAAAGTGAGAAAAAAAGAGACTCTCTTTACTCCCTTCACAACTTCTGTTAAGGTGCCCTCAAGCAAGATGCTTAACCCTGACCTGCTAGCAGTCAATAAGTGTTTGTGTAAGTGCTGGGCAGCTCCCAGACGTGTGAATGTGTGGAACCCTTTAGGCTACTTGCCACTGCCTCGAATACCTCATATACCGAATCGCTCATTATGATGATCTCCAGTGGTTGAACTTCTCACAATGCTGCAGTGACGTAGAAGTGAGTGCTCTCAGGGTGTGTTTAGTACACTTTGACATCACCGGTACATGATGGTGTCAGTGATAATATTGAAGCTTTCATCATTATGTCATGCATACAAATACGCCAATTCATTAATATAAACCAGATCCAGAAGGCAGCACATACATATTTATGTTACTGCAAGTGCAATAAACAGCTATTCCATGATTTCACCATCTGTACATGTGCAACAGACCTGAAGCTTTCAACCAGACAATGTCACCAGCCTTTATACATGGTATTCAGTTACTTTTTAAAGTCTTAGAGCTGTTGTTTTAATTGTATTTGTATACGTCTTGAACTAAGTGTCATGATTGTGATCTCTAATATCAACTGTAAATAAAATCAGCATCAGCGGCATGGCAACATCTTCCTCTGAGAAAAAAGATTTGATAAAATCAAAGGATTTCATCCTTTACAAATTATGTTACATCTGCTGATGATATTGTTGCAAAATAGACATTTATTTATTTGAAAAAGTGTCAGATTATGTTTATGTGAAGTGGTTGTCTTATCAAATAATTAACACAGTACACATTCACTGATTCCTCTGTGTTGTAACATGGATTTTCAACCCCGTCTCCTTGAAATTACTTTCATATATGACTAAACTGCAGCAGAAAATATGTTTTGCTAGAAATGTAATGCTGGCTGAATTATATTTTCTCTCAACATAATGAGAAAATGTTGTTAATTAACGCTTGGCAAGGTGCAAAAATGCTGAATGTCAGAATGAGATGTTCAAAGACGACCTTTTTTCTACCAAAATATCCAATCATGCAGTACAATATCTGCTAGTAGAGACTAAAAGCAGCCGTAAAAATCCTGTTTGTGTTTTTATTATGCTTTTAATTTTAGAAAATTGTCAAAATAAGGGTTCTTGAATAAACTACCTTATGAAGGAGATCCCCACACCGGGTGTCGAACTCGAATCTCCCAGATCATAGACGACTGTGCTGACTACTTACCTAAAACTCTGCTCATTTCCACTGCACATACAGACCTCCATGTATTTATACACCCATAACATGTAGTGAAGAACTTCAAAGGCGATAATTACTTTGCAGTTTTCATTTATTGCTTATTTTTTACAACCTAACTTTGGAGAAAGCGGAGGGGGAACAACAGGTTATGGAGAGTCCCTTGAAAACAGTTTGTGTGTGTCAGTAGTTCAGCTTTATCTCTGGGGAACATCCTCAACTCCGGGAGTGATGTTCAAATTAGGAAATGTGCATCATGTAGCAGGTGGATGTGACCCCCCTCGTTGAATCCTGCTGATAGACGTAACAGCGGAGCAGAGGAGAGAGACTGAGATAGCGATGTAACTGACCTGCATGCTGATATTTGACATGTTTTTTTTTTTCTTCCCGAAAACAAATAATTTAAAAATATTTACAAAATATGTTAAAAACCCACTATTTGTGCTTTTTCGAATAATGTATTCGGATTTGGACCCACACCTTGTAGAAACTACAGTAATATTAAACTTTTCATGGTTATTTTTAGGCACTGGCAGCACTTGGTTAAGGTTAGGGAAAAATCATGGTCTTGGTTAAACACAGAAACAAGTCTGCAATGACTTGAAACGCAACATGATTATTAACATGTAAGCGACGCCACAGTCTGTCACTAACCTCAACCACATGTGGGACTCAATTACTCACATCTTGTACACCTGCCATCCACCCCAACCTCCTCCCTCTGACTTCAAAGTGATATATAAAGTAAATGTAACATGTAATTTATTCAGAAAAAAAAATGCCTGTGAACATTATCCCATCAGGGGGAAAACAATTTAGTGGTATATGAACATAATTTCTAGGGGACAGGGTCAGGATTTCACATCAAACAATCAAAATAAAGCAGAACCTGTAACATTTCATTTTAAACAGTTAGCTTGGGCTGTAAAGTACAGTGTGTAGTGTGCAATTATGTCACCAATACTTTTAGCAACCAGTACCAGAAAACTTGAAGATAAGAACCACAGTTTCCTCAAAGGATTATTGTGACAGAACTGTGTCAAAATAAAGAGCAGTTGGGCAGCTGTAGAGTGATTTTTTTGCTTAAGTTTCTTTATTGTGGTGTTATTTTGTGTGAATTTTAAGCTCAGTAAGAACATTTGACTCAACCATTATGTTGAATCATGCACAGATTGCTTTCCAACGCCAGTAATCATGCTACGGGTCCTGAGCGGGGTCCCCGATGGACAGAATATGCTGTAACACAGCTGGAAGTAGCGAATGAATGCAACATGTTGTTCCAACAGTTTGCTTTATTTTCAATGCTTCTTCACACATCTTCCATGTTATTACAATTACATTTCAGGATAGATTGGTCTGGACTGGTATTCTATGCCAATAGTAGTTTGTTCTGTTGGTACAGAATGAGTTTCTGGAATTTAAAGCCGGACCTCTTGTAGACCACTAACCGGACATTTTTTACTGTCATGCTGAGCATTTTAGTGCTGTTAAATGGGTCATTTTTACTGTGTTTTACTGTTTTAACTAAAGCCATGATCTACCATGAAACCTAACCATTTTAAGCCAAACCATGGGAAGGATTGGCGTATCACCTGCAATCAAAAACCTCCATTTTGAAACAATTCGAATTTGGTCACGTGATCGTGCGGAATCAATACCAATGTGCATGTGTAATAATTCCATACCAACAATAAACTGACACAGAGGAATCTGTACCAACAGCCACTTCTGAAGGAAAAACCCAGTACATAGACGACAACTTAGGGTACATGAAACAGGCAATTTAGCCCTTGTTTTTAATATCATTTAACAAGCTGTAACAACAAAACATTGTACTCTGAGGGAACATGATTTTTAGAGACTGTGCATACCTACTCACCTGGAAAAAGCTGTAAACAGTAAGAATGAGTAAATGTCACATGTCGTTCTTTTTCAGCAACAGTTTGCTTTATGAATTCGAACAGCACCTACAAACTCTGGTCCCCAAAGGAATCACTGCTAAATACCACCACCTACTGACATAACAGAGCATAACAGGACATCAAATGAACAACCTGAACAATACTAATGTGGTGGTCGTAAATTTGTTTTTCTTTGTTTTAAGACAAACAGAAAATAACTTATGTGTATATGAATTATTTAACCCATAAAACCCTTTTTTGTGAGCATCACACATGCAGTGGAGTCTCATTGTTCAGACCCAGGTGCGCTGCTTATCTTTTTTTCTCTCTGTTGTACATACAAATATATACACTCGCACTCTGTATACCTTCCTCACAGCCTCTGCTCTCATTCCTTTTCACTCTCATACATATGCAAGTCTCATTTTGCACCCTTTTGCTCTCCCGTACAAAACACACACTGCATCTGTCCTCCCACTGCAGCTGAATCCACAATCCTCTATCTAATCCTCTCTCTCTCTCTCTCCCTCCATCCCTGGCTTCATCTCCTGGCTTCATCACCTACAGGTCTTCCTCTTCTTCTTTATTCTGCTTGTACTCACCATTTATTCTCTGCGGTCTTGCTCTCGCCTGTTCCTCTGGGTCCATCCACATGCTGGTATGTTGCGATGTTGACCTCGGTCCTTGCTGGATTGTGGAAAAACTAAATTTGTTAGAACTGAAAACCAATCTTCTGGACTGTCTGTCTCAGAGGAAATGACCTGACATACTGCATACTGTCCTTTTCCCCCCTTCTGCCAACATAATCACCCAGAAACCCTCGCTGCATCTCAATTCCATATAGATACTATAGCATACAGTTTGTAATATATATGTTACATACCATCTCATAGCATCCATTTGTGCTACTTGACAACTCTGACATTTTCCAGTAGCATCAACAGCAAGTACAAGTCAACAGAATAAGCCTTCCAAGTACAAAATAATAATTATTTGCAATTGAACGATAAGACTGGCGTTATACTTGACAAATCTCATGAAAAGATCAAAAACAGTTTGTCTGAACACTTTCCAACTCTCCTACCCCGTCTGTGGCACCCATCCTCACATCCATTGTTTTCTGAAGATGTAAATCATTTAAAATGGGTACAGGCACCGGGATAGTGCCTTTACTCATTGTAATGAAGGACACAGTGTCACCAATTAGATCATTTATTTGTTTATCATAGTTTTTGGAGCTCTATAACACAATGGAGTAAGCTATGGGAATCCATATCAAAAGCGAGATGTAATAATCACTATTTAAGGTTTTGTTCTTTCAATCAACACCAACTCCGACTTCTGTTTGGCTGTCTCTGTCCTCAGAACCAGCTGTCTGAGGACAAACTGCCTTAATTAGTTTTCATGTAGGCTCCACAGGAAGAAATCAGCATTGCTTTTTGAACAAGCTGCGTAATTTATTTTATTTTTAGCCGCTGTTACGATCTACAGTGAAACCTGCAAGCTCAAGGCCACAGATTTGTGTTATTTAAGCAGGTGTCTGTGGATTACGCTCCACCGAGTGCAGCAAAGACACAGGACATCCGGGGTGATGCATGTCTCAAAAATGGAAGTGTATCTGTTCTGTGAGACAGGCAGGTGATGGACATCAGTTGCGGATTGGACATTAGATCAGGGGAAAGCCAATCATTTCCTATTATGACCTGAGATCAATCTCCTTCCTGGTGTCAACATGATACCACAGTAAGTTGGGAAGAAGTCTGACAGAAGTTTAACTGGAATGCATTACGCTATGATTGGTGATCAATTCTGCTCAAACCTCTGAAAGTAATGTACTTCACCGCTTTGTACTAATAGTAAATGATAAACGACTCGTGCAGACAAAGTCAATTACACTGCAACTTTGGAGTGTGACTGCCAGTTAAACTTTACAATGCAAAGCAAACTGTTTTACCAACTTTAACACACATTTTTATGTCCCTCTGGAGCAATACGCCATATGGAGATGGGACACAGTTCAGTAAAGTTCAATTATAGGTTGCAGGTTTTTAGAGCTGGAATAAAAGCTGCCATGTTGCTTGCTGAAAACTGTCACCCATCTTATATTTACAATATCACCAATGTATTTAAACTACCAATTCTCAAGATCCTCTTTTTGATTTAGGCAACACCTTTGGTGATAAACGGTAATCACTGTAGAGTTTTTGAAGTGCACTTTGACAAATCCTTGTCTTTCAACTTTTATTGTTGTCCTGTTTAATCCTAAATGTCAGCAGAATTTAATTATTAGGAATGTAAACAGAATGGGCACCATCGTGTTTACAGACTTCCAGGATGTCTGAGCAGGAGCAATAAGTACAAGGATGAGTAGGTGCAATGTGTGTCATTTATTTACATTGTTTACTGGCAAATAAGTGCTTCGCAACGACCACATAAATCACCTGTCCCACTTGAGATAACAACCCTCGCATGTATATATCAGAGAAAAGTGACTGAAATTCGACTTATAGTTGAAGGCTTATGACAGCAGAGTGATGACAGTTTTTAAATTATCATCTCATTTTCTGTCTTCTTTCCAGGGTCTCCTCTCCTCATCAGGTGAAGCACTGTGAGCCGCCAACCCTTCCCACCCCCCCAACCCCTCTCTCTTCTCCTCCCCCCACAGACGTCACCCACTACCCCCAAATCCATAAACCTCACCCGGCCTCACCTGCCAAACCCCATCTGACAGCTGCCACTGGCCCTCCCTTTACCCCATGGTGGCCCCAAGGCCCGCCCTCTCACTGCTATTGGCTGTCCTGGCCTGCACGGGGCCCGTGCGCCCCTCGCCCCCCCTGCTGCTCCGGCCCCGGGAGAGAGAGAGGGACTCGGGTGGCGTCAACATAGCCGTGGTCCACTCGGGCTCCTCCCTGCTCCCGGAGACGGCGGTGGTGGGAGGCGCGGGGGTCGGTGAGTCAGGGCCGGGGCTGGGGCCCGGTGTGGGAAACGGTCCAGGCGGAGGTGGAGGAGGAGGAGGAGGAGGAGGAGGGGGAGGAGGTGGAGGAGGAGGAGGAAGGGGAGTAACGGATACAGCTTCGTTGGCAGGAGCGGCTGCGATGGCCTCGCTTTCCTCCTCCTCCTCGGCATCCCTGTCGTTGGCAGCGCTCGTGGGGGAGACGGTGATGACGCCTTCGGGTCAGGCCAACGTCATCTACCTGGCTGTGAATGAGAGCAGCCCAGGCAGCCTGCTGCTGCAGCTGTGTGAGCTGCTGGCCACCACACCACTGCAGGTAGACATACTGTATACACACAAAACATAAAACAATCTGTCATAAATTTCTCTGAACATGTCCTTAACTATTGCACAAAGTTTAGAGAATGTTTCACGTATGTTCCTGTACAACATAACATTTCCAAAACATTTCAGTCTGCATACAAAGTTGTCTTGGATAGAAAAATTTTAGTGTTTCCTTAAGTGCAAGAAACACCAGGCTGCAGCACATAGCATCACCTCTTGACCTCTACATACATTGGAGAGGTGTGATTTCAGGGTGTTGCCATTGTTTTTGTTACATTATTTTATATAGACTTTAGAGGTTAGAAATAGATAGTCAGTAGAATTAAATTAAAGGGTACATATAACAGGTAAAGCCCACTTTACCTACTTAAGTTAATCAACCCTACGAGCAACCCCTTTCACATTAACATTACTTGTGGTCATTTGACTTACTCTTAATATAAAAATATCAATAAATGCAGCTTTAAGACCAGAATTAAAACTTAAGATAAATGATCTGATAGTTAAAAACAACCCAACGTTAATTGCAAACTCTTTGGCTTCACTTCTTCATATCACTCTAGCTATTCAGTTGGCATAGATAGAAGGCTTTTTACATTACTCTTCAACATTTCTTTAATTAAACCAGTTTAATTGATGTTCCTGTAACATTTTCAAATAATTTCAATCTGCATAAAAAGTTCTGACGAAACTATGAAAAGAGTACAATGGTGTATCCTGACAGTGACACGTCAATCCATGATGACACACATCTTGACGCCTCCAGTGTGCAGGCTTTCAGAAAATTTGCACAGATGTTTTGATGCATGTCATATGCTGGCAACCCATTTTTGAGTAACTATTCCATATTTTCCTTTTAAATACTATAGATCACTTGACATTCTCTCATAAAGTTCTGAGTAATGGGTTCTCAACAACATAATATAACCAGAATGTTCTGTGAACTTAACTATTTTTTTTTCCAAACCTTGAATACCTTTACAAAATGTTCCATGAATATAATTGAAGACTTGCTATTACTAGTAAGGTTCAGCTAACATTTCACTAACCAAAAAGAAATGTTCTGGGAGTTATGGAAGCCATGCAGATATACTCTGTCAGACCTTTAAAGGGGACCTATTATGCTTTTCCTTATTTTCAGTCATATATATAATGTTACAATGTTGGATGTTCATTTTAAACATGGCCTAAGTGTCGAATAATGAGGTAAACGAATGTAGACATTATCCCTTTGAATAAAAAGCACTGGCCAAAGCACTGTACTTTCAGCCCAAGCCGATATTGGCTCATGATGGATTTCTTTATATGGTCATCGGCTCCACACACAGTGTGCATGTTCACTGCTCCGCTCCACTAACATTATGGCATTTTTCCATTGTTTTGGGGGTAGTCGCGCCAAGCCATAACTGGAGTCGAGCTTGCACGCAGTGAGTGTTTTTCCATTACACAGCAGGGCAAAGTAAAATAAGCTGTTTACCTGTTGGAGTTGTGCTGGTCGTCTGCAGCTCTTCATCAAACATTACCACCACTGTGGTTGTTTCTGCTTATACTGTTCTCCTTGTATTATTTCTAACTAGTCCATGAACAATGAGGCTCCACTAATTCGGTGAGGAACATGTTTCATTTCCTGTAAATTCCTCACAATAAAAGTCTCCCATTATTGAGTCATTTAAAAGATTTTAATTTGAAGCAGTAAAGCGGGAATGTTGGGTTTTCATCGGAGGTAACTTAACACGACTGATATGGCTGCCCCTTGGCAGGCTTTCGTAAAGCTGGCCAATCAGAGCAGAGTGGGCTCATCGAGAGAGGGGCCTTAAAGAGACAGGAGCTAAGACTGCCTGTTAGAGACAGAGGTTGAACTGAGGGGCTGCATAAAGGGCCAGTATGAGATAGAGATAGAGATAGAGATTTTTTGAACTGTGAATCATGCAAAGCTACTCTACTGGAGTCCCAGAATAAAAGTATAGAGCTGGAAATGAGCATAATAGGTCCCCTTTAACATGTTACTGACACGTCCTTTTGTTTGTACCTTTGTTTATTCACTTGTTTCAGAGAAAATGCAAACGATAAGATCGTTCATATTCATGTCCATTGTGTGGTTTGTTCATCTTTTCATTCATTCATTCATTCATTCATTCATTCATTCATTCATAGTATGATACTTGTGGATGGGAGTCTGAGTCTGCAAGGTGAAACTCTGAAAGCTGCTTGCGATTACACTGACGGAGGTAATAAAACACTGCATGATTTAATCATCATTCATGCATTCATTCATTCATACTATGACAAATATACTGTACAGTATTTATATATCTATTCATTTATGTGGTCAGTGTCTAGCTGTCTATCTCTATATTGATTCCTGATGCCTGAGCAGTGGAAAGGCCTTGTTATAAACGCCTTACATTGAGTTATTAACTCTACTTGCTACATTTCCAGGTCCTCTCTGTAGCCTATTTGCATATCAAATGCTTCCCTGTGAGAATTGGGCTGTCAGCTACACTTTACTTCAATTTGCTCCCCTGAATCGCTACAAGAAAACAAGCGTTAAGTCATCAAGCCAGCCTCAAATCACTATCACTCCTCCTTGTATCATTACGTAAAGTAATGGCTATTGCCAGAACTTCATGCATTTATCTCTAATTCATTAACACTGCTGACAGTTATTTCTTGAAGGGTAATCACAAAAAACAACCCAAAAAACCTGATTGCCATAACATGTGTAAAACATGGCTTTCTTGCAGCAGTAGTTCAGCATGTATGCAACAGCCACACCTATTAGTAAGCCCTGTAGAAACTGAGGTGGCCCATAAGCCAGGAGCTTATCTGTTGTTTCTGTGGTGTGAAGCAGCTTAAGCTGTACAGGTACAACACATACTCTTCTCCTGACAGGATGCCAGTCCACTGCAGGGACTTAACTCTGATTTTATCTCTGTGTGCATTGATTGCCAAGCAGAGCAGCAAAGCAATCCCAATTTTAAAAGCCTCCAACATGTTTTTCATTTCTTCATTAAACCTCTTAAACTCTTTGGAAAGATTCTTAAGGTAGCAAGAAATTTGTCAGTAGGATAAGAAAAACTTGTTGTAGGGTATGAGCGCTTATCTAATTTGAACAGTGTGTAAACATACACATTGTTCTAATATATTTTAATCAACTTTTAATTTATTCTCAGGCATTGGTGCATAAGAATAAGAGAAATTACAGCTTTGATGAGTAAAAGCTTGATATGAAGCTTATGAAATTGTGTCTCAATGAAGGTGATGTAATGCGTTTTTATCTGATGTGCTTTATTTCATTGTGCAACCTTTGTTTTACTTCAGGGTTTGGTGTTTGAGGAGGAGAGACCGCCGCCGCCAAACCGCGCCCCTCTCGCCCCCATGCTGGAGTTTGTCTCCGCCCAGACAGGGGTTCCTGTGGTTGCTGTAGGGGGAGGGGCTAGCCTGGGACGAGAGCCACAGGTAAAAATGAATTACCTAGCGTTGCATCATCAACCCAGCTAATTTCATTTGTACTAAATCAAAGACTGTCTGTGGCTTAGAAGATGAAACGCAGATACACGAGTGAAATGATTAAAGAATTACCTGTTGACCTGAACAGACCTTTTAGAGGTATTATTTTGGGGTGTTGCCGTTGCTCTTGTTATGCAATTTTAATTAGAGATTAGAAAAATATATTCTGTAGAATTAAAAGTCGAAGTTAATCCCAAACTCTTTTGCTTCGATTTGTTGCATCTCAATTTAGCAAGCATAGATTTGACACAAAGCTTTTTCTCATACATCACTCTCCACAAAAAAATTACATTTTCACCTGTGGATATTAAATCTCTAGGCTTGTGAATAATCTTGATGTACCAAACAACATCTATAACAGAGGGCTGAACCTCTTGGTTCTCGTAATAGGAGCCGAGTAAAGAGTTTCTATTTCCCTTCGGACAACATTCCCTTGTAGGAGACATTTATTTTCCAAATGCTCTCTATTTTCAGAAAACATGCTGTTCTGACCTCATCTCAGAGCAGTAATGAAGAAGGGGGAAATTAAATTTTTGTCAGAATTGCTCTAGTTCTGTCAGTGCTCCTAAGCTCATCAGAATCAGAATTGCTCCTATTTACTGAGTACTGAAAATGTGCTAGTAATTGGATATTATTGAGTGCACACTATACAGTTCAATATTGCAGTACTCTAGTGTACAACATATAGTGTATATATATACATACACATATATACACATTTTAGTACATTTTTAGTAATATGAATGTTTATGTTCTGATCATTTTAATTTTTTGGACAGCACAAAACCAGAGCTCCAGTGTCCAAATTCCATTTTGTTAATCACTGCTGTCTCACCTTGTTGTAAATGATGCTTGCATGGCCATTGTTACAGACTAATTAATGGGTGTCAGCTCTCCAACTGGATAATCTGTGTGTGACAAAAGGTTTTTTTTTTTTGTTGGCAGATGTGATAACTTGATCAAGCTAACAAAGCTGTTTTGCATAACAGGTGTGATATTTAATAATGTGGATTGTCTTTACAGTGGGATGCTGTTATTATGATTTTTACGTGGTTGTAACATCAGCTACAATGGCAGTTGATGCTACACACTAAAAATCAGCACTGTGCCACTGTAGAGCCTCTGAACAGTTCCTAATCACAAGGGTTAAAGTTCTCAGGCAACATGCCTGATTTTAGGCATAGAGCAGTTTTAAATTCATATAATACATAATTCAATACATTGTACACATTTCTTCCTGGACAACTTTTCAAGCTCACAAATCTTGTCTTGCTTTAATCCCTGCCTATCAAAAAGCAGCTGTGTTTATGGTGGGAGGAAGGTGTAGAAACTACATTTGAAGATATTCGACTTAGTAAGCCTCTTTCATTACATTTGTAAAACTCTATGAGCTTCTGCCACCAGATGTTAATATAAATCCCAGAATTTTACTTAGCCTGATATGGTATTTACCTTTTAATATTCTGACATACACTGCAGATTCACTGAGTTTTACCCTTAAAGTTCTAGTTTCTCAATCAAAGATGGTGATAAAACTAAGTTAAGATGATGCTATTGAGTGCCAAAGTGAAACCAAAACTTCCAGATCCTATTCCAGACCTCATTTAAAAATCACACTGACATTTGTAATAACACTTACAACTAAAAATCCTGCCTTGGACTATAGCCGTACTCCAACAGTATATCCCATACTTCCCATAAACCCTTGACAATCATTGGTTACACGCCAACAGAAGAGGTTAGGTCATGGATGAGTTTAGGGGCTGCAATGACTTCAGACATGTAATAACAGCAGGAAAGAGAGGACAGAACGGTGTTGATGTTGTTATACAGCAAAGATTACAGCTAAGAAGTTGGAAAAATTACTTCAGAAGAAAGAGGGTGGAGGATTATTTAAATTCACAGAATTGAGATACGAAGACATAAGCTGCTGTGCTGATAAATGTTCATGGGAGCTGTAGTTTTTTGTATTCTCAGTAAGTTATTTTGTCGTTAAAATTACAAAGGTTTCCATTTCTAACAGCAAGTGCTGTAGTGCAACGAGAATTTGTCTTATAATATATGTATAGTAAACCCTGGAAACACAATACATTTTTACACAAAGGCTGATGGAAGTTATAAAATCCTTTTGTGACCGAGGCTAACATGGAAATGATGTTAGGACTGTGGCTCTCTTTTAATCTCATTGGTTGAGCACCAGTCAGCTAACTGCCAGCTTGACCAGCACAAAAGGAGCTTTAGTTATAGTATATAAATACTTTATTTTTCATTCAGTCATAAACATGGCTGTTATGTTCTTGGAAGGCTACTCAATTGGCTTTTGGAAAAAGCTTTAGGCTAGTTTGAAATTGCAGAGTGAGGGTCTCTGGCACAACTTCACCTACTTCCAAGGTGCACGGAGAAGGGAGATAAGTCTAGAAAGATGAGAAATCCCACAACACTTGTAGTATGAAGAACAACTTTATTAGTTGGGGGTGGTACTTGGGTTATTTATATTGTTGTACTATGCATCTTTCTGCTCCCTCTATACACAGCACTTTATAAAGCCAGTATGCCATATCTAATAGGCACATTTTTGGATGAACCCAAGTACCACCCCCTAGTTGCACCTTTCTAGTAAAGGAACCAAATATGGTGTCACCCATGTCCCTTCTTGGACAATGATTGGCCTGAAACCACATGACCATATATCCAACCCATCTTTATAGATGTCCCATTGGCTGATGTGTCTATTTGTATATGATTGGTTGTCTTTTATATATATATATATATATATATATATATTTTTAAACTTTTTTTTTAACCTTTTTTCATGCCCAACTTACTTTATTTAAATGGTGTTTGTAATGTGTTTTATGATGACCCTGATGAAGGCCACAAGCCGAAACACGTCGGTCAACTAATAAAGTTGTTCTTCATACTACAAGTGTTGCGGGAGTTCTCATCTTTCTAGTTGGAAATTGCAGACAGAAAGGCTATAGCGTAGATAATTTAGCATGTGTGAGTTAGTAGCAGAATGCCAGGATTCAGTTGACTCTTCTTTTACCTCTTGCCTTTACACTGTGATTGAGACAAACATTAAAGGTTATGGCTCTTTAACCCTACCAACAGAGGATATAAAACACAATTGGGCATTTTTGTCCCCACAGCAGCTCTACCCTTTGATAAATGTTTGTATAATTAAACTCTAATCAGTTCTCAATTACCTTTGGGATGCTGAGTCATGCATGTTCCTAATACACGCCAAGAATCAATCAACCTTGTGTCAACAGTGCCTCTAAAACTGTGACTTGGGGACGCAGTGTCAGTCAGTCATTGTTTCTGGTGAGTGCTCACATGACAACAGTGCAAGTAGAGTATTTTATTTTAGCTCTAGCCTCCAAGGGGATACGGAAATTCATTTTTATGTTTCCTGCTACACCACCACTCACTCCCAGCATGTTCCCTGTGCGCGCGCCACTCTCAGTTGGGTTTAAGGAAAGTAGACAAGCTTACATCATAAATGAGACTGCTGGTTTGATACTTGACCTACTTCAGTGCGGCATAACCTCAGGTGAGCCCTGTCGACATGGGAAGGCAGTGTGGTTTCCTCTTTGATCCGCTAAAGGTACACACAGACTGAGATTCCTGATGACTAATTTAAAAACATGTTCACTGCCTCTTTGTTTAATGGTGAGAAAGCACTAAATAATTAATTGCTAACAACACTGCTGAAATCTTTGGGCCATGTCAGAAAGTTCATAGACATATGCATGAAAGGTCCTTCACTTTATTTCAGGGTTTCAGCTCGTATTCATTAAAACAAATAACAACAACAAATAGACAAATTTAACGGATGATTTATGTGTCGCGCTCTCAAGCACCGCCACCGTTACTGTGGTGAGAGAATAGAGCTGAACACATTCACACTGACAGTGAAAGCAGACGTGTTAAATGCAGTCGGCAGTCTCTCCCTTCCAGAAGATGAAGATAATCTGTGTGAACGTGGAAGTTATTCAGTCTCAAAGCACTAGTCTGACATTGGTTATGACACAAGCTTTTGTCTGACCTCCACCGTCTGGATGAGAAAGTGTTGTTGTGGAGTAGCTAATTAAACACAGCAGGAATATGTTGCTAGCTCATGATTTAAAATCATTAACCTCCATGATTTCTTGCATTGTAATCAGAAGTGCATCATTTAATAAAAAAAAATGGAAATGCTAATACTATAAAAAAAAGTGGAATTTGAGCCAGGAAACATAGTACCAAGCTGGCTAAAGATCAGTGGGGTGGTGGCTCACCATTGGCCCCATGTTGGCAAGCAGTTCAGAATGTGAGTGAAAAAACAGGATTTAATGGAGATTTATCAAAGTAAAATTTCCATTGAGCAGCTGCTTTTGGCTTTCACTTTATGTTTATTCCAAAATAAGTTTATTATTGGAGCATCTGACAACAGCACAGCCCAGAAAAGACTAACTGTCTGTTAAAACTGGACTACCTCTTATTTAAAAGTCAGTTTGTATATTATATATACCTATTTTAATGGCATTTGATGACTATATTTTTACTGTATAGTCAGTTCTAAAAGATCTCCTGGAAAGTTTTCTTGGCAAAAGTGCTTAAAGTGAAATTGCTTACATACATTAGAGTGATATATGCTGGTTTATGGCGGCTTGTCTACTTCAGACTACAACTCGCATGCATCTATAGTAGCGGTGTAATGGTACATGTATTACAACCCCCCTAGTCTACAACGCATGGACTTTTCTTTCCATTCTGTTCTTTTGTTCTAGTTTAAAAAAAAAAAACACAATAGATGGAAAGCCAAAAGAAATGACTTCCTCTTTCTGTCAGTGAGCGGCTCATCTCTTCAGATTAAATGTGACTGGAGCAGCAGGGAGGAAGGCTATCATTGTTTCATTCATCGACACTGAAAGCCTTATTCACAAGTCAAGGACTTTTTTGACAGAAAAGACTGTTATTCCTCTGTGTTCCCCTCTCACTAAAACTGAAGTCAGATGAAGTCAGTCAGCCACGAGGCAAAAAGGAAAAGAGCTGAAGTATGAGAACAGACAGAACTTAGATGACTACTGTATGGATACGCATATTCTTTCAAAATGTATGTGTTCGCCATCACAGCGTCCCTGAATTACAATATTAGTTTCATGACAGCTCAGCAGTCTGTGAGTTATGGCCAGTGGAGGAAATTGTCTAAGTAGTGGGAGAGAAAGTAAGGTTGTTGTCGGAGGGAAAGTGACAAGAACTTTTGTAATAGTTCTTTTTATGGTGCTTTTACATGTAAAGAATATGCAGCCAGTGGTGATATGGCCAATGCAGATGCGTGGGATGATTGGTTGTCAATCTGCTGTTAATATTTGGGGCTCCAGTAGGGACAATCCTCATTCCTCACTGAATAGTGAAAGTGAGATTATTTTTTAAAAATATGAGGAAAATATGTGTGTGTTTAGTGCAGGTTTCTGGCCAGCCAATTAGCATTTTAGCCAGCTATCAGTAACTTCTCTCTTGGTCTCATTGTAGAGTTCAACTGTTTACTATCATTATTGATTAAATCTATGTTATCTCCAGATGAGCTCATGTTATCCTGTAAGGTCTGACAGTTATTTCAGAGATAATTTAGTTGTGAGAAGTTGTAGTTGTTGAATTTAATCCTTAGTATAGATCGAGTCAAAGTCTCCTCTCACCAGGGCTCAAAAGAAATGACTGGTATGTGACTGACTTTCATACTGGATACTGGAGTTTGCGTTCCATCATGATATGAGACTTTTTTACTTACCTTTAAAGGAAAACTACTTATTACAACTTTTATTTTCATAGCTGTTGCTATTGGCTTTATCAATGCAAATGCTGAAATCTCAAAATGCAGTGACCTCGCTTCCAACGAGGTCCAACGAGGCAACAAACATGAGTGTTCAGAGTTGATAACAGTGATAAGTTGTCCAATTTTCTTGTGGTTTATCTTCATCCATACTTTATAAACATGAATTCAGGGGCAGTATCTATCCACCTCAATGCCCAAATGCACTCGTGGCTTCATGTTCTCTCTCCCTCCTTGCTTTCAGGAAAGCGGCTCCATCTACCTCCAGTTCACCTGCTCCACTTCCCTCCAGCTGGAAGTCATCTTTGAGGTGCTCGAAGAGTACGACTGGACCGCCTTCTCTGTGGTGACAACCCGTCACCATGGCTATGAGGACTTCCTGGCCATGGTGGAGGGTATGACAGATGGTTCCTTCATCGGCTGGGAGAAGAAGAGTGTGGTGACTCTAAATGTGACGGACGACCCTGGTGGGGCGCGAACCAAAAGGGTGCTCAAAGACAATGAAGCACAGGTGAGGCATGGACAGAAACATGAATGTTGATTTGATTCATCTCTTAAGTGTGAAAATAATTTCTATTCAATCAAGTCTTCTATCGAATTTTTGGCAGTGCTACAAAATTCAATATTTAATCTGAGGATTCAGTGTTTCTGCAACACTTCTCACCGTCTACCTTGAAGCTGCTTCTCCTGTAGTCTGAGGCTGAGGTGACTAACATCTGTAAAGGCTCTACAGGCCTTGAAGAGTCAGATGGTGAAAGCAGTCAATCTGCAGATAAAAAAAAAAAAAAAGATCCCTTCCTCCATTATTACTATAACCTCCTTACTCTGCAGCAGCTAGCTTCAACTTAAAGGCCACAACTTGCCTACTGTTGGCCGTGCCCACAGAGAAGATTTTGCAAGGTTCTTAATATTTTAGTCATGAGGATTTTATGTACTCACAGAATCACTGACATACATACAGACTCTGATTGGTAACATTTTATGATCAATGCAAATAAAAATGGTGGAAACATACACTTTTTGAATGAATGGACAAATAAACAGAAAAATAAATATGAATGAAAACAATTGCACTCAAAACATTACTTAAAGTCCAACTGAAATCACAGAAGTCATCACTTTTTGCAGTCAAAAATAATTCTCACAATTAAAGTTAATCATTTTTATTTAAACAATCTTTGGAGATATGTCAGAAATGCTTCTTTAGCCTTCAAGCCTCTGATTGGGTGGGCCAATGTATATATGACTGACAGCAGACACAATGTAATCAAACTTCTGCTAGTAAATGTAGCCTAGAAGCAAAAGACCACACAATTTATTAATTTCTAAACTGACCAAAATGATTTGCAGAGTTTTTACGTTGGTCAATGTTTTACAGCTAACTATCTTATTAGCTGTCTAGCCTGCAAAATGACATTAGCAGTGCACTTTTCTCCATGTGGATATTTGGTAGCCTGCTCAGCAAATGAAGAAGCAACACAAGGACGTGTGTTCATGCTTGACCGAGGAGAAGGACGCATTTGGTTGCTGTTCAAGGCTCTTTAGGTGTTAGGCTGTCTTGTCAATAGCCTATGATAGAACAGTGAACTTTACCGCTTTATCTAAATACAGTTTAAGATGAAAGGACTTGATTGGCTATATGAAAGAAACAAAGAAACAAACTTTTTAGCCTTTTGGGTGCTGATCTTTCCTCTGAACGCTGTAGCAGAAAAAAAACCAACATGCAATTTAATTTCAACCGGCCTCTAAAAACTCTAAAAAAGGTTAATCATCTTATCCAGATCAATATATATGGAGTGCTCTCACTGACTCTATACCCAAAGTTATGAAATTAGAAGTTACTCAGGTGTTTTTAACCAGAGGCGAGCCATTGAACGGAGCTATAGCAGCTTACCTTTTAAAAACAGCCCGCTGCTTACAGCAAAAGCCTTACTTAAGGGGAGGTTGACTGAGGACAAGCTATTCATTTACACTGACATCCTAAGAGACTACTTCAAGGATTGAAGGAGCTTTATTTGTCACATGCACAGAGATACAAAGTAAAACATGCCGTGAAATGAAAGGGATGCTCAGTTACTGTGTAAGAATATCCAAGGGATCAACAAAAAAAAGTAAATATATAAAATAAGATAAATAGAATAAGGTAAAATAAAAAATTACTAGTGCAAGATGAAACTATATAAATATATATTCTAATCTTAAAGTTAGGTAAAAAACTATACATACAAATCTTACCAGTTTCCAGAATCTCACAGTATTTACAGTTAAAGTGACCTGGTGTGCAAGTAAAAGTAAAAGTGACAAAGGGTAGTAACAAACAGTGTGTTCAGTATTGCAAGAGTGTCTGTGTGTGTGGAAGTTTTTGTTAAAGTGAAGCTTGTGTGTTGAGGATCCAGATGGCCTGAGGATAGAAACTCCTCTTCAGTCTTTCGGTTTTGGCCATGTGACTGCACAGACGTCTGCCTGACCTCAGCAGTCCAGTCTAAACAGTCCATTGTCGGGGTGTTAAGTGTCTCTTATGATATTTTGGGCTCTAAGCCTCAGCGTTGCACACACCTGGGAGCTTTGTAGTATGAACTATGAATCTAATTGTTGCTGATCTGAATCTTCTCCAACAGCTGAGTGTTCAGTGCTTTGCTCTGGGGCACTTTGGTAGTGTCATCATTCATCAGAGAACAGAGATTTAATCAGATGTCCTCACAGTTACAAGTCCAACTCACTAACCTGTGGGCCTTTTTTCTTTATCCTCTTCATTCTGCATGATTAATTTGTTGTGTCTATGATTTTAGGTTTATCAGTGCAGAGTTCCAAACAAAGAAGTATCTCAAATCTACAGCTTTAATTTCTGTTGATATAACAAACATGTGTGATCGAACATTTTTGTATTTTGTATTTTGTCACTAGACTATAAATGAATGACCAGTAGGCAACTACAAACAATGATGGAAAGAAGATTAATGATGATCAGCCGAGCTGTTTGTAGTGCTCAATGTTTGTGGTTTTTAAATCAATTTTTTTCAACCAACTCGTCCTAACACCTGAATGATAAAATAGACCTTTCATCAGTGCTTTCCTAAACCCCTATGAGTGCCCCAAAATTATGTATATGAGTGTTTTCTGATCTGCAACCCCAGTGATTACAGTCTGGTGAAGTTTAGACAGCTAAAAGAAAGGAAAAAGGGAAAAATGGGTTTCGGTCTTACAGGTTAACCACCAGGAATTACCAGTTAATTTCCAGGAGTCTCTGAGTGCTTCTTTTTTGACAGTCAGACATTTTCTTTTTTTTTTTTTTTTTCTTCTTTTGGTACTTGTCACTTTTTACAGCTTTTAGAGAGATATGCCATTCACTAAAACCTATTTTGGGAAAATATGAAAACTTCAGGGTCTTGTTCAGCAGGAATAAAATGTTTTATTGTAGCTTTGTAAAAAAAAAAAAAGGCAGATATTTATACATGAAAAATTTTGGTGGAGCACCAAATGGTGGAGCTATTCTTTGAAGATCAGACTCAACAGTGAGCCAGTACCAAGAAACTTTTTCTAATCTTTAGCCTGATAAAACCAATCTTTTTGAATCACTGTTTTTAAACAGCTGCAGACAAACAACACCCAAGAGTAAGGTAATGGCCCTTTGCAGAGGTGACCTTAGCCGTGGTCTAACACATCTGATAGGGAGGAAGGAATTTCTGGGCGCCACAGGATCTTTTCTGTTATTCCTCCCCAACCGCTGTCTTTGTATGAGCATAATATATGCTCCATCTCTATGTTTCACCATCTCTCCCTTTCACGCCATACCCTTTTTATTTGTATTCATTCCTAGCTCTCATCCTTTTACTGTTGTCAGCGTAAATGACCTTTGTCAAAATGAAGTCCATGAAAGGGATAAAGAAAGAAAGAAAGAAAGAAAGAGGCGGAGAATGGACCAAAAGTAAAGGGCCGGAGTGAACATGATGTAATGGAATGAAAGTGATATGAAATGTTGAATACGGAGGGAGTGAATGAACCCTCTGCTGGGTTTTACAATTTAGATGTACACATCTTTTTGAGAAGATATTGTAAAGGTTATTGAGAGGGTACTGTAGGAGATGGGTAATGGCATTTTCAAAATCTGTATTCAATCATAGAAACCAATGAAGTTTCAAGCAGCTTGTTGCTTGTTAAAGATTTTGAAAGTAAATACACTAATGATGGATAGATGGATGGATGGATAATGTTTCCATAACATGAGGTGAACATATGTAAAAAAATGCTGCCTGGAAGTCAAAAGCCAGGGCTTCAGCCTGCTCTGAAAGCTTAATTTGCAAAGTTACCTCAACATCCCCATCAAACTGATGTCAGATTGTTCACATACGCCCACAAACAGGTGTCCGTTCTGCAGTCTTTGTTGCTAAGGTTGCTGTTAAGGTTGTTCCACAAGTTGTTCCAATCAGAACAGAGTGGGCTCATCAGGAGGATGACCTTAAAGGGGAACTATTATGCTAATTTCCAGCTCTATATTTTTATTTTTGGACTCCACTAGCTCTGCATGATTCACAGTACAAAAAACTCCTTATTTATCTTATACTGGCCCTTTATGCAGCCCCTCAGTATAGTATATCTCCTTACAGGCAGTTTCAGCTTCAGTCTCTTTAAGGCCCCCTCCCGCTGAGCTCGCTCTGTTGTGACTGGCCAGCTTTCTGGAAGGCAGCCGAATCGGACTGTGTTGTATTGTATCATGTTAAGTTACCATCGATGTAAACCCACCATTTCCTGCTTTACTGCTTTAAGTTAAAAGCTTTTAAATGACTAAATAACGATAGACTTTTTATTGTGAAGAATTTACAAGAAATGAAACATGTTCCTCACGGAGTTAGCAGCGCTTTGTTAGTGGTGCAAAAACATGGTTGAAACAATATATGGACATATATGGAGCTCTTTGTTCAGTGTATCAGTTAGAATAATGCAGGAAGGAATAGTACAAGCAGAAACAGCCACAGTGATGATGATGTTTGATGACGACCAGCAAAAGGTAAACTACTTATATTACTTTGCCATGCGGTGTAATGGAGTCATGGCTCAGTGTGATTACCCCCAAAGCAATGGAAAAATGCCATAATCCGTCACGACATTTGCTCAGGCTGAAAGTAGAAAAAAAACGTTGGAAAGTGAGTGTTTGGAGCAATCTGAAACCGGTGCTTTCTGCTCACAGGAATTACTTCTACATATGTTTACTCCATTATTTGACATTTTAGCCATTTTTAATATGAACAGTCAACACTGTAACATTAAATATAGATCTGAAAATAAGGAAAAACATAATAGGTCCCCTTTGACGAGGCAGAACCTAAAACAGCCTGTTTTAGAGGCTGAACTGAGGGGCTGCATAAAAAGGAGTTTTTAACTGTAAATCATGCAAAAATATTTCAGTAGAATAGGCCGGTAAATGTGCAAGATACATCCCCTTTATGGGTTGTTCTGAAGTTTGAACCTGCTGCATGTTTCAGATTATGCGTTTCAAAACACATTGGTGGTTTTCAAAAGGTCCAACATGTACTGGAAATGTAAGGTGGCACTTCAAACTACCTTAACACACTTGTTCTAAAATTAATTTGTCAGCTGACGTCGAAACAACTGCAGAGGCTGCTAAACTACTATTAAATGACCCCCTTAAAATGTCCACTTCCACACGAACAATAGTAAAACAAGGGGCAGTGATGCGCAGGGTAAGTGTTTGGACAGTCTCCAAGAAGGTGTTTTTCACTGCCACTTGGTTATTGTATTCCTGAGTTCCAGGGTCAGTGTCATCCATCTAAATTTGGTATTTTCAGCAGCAGTATATGGGCACATGTCCTTGAAAATAAAAGTAGTAAGACACAAGGAAAATGCAGAGATAATTAAGACAGGAAATATACACCATGTTCTGGTAGCGTGAAGTTTTAGGGTCCTGCTGAGCCTGTCTAATCCCTAGATTTGCTTTATACCAGTAGACAAGGTAAGACCGAAAATCTAGATCTAACTAGCGTTGGGTTGTGTTGGTTCCTTGGGGTCTCAGGAATGCAAATCTGCCGCTAAATCTCTACAGCGAATTGTCCTCCACTGTAATATGATACTGTCTGTTTTTTCATTATTGTGCGGTGTTGCTCACACGCCGTCTTTGGCCTGTTTTGAAAAGCAGTAGGGTTGCATGCCAACTTCTGCATAATCCTCCCATGAAGCTCAGTCCTTTGATGGAAAACCAAAGGGTACTGCCTCATAATGTGTCTACAGTAGCATTACAGTGCAGGTTTAGTACTGAATGGTATTTGTGAATTGGACAAGCCCTGCACTGTGAGTGTATGCTAAAATCCCCTCCTCTCTCTCTCTCTCTTTTTCCTCACACCCCCACATACCCACTTGTGATGTTGGAATCATTGATTAAATTCGGTTCAGCCTTGTCTGTGCTGCGATATGAATATAATTCAGAGAGAGAACTCTTTACCGCTGAGAGTTTTCTGCACTGCTCTCCCTGTCTCTCATCTCTCCTTCTCTAATCATCCCCTCTTTCTTCTGCCTCTCTTCCCTCCCTCTCTCGTCGTACATTAACATGTCTCGTAAGCAGACGGAATCTGGATGCAAACAATCTGTATTTCATTTACACCTGAAATTAAAATTAGCCTCCGGTACCCCCAAAGAATTCCCCTGCCCCTCGCGAAGCATAAATATGCCTCGGTGACCCGACAACTTTCTGTCGCAGCTAATGCAAAATTATTAATCTTACGTGTCTTTATGCATAATCTCGGAGGCACCGGGGAGGCTGCGGTGCTGCATGGGCCATTTATTTTACTTCAAAGCTTGCCTTCACCAATTAGCATACCGCAGGCAGCAGCTGATCATGCACATCTCGGTGTTGTAACTGGTAAGCAAGATAGCAGGCATGTTGTTTTCCCTCTACACGTCTGAATCACTCACGTTTATCATTACAGGAGAACAAATTCATGATAAATCAAGCGGTGCAGCATCAGATAGCACTTGTGTGGTGCTATTTTTTTCACTTTTCATTCAGACTTTAGTATTAAATATCAAAAAAAACAATGTGATCATCTTCTGTGGTGGTTTGGTCCAGTTTCACAGTCAGAGGAGGATTTTAAACCAGTGCTTCTCAAGACTCAGACTGAACTGCACATTTATCTGTTTGATATGTTTTGGGGGGTTTACAATATCAGGAATTATTTGATCAACAAATAAGTGAATAATATTACAAATGTAACCAAATATTTGGTGCCAAGTTTCTTTTCTTGACAATTTTCAGAACTCAACACATTTCAGCATTGAGGTTCAATACCCAACTATAGTTAGATATCATTCTCAAGGTTTTCAAAGAAAAGGAAAGTTCTTTAAAAGAAATCAGAATTCAAAGAGCAATAGACAGAGACATTTTCATTTAGTCTTGCACAGTCTAGCACTAAACCTGTGCGCTCATACCACAGGCTGCTTGACCAGCTGACAATTGGATCAGTGCCTCCGTCTGGCAGTCACACTTTTTTGTGCCAAAGTTCAAGATATTGGTTACAGTCAAACTGTGGCGTTTATCCCAATAAATCAAGCCAGCATGCTGTCAAATGCTGACTAACGTGGGCAGCAGCATTTATGTAAACACATGAAGCAGACACGAAGCAACATTAGCATTAATTTGGTGGCATATTTCTAGAAACTTTGTTAATGTAAGTCCAATATTCACTCTTCTTTCAGCTCAGATTGACTATCCACCAAAACATCCATCTCTTTAGCAGCTACAGTAAAAGCTTCACTATATTCACCTGCTAGTTGCTAACTTTGTCTGTTATTTGTTGCTGTGCAGGTAGCGTACAGTTGGTGATAATTCTGTGTGGGTTTGTCACCATGAGCAACCTTATTTAATCAATTAATAGTATGAATATATTGATAATTGCAGCTTTCAGCGAGCTGTTCAATATGTAAAGATTTGTTATGTTTCCTTATAGACAACATGTTGACTTTTAGTTATGCTGTGTTTGTTTTGCAGTCAGTGTTCTGGACACTGATGTTATATAAAATTCATGTTGAAAATATTGCCTCTGATTTAGACTGCAGATTAAAATATTCATCCAAGATGCCTGAACGCTGGCTGTCAAGAGTATTAACTGAAATGTTCCACAGTGAAATTAAATTACTTCCTGTTGACAACAAACAAAAATGATTATTGGGACAAAATTAAATTAAATTCTGTTTTTTAAAACATGTTTTCTGTATTTCACTTGGACATTCACAAATTTTTTTGGGAGAGAATTTTCCCTCATTTCAACCTGAATACTGATGCTGCTAACTTCTGTCACGATAAAATATGAAGACCCATGGGGATCTAGATGAAATGTTTTCTTCCAAAATGAAATGTCCAACATTTGAAAAATGAGACGTGTGTGCGAACAAAATGATTGATGGCAGGAAATTATAACAAATTACTTCTCTTTCTGGGGGATTGCAGAAAACAGGGAACTCAGGATGAGAGGAGGAAAACACTTTGACAGACTGGATCCTCTTTATTTCAGGCATACACAGTAGAGTGACAAACTTTTGATCAAGCGATGCCAACACCATATGTAAAGACGTCTATACCATGACTGCTCAGAGGATGTGATTGACAGGGATTGAGCGCTAGCGTGGACCTCATGCTGACCCCGATACCCGTCCGCTGTCAGCTGAGTGGGAGGGATCGGCGTCATCTCGCCATCCTCTCTGACGCGAGTAACAGGCAGTGAATGTGCAGCATGTGACAGCATCCACACAAAATGTGCCTGCTGCTGGTTTCAGTGTGTGTGTGTGTGTATGTGTGTGTGTTAGTAAAAGCATGTCACGTTTTGATCTCGACTAATTGCGGTTTTATAACCTCGTGAATTGTCCTACAGAAAGTATGGCGTAAATTTTCCTCAAGTGCTTCCTCTAAGTAATCATCTAAAGTACCATCAGCATCAACTGCACACACATTACACAGCCTCTTTCTCACCCTCTTCTAGTTTCACACAGTTTTCACAGTTCTCTCACTTTGTCTGTTTAATCCACACACACACACACACTCACACACTCACACACACACACACACACACATTTAATTCCTCCTCTTTAATAATGTATGAAGGGGAAATGAAAGCAGACCAAGAGGCACCATTTTTCAAGCATAGCCCATGTGTTACAAATAAATTAAAAAAGAGAAGCACTAATGTATAAGTGCACCGAGTGTATTGATGTATAAATGAATATAATCCATAATTGTAAAGGAAACATGAAAGGGCATTATGGGGCAGGGAACAAGAAACATGGAGGATGAGAAATGGGATGGAAATGTACTTTTTGCTTGTTTTTCTTCTTTCCTCACATTCATATACACCATACACCTTTTCTCTCTCTCTGTACTTTTCTCTTTTTTCATCCTCTCATCCTCACTCTGTCGCTTTTTTCATCCTCTCCTCCTGGTTCATTATTCCTCCTTTTCCTCCTTCCTTATGCTTGTGATTGTGCTTTTTCCTCTCATTGCACTCTTCCTCCTTCTCTCCTCTCCTTTCCTTTCCTTTCGTCTCCCAAATGTCTCTCTGTATCTTCCCTCCGTTCATCCCCTTCCTCTCCCTTTTCTGATCTACTCTGTCATCCTTCCTCTTCTCCTCCTCTGCTTTCTCCCTTTGGATCCCTCCTTCCTAACCTTCTTCTTTTCTAATTACTTCTATAATCCCTCTCAAATATCTATATTTCCCTGTCCCTTTCTTTCTGGTGTGTTTTCCTTTCTCCCTCTTTCTTTCCTCCCTCTCTTTCCCAATTTTCTAAACCCGCCCCTCCTTATCTTGATCCATCTACTCCTCTCTTTTCCTCCTTACTGTCCCATCTTTCCCTTTCCATTCACCCCTTCTTCTTCCTTTCCTCCCTCTGCTAATTACCTCCCTTAATTACTCCCTCCCGCCTTTCTCCAGGTCCGTCTGCTCTACTGCTCCCTGGAGGAGGCTGAGGTGGTTTTCAAAGCAGCCTGGGCGGCAGGTCAGGCTGGGCCCAGTCACATGTGGTTCGCCGTGGGACCAGCCCTGTCTGGTTTGGGCCTGGAGGGGCTGCCCAAGGCCTTGTTCGCTATCCGGCCACAGGGCTGGAGGGACGAGCCACGCAGGTAAGAGCAGAGCAGAAAAAAAGTGAGACCTGCAAGGTATTAAGATGTGTTATATACATGATCTCTATGCAGTGACAGTTGGTTTTATTGTGCTCACTGCCTACTGCTTTACTTAATTTACTTAAAAGGATAGGTTCACAGTTTTTAAAGTCTGTCTTAAACCAAAGTAGGTGCCCAAATGAACAGTGAAAGAGGTTTTCTTCACTGTGATCATTCCTCCTGTTCATACTGGCTATTAAAAGATCCTTCAAATGTGCTTTCAATGGAAGTGATGGAGGCCAAAATCCACAGTGTGTCCACACAGTCATTTAAAAGTTGATCTGAAGCTTTTATGAGTCTTCAGCAGTCTGAGTTAGTCATATCAAGTAGATATCTGATACATTTACAGTCTTTTTAGCATCGAATTCCCTCTTTGTTTCCTCGGACAGTGTTCCCTTGTCGAGCTGGAAGTATAGGAACAGAAAGAGGGAAAATACCTTATAATAAGACCGGCTATGGTTTCTTTATTTTCAAGAAATTTGATCATTTTCTGGTGCAGTGTAAAGTGAACAGCGTGTTGAGCGACTACGATACTGAAAAGTTATGTAATTTTGTAATTTCCTCTATTTCTCCAGTTGAATTGGGAATTTACGTCTATTGAGTTTTGCACAGCCAGGCTTACTGTAGACGCTTGTGAAAAACCCAACCCTTTTGATTTTAAAAATACATGAGGATTAGTGAGAAAAAATAAACATTCTCTCCTTCATCCCAGAGAAAATACACTTTGTGCAGATCCATATTTTTCCCTGCAGCAACACACAGAGCTACACAGTGAAATTTTACAACCACTTGCTCTGTCCGTGATGTATTCTCTGCTGTGGGGGTGACCTGATTTCACCGCAGGGATCATTAAAGTTTTATCTAATCTAATCTAAATAGACTGACCAAGTAAATCCAGATGAAAGATACAATCCCTTATTGATTTGAATTATTAAACCCACCTCAGTCATGAAGGGAGGCATAGAGGGAGACAGGTTAGAAAGAATTTTTACACTTCATGAAGATATAAAGCAGTGAAATAATAATACAGTAATGCAGGGAAAAGATGAACATTTATATATATACACACACTCATATTGAAAATCTCTAATATTTTCATGTAAACTTGGAAATAACCAGAAAGTTTGAGGATTCAAAAACATTTAAAAATACAAGTTATGACATAAATGAAGAAATATTTAAGATTCTTCACTATTTCTATGTCAGCAATCAAATTTGTGGCATTGACCGACTTTACTCCTTTGTAAAAAAGGTCAGATTTCCTTGAGTTGTATCCCCTCTATCAAAGCATGTGTTCAGCAGGTGTTCACCTGTTATAAATATGGCTGTGTCAAGTTTCCAGCAGATCATTGCTTATTAAGTAGCATTGTGGTAGTGGGAAACACGGTATTAGAACTAAGTGAAAGTCAAATTGTCATTCTAAGCAAAGAGGGGCTTTCTCAGCATCAAATCATGACAAGACTAAAGGATTTCAATGGGGGCAGTGCATGGAAGTCTAAAACACTACAGAAACTGGATCAGTTGTATCCAAAGCATGATCAGTCAGACTAAAAGTGACCACACCATCAGAAGATCAATACATCAAGCTTAGTTCCCTGAGAGATAGAAAAGCAACTTCATCACAGACACAGAATTTACTACATAAAGAACACAAGACTCCAATCTGTAAAAGTACTGTCAAAAGAAGGCTGTCTTGTAATGGTCTCAGAGGATGAGTAGCAGTTTCTAAACCATTTCTCAGGAGGGGAAACAAGGCCAAACACTTGGGATGGGATAAGACATGCCAGCATTTCACAGTGGATGACTGGAAAAAAAGTCCTATTAACTGATGAGTCCAAGTTTGAGATGCATGGCAGTAACAGAAGGGTGTATGTAAGGACATGAACAAGAGAAAATGATACATCAGTATATCAAAACTGACAGTGAAACATGGTGGTGGGAATATTGCCTACTTTGGAGTTGGACACTTACACTGAATTGACCAAGGAGTCCTGACTGTCATGGACTTTCCTCCACAGTCACCTGACCTCAACCCCATTGAACATTTATGAGGGACTACTTGAAGACTTTTGGATCCCACTTCATATGTATATTATAATAAATGTTGCTTGACAAAAACATCCATTGATAATACAAATCAGATGTTATTCCTAAACTTGACTAGATGCACCATGAATATTGCCGCATCATCAAACATTCACTGTTTACTGACCATTTTGAATCCACTTGAGATGCAGGAATCGGTCCAGCTTGCCAAGCAGCATTTCAAATGCATCATGATTTCTATGCTTGTGAAATTAGTGTCCATGCTAGAAAGAAAAGCCCAAGTGAGCAGCACACTTGTCACTACCAGGCAGAGCTTCACAGTTCATTCTGAAACACAGATGCTGTGTCCCATGACTGACGCTGGATACTTAGAAGGATGTGAACCATGCAGATGGGTCCTTCTGAAGACCTGATAATCAGGCTGATTAGATTAAAATATTTAGCATCATTTAGCATCACATAAACCAGAACTAACAGTGCATTCAAGCGTCATCAAGCTGTAAAGTCAGACATTTACAGATTTATCGCCAGAAACTAAATAGCGGTGATAACTTCAAAGACTTGAGTTTACACTACAGAACCACAGCAACAACAGTGTACCATTTTCTGTTCATTACATTCATTATGTTACATTTAAACTGGCCTGACTCAGTTAAAACTGATTTACAGCAGGTTCCTGATCTGCAGCATATAAAGGAAATGTCACACAAACAAAAACAACAACAAAACAAACAGCTACACAGACACTACAGAGAAGAGCACTTCAGTGGAGTAAGATGATATATGTGAGTTGGATCAGTGGTTGCGGGTGTGTCCTTCCATCAGATAGTGCTTATATGCCTGTGAAGTGTGTAATAGAGGTTATTGCTGTTATGTAATATGGGATCTCAGTCCAGATTTTAGTGTATGTGTGTAAAAAATGATAAATGATCTCTGACAATAGTTGTTTTTGTAGGCCGGTACTGGAATAAGTGCATGTGAAACTGATCTAGTGATGTGTTCCTGTCTTGTGTTGTGTCTTGGAAGTAGACCAGTAAGTGTTGGAGGGGAATTATTTATTTTGGATCTGAAAGTAAAATTTAATGGCTAGATTATCTGTGTAGTTCTGAAAAGTCAGGGCATTAGAGTGTGAAAGTGTAGTGCAGTGTTGAGTCCAAGGGGGAAGGTTGCCAGGGATCTTATAAGCTCCATTGCTATTGGGTCAATGGTTTCCTCTGTGGTGAGGGATTAAATTGGGAGACAGTAAGATTTTGTTGAAAGAATGATTAGATGTAGATGTGTTTCTGAGGTTAGTGTTTGATTTGCAAAATGAATGGGGTCAGACATAGATTTCTTAGGGGAATAGAAATAGATACATTCTGTTTTCTTGACACTGATAACTAGATGATTAGATTTCAACCAGTCGTGTAAATAATAAAGATCAGAAGAGAGTTCTGAGTTTATGAGATCAGGGTTTGAATCCGAAGGAAAAAATACAGTGTCATTGGCATATAGTAGACAATTAGAATATTTACACAAATTGGCAAGGTCATTAATATGCAGAGGAAAGAGGACCCAAATTGATGCCTTGTGGAACCCCCATATTACAAGTTATAGGGGGAGGTGTTACATGGCCAGTTTTAACCACTTGGGACCTGTTAGATAGATATGAGGAGAGCATCATTACCACAGAAGAGGAAAGTTGAAATGAACTGAATTTGTTCAGCAGAATCTGATGATCCACTGTATCAAAGGCTTTATAAAAATCAGTGACATGACCTTGTTGAGTGATGTATTTGGTCAGTAAATAATAATAATGCAAACATGGTTGATCGGGTAGGAGGAAACCACACTGAAAGTCATTGAGGAGATTATTGCTTTCAGGATGGTTAGAGATAATTTTTTCCAATAATTTTGATGTTACTTGGAGCATGGATATTGGTTTGTAGTTCGAAACAAGAGTTAGGTCCTCAGATTTAAAAATGGGAGTGATTTGAACAGTTTTCCAGCCAGAGGGAAAGATTGAAAAGCCTGATACACAGATTGATCAGATGGTGGTGGAGGAGAGACATAAAGCTGTCAGCATGAGTCCTTAAAAATGCATATTTAAACCATAAATATCACAGGTACGAGAATTTTTCAATGAGTTCAAAACATCAGACAGCTAATTCTGTGTAATCTCAGAAAAAGAGAACTGGCGGGATGTAGAAGAAGAAACATGTGGGGGATAGAAGGGAGTATCAAAGTTAGATGCTAGTTCTTTAACAGATGTAACAAAATAATCATTAAAAAAAGAGCTTGCAACCTTTTCGGCTTCAATGATAAAAGCACCTTGAAGAGAAATTTGAATATTGTCATTCTTTTTCTTCTCATTTTCACCAATGATGACTATTAGTGTCTACTATGATGTTTTAGGTTTAGAAGCAGTTTGGATAATTTGCTTTTGGAAATAGACCACCTTAGCCTTGCATAGTTCAATAGTGCATTCGCTTCTGATCATTGTATGAATTACTCCAGACAATGCATATTTAGAGGATTGATTTGTAAATATAAAGGTCAAGGACTAAACTGCGAGTGTTCCCAATTGTAGTCGGCTCCTTGATTAATTGATAGAGACCAAGCTTTATTGCAGTAGCTTTCAATGATTTTGATGAGCTCTCATTCCGGTCCAGATTGATATCACCCAAGATAACAAGTTCCTTCATTTTTACTGATTTTATGACATCAGTGACAAAATAGACACTTGCACTGATACTTAGGTGCTTATAGGTGACAATAATTGTAATCGCATGTTCACAGGTGAAATTTACAACCAGTTGCAAGGTCTCAGTTTCCATTTGTGTTGTTGAATGCACATATTTCAGACTCGCATAAAAGGCAACTCCACTGCCAGTTTTATCAGTGTGGTGTCCATGATATAGATAATTTTCTGGTGAGAGAAAAGGATCAAGAAAAGTAGGAGTTAATGTCATGTGGGTGAGTTGAGCAGGTGGACTCAAACACAAGAGATGGCAGGCAGGCAAATCAGAAGCAGAAATTTAATGAAAAAATTCAAAAGTCACAGGAGACACAGGAACCAAGAACAATGACCATAACCACCGGACAAACACAGGGCATAAACACAGAACAAACGCAGACAACTCGACAAACAATGAACAGAAAACTAGGAGAGATGGGTGGCGAACTCAGGAGAGGGGGAAGTGATTGGCTGGGGAAACACAGGGAGCAGGGCAGGGCTAATGACTCCAAATGCAGGGCAGGTGTGGAGGAGTACATGAGCACACAAGGGAAACACAGAGCAACAGAAAACCAAAACCCAGAAAATACAAATTCTCAACGCAACCTACACTAACCCATCTGAGAATACCCACGAACACAAACCCAAGTACACAACACAACAAGCAAGACATATGACCAGAGGGACTCAACAGAAGTGCTACACAAGAAACCCCTCAAAAAACACAAAAGAGTCCAAAAACTCACACGAAAGTCCAGTCAGAATGTGACAGTTAACCATGATTCAGAAATTGCCATTATATGTGCTTTTGACTGCACAAGCATTATTTCAATTTCATCCATTTTCGGGGCAAGTTAGGACAGGGTAGATGGATTTTTTTTCCAAACCAGATCAATCCTCCTTGTGGTTTAACTACTTTAGCTTCAGGACAAGAAACAGATTTAGAGGAGGGAGGGGGGATTATTGTTATTATTGTCATGATTGGAAACATGTGCTATGGTTGTATTAATGACAGATGAGGCTGGTGGTGGGGGGACTCTGAAGTACCACCATAGACGGAGATGGAGGTTCCGGGGAAGGTGTGTGGGATGTGAACGGTCAGTCATGTGGAGAGTACTGTATGGCGTGCTGCAAGTTGGCTGATAGCATTCGGCCGCCCAGCCTATTGGGGTGGTCTCCGTCAGTTCTGAAGAGGGAGAAAACAGATTAAAATTGTCAATAAAACCTACATTGTGAGCACTGCAGGCGGATTACAGCCAAGTGTGGAGGCTGAATATTCTGCCTGAATGCCCAGCTCCACGGGCCAGTGTGGGAATAGGACTGGAAATAAAAACAGACTTTCCGCAACTACTTAGAAAGTTAAAAAAGGTTATTAAAATCATTTTTGGTCAGTTCAGACTGCTGATGAGCTGCCTCGTTTGTCCCCACATGAACTATTACTCGTTTGGTAGAAGATGGGAGTGACTCCAGTGGCTCCAGGGAAGCAGTGTGTTGCTACGCTGAAGAAATGGATGTTCCTGATTATGGAATACCCAACCATTAATGTGGTTGAGGAGAAGAGGGGACAAGGAGATGACGGCTGTGGGTTCTTATGGCAGAAGAGTGCACAAGCTGTTTCCACACTGTGTGTTGTAGTTGCCGATTGAGGATGGGGTGTCTGAGCAGGCGAGTGTTGTGGTGATACAGCAACATCAGACTTGAGAGAGCATTTCCTTGCTGGCTCAGGGCAAGGAAGACTTCCAGAGCATCTGATTACAGCCTCTTTCAAGATCTTACAACGGGAAGAGGAGGACATTACCTGAGATGAAGGCCATTGATTTAGCTTCACAGTGGAATGGAGAGCCACTTGAACACTGCTAGCCACCAGTGGTGAAGAAGCTGCCATGTCAGCAGGCCCCATTTTCAGAGAGGGGTCCAGATCAGGACGAATCGGAACTGCAGGAGCATCAATTGGGTGGTGCTACCATGCTTAACAACTTAAACTTTTGTCTTTTTGGAGTTGGAGTTTATGCATGAACTCTGCTATGTACATGCTGAAGTTGGAAAAACCTGAGTAAATAAGTAGAGAAACATCACTGAATAGGTATGAATATGGTGAATATCTACATGTAAGAAGTTGAACACCTATAGCTCCTACAGCTTGTCTCCAAGGTTTTGCATGACTAAAATTTCCTCTTCTACCTATGTCCGCAATGGTAGACAGCCCAAAATATATGTTCATGTGGACTATATGCGCCAGATGTGTGAACACACGTACTGTACAGACACCCAAATGTAGTATTAGCAGAACTGCATGCATGCCTGCTGTCTGCTTTCCACCATGTCTATGTCTTTTTTGGAATATAGGGCCTCATGACAAATTTTGGAATGATTAACCACCACCATCAAAAACATACAGTAGAAAAACCATTCTAAAAAAATGGTGATCAGCCCTATAGTCGAGCTCCAGAGGCTTGTAGAAGTGATGTCAAAGAGTGTTGAAGCTGTCCTGGAAGCTTGTGGTGGCCTAACACTTTACTAAGACACTTTATGTTGGTTTTTACTTTAATTTGTGACCCATCTGTTCATGACCACTTGAAGGTGAATATCTGGTAAAAACATCGTGGTCACCAGACTTCATGATTAGATGAGGATTGACCGAATACACCATTAAGAACTGACCAGTGCAGAAACAATTATTGCACACTGAGGGATGCAAATACACCAGCTGTGTCCTACAAATATTTCAAATGGATGTGACACAGTAATCCTCCTTCACCCCTCCAGTGGTATATTACAACATAAGTGTGTACTGTAGCTCTCTGCTGCAGTGTTTTATGACTGCTGCTGCTGCTGATGGAACCTCCAGAGAGTCTCTCTAAACACACAAAAAAATGATACATATGATTTGGACCAGTAGTTTTTCTAAAAATATTAAAGAAACGGCACCGCACTCGCTAAGTTTCACCCCGCCGCACCGCTAACAGCTCTTTCAAGTCACATGTGAAATTGAATTGAACCTTGTTAACTGTTTCAACTTATCATGACATGGAAGAGAATATTTATTTGAATTGATATCAAAAGCTCACTTAATATTTTATTAATCATTTGACCAGAACTTTTACCAGCAACATTACAACATTGGAAGTGACCTAGTAAAGATGTGAACATCCTGCCTCCTCTCCGGAAGACACCATGACTGTGAATTAATTCTCAGTAAGAGGACAGAATTTGCTCAAATATATGCATGCAGCATATGAATCAGTAGTAGTTCATGTGGGGACAAATGATGCAGTTCGCCAGCAGTCTGAATTAATCAAAAAGGATTTTAACGATCTTTTTAACATTTTAAGCATTTGCGGAAAGTCTGTTTATATCTCCAGTCTTATTCCCTCACTGGCCGATAGAGCCGGGCGTTTCAGCAGAATCCTCAGCCTCCACACCTCCGGTCCGCCTGCAAAGCTCACAATATAGGTTTTATTGACAGTTTTTTACTGTTTTGGGATCGTCCTCTTCAGGACTGATCGAGTCCACCCAAACAAACTGGGCTCACGAGTGCTAACCGCTAACAAACAGCATGCGGTGCAGTTCTCTCCCCATGACAGACTGTTTAAACTCCACACACCTCCCCCAGATCCTACCTCTTTTCTCCGTTTTCATCTCAGGCCACTGTTTCCAGCACTAGCCCCCGCTACCGCCCTCCCCTGGCATTTACGCCTTCACTGATTCATTTCCCTATCCAGACCATTGTTAACCAGAGGGCCTCCCCCCCAGTAAGACATTCTGCTGTTCGCAATGAATCAGACCCTAGTTACCTGCACCCCTTGACTCGGACTTCTGCTGTTGCCAGCAGTGGGTCTGTGCCCCTCAGGATGGCGCTGATAAATGCTTGTTCCATTGCAAATAAGTCTTTCATACGGATTTTCTGTTTCTGACCGAGACTTGGCAGAGGAGCTTGGAATATGCCCCCCTAGTCGAACTGTGCCCGCTGGATTATATACTTTTATTAGCACACCCAGGACCTCCGGTCGGGGTGGAGGACTCGCTGTGGTTTTCAGGAAGTGCTTTCAAAGTCAGACTGTGAGCACTGGGGCTTTCTCCTCGTTTGAACTGCAGATGAACAAAGTTGGTTGTTCAAATCCGTTTTATTGTATTTTAATTTACCAGCCCCCTGGTTATAGTAGTTCTTTTATGTATGAATTCAGTGATTTTTTTTTTTATCCTCTATGGACAGAGTTATTATGGTTGGTGAATTTAATATTCACATAGACGATGCTTCTTGTAGCTTTGCTGCTATTTTTATAATTGTCCACCTGGTACAAACAAATAGGGGGCAGCATATCACCCCCGTCCCCTCGACCCCCCCAAATGCCACCCCACCACCATTATCACTCACTGAATATAGTGCAAAGCTTACTGTTTACAGTGAATCTGTGCTATGGCGTTGTCAAGATATCAAAATGCTACGGAGACATTAGAGCCAGCGGTAAATTACAAATGAGCTGTACAGATCAGAAAGCGGCGTTATTTAGATAAACTGACCACATATTAGGAGTCTACATGGTTACTTTCTTGCCTGAAAAAATATTGAAACTTAATAAAATGACATATTAACAGTCCTACAGTGAAAATGTCAACAGCATTCAGCCTGGCTTCCACCATTACTGCCGGTGCTACTTTTTCTTCCTCTGATGTTGGACTGAGGGCAGACTGGACGCTACAGTGACTCAGTATCGCCCCTGAGGTACAAACTGGTATTACGAGACAGTAAGGGCCTGAGCTAGCTGGTTAGCATGCTAGCTTCAGTAGATATCTCTGCACTACAATACATATAGGTCATTCTGTTGATAATTTTAGTTAATTTGGAAATGTTTTAAACTCAAATTCTGGCCAGTTCTTACACACTATACCTTTAATGTCACTGAGTCTTTTAATTTAATTCAACATGTGTCTAGTCCCACACACATTAGGGGTCATACCCAGGCCCTGGTTTTTACACTTGGTTTAAATACGAATTCTGTTTGCTCTGAGGTGCTACATGTTGCTGACCATGAATGTGCTCTGTTCAAACTCTGTCTTTTAATTTAGATTCTCTGCCCAGTAAACGTTTGAATTCCTCTCGCATCTCGAATCGCCTCTCAGCTGAGGAGTTTTCTGCAGCTTTTGATCTAGTAAAATGAGACTTGTTCCCTCTGTCAGTTCCTCCCCCTGGTTAAATCACACTATTTGTTGTTTCCAGCATTAATGTCAGAGGGTAGCATGACTGTGGAAATCCACCAATCTCCATGTGCACTGCCTCCATTACAAAGACCTTTTAACTGAGTTTAATAACATGGATAAAGATGCGAGGACTTCTTACTTTGCCAGCCTAATATCTTCTAGTAAACGCAACCCTAAAGTCCCATTTGACACCATCAACAACACTGTGACTCCTGCACCTCCTGATAAGCATGTTTTTTTCAAATAAGGATTGGAGCAACTTTCTCTCTTCCTTTGTGGATAAGATGTCAGGGCAAGCATCATCCCCTCCTCTACTCCCTTTTCTGCTTATCCAACTCGGCCATCGATTTTGGACTGCTTCTCTCCTATTTCCCTGCAAGATCCTCATTTATCTGGCGGGCAGTATGAAACCTTTCTTAAGTCCTGGAGATATTTTACCAACATCCATGCTTAAAAATGTACTTGGGTGTATTGGTCCATGCCTGGTCTCTATTATAAATAGCTGCCTGCAATTTGGTTGTGTCCCAGCCTATTTTAAACGTACAGTTGTTCAGCCCCTTCTGAAAAATAGAAAATAAAAAAAAACTAACCTTCACCCATGATTTTCTAAAAACTACAGGCCTATATCTAAGCTGCCTTTTATCTCAAAAGTTAAGTTAGAGAAAGTTGTTGCCAAACCGCTCACTGCTGTCTTGACTGCACACAACATTTTAGATAAATTCCAATCTGGTTTCCGTCAGAAGCATTCCACTGAAACAGCTCTTCCCAGAGTCTCCAATGACATAATGATGTCTTCTGATGTGGGTGAATGCTCTGTTTTGGTACAGCTGGATCTTAGTGCAGCTTTTGATACTGCAGATCACAGCATCTTGATTGAAAGGCTTAGGCAGTGGGTGGATGTCTCTGGGAGCGCCCTGGACTGGTTCTGTTCCTCCCACAGGGTTCTCTCTCGAGTCCTATACTATTTGCTCTATGTTTCCCTTAAGTCATATTATTAAAAAATTTAAAGGTATCGCTTATCATTGTTACGCTGATGATATTCAGCTGTATGTCTCTTTTAAGCTTGATGAGACTGGCTGGATGAGATCTGTTTTGCACGATTGTCTGACTACCATAAACTGACTGGATGGCTAACAACTTTTTACAACTAAATGCAAATAAGACTGAGGTCCTTATCATTGCTTCACATAGCATAGCTTCCAAGTTTGCTCAGTGTATTGTGTCTCTTTCTTCAGCTGCAATCTTAGAAATCTCAGGCTATGTACTCTGATTAACATATCAAATCATTAACCCATACATGTTTCTTCCATTGCAAAACTCAGATCCGTTGTATCACAACCTCAGCTAGAGATGATTCTTCAAGCTTTCATATCATCCCGGCTAGACTACTGCAGTTCCCTTTTCACCTGCCTCAGCAAGTCTTCTCTGGGCTGTTTACAGATGGTCCAGAACGCTGCTGCAAGGCTGTTGACCGGGTCCAGCAGGATGACTCACATCACACCCATCTTATCATCTTTACATTGGCTTCCCGTCAAGCTTAGGATTCATTTTAAGGGAGCCCTGCATGGTCAGGCATCTGTGTACATCTCTGACCTGCTCCATCCTTATATCACCAGTAGGTCACTTAGGTCTTCTGACCAGGACTTACTGGTTGTCTCTTGACTAAAAACAAAAGGTGATTGTGTCTTTGAAGTTGTGGCTCCAACACTGGAATGCTCCTCCTATAGACGTACAATCTGCGGTCTTTGTTGACGCCTTTAAAAAGCAGCTGAAGACTCATTTATTCAACCCGGCCTTTGTCTCGCCTTGTGCTGTCTAGTGTTGTAATTTTGTGTGTTTTTAATGTCTTCCTGTTGCTTATATTTTATTGTTTGCTTTCTTTCTTTACAGCTTTTTATGGCCGTATTTTACTCTAGTGAAGCACTTTGTGACTTTGCTTTGTGAAAGGTGCTATACTAAATAAACTTTATTTACTTACCTACTTTCTGTTGAACTGTTGAACTCTCATTCACTTCACGTCCTGCCCCGCCAGCTTGTTTGAAATGGTAATACACTGAATTATGGAAGCAAGTCTCCATTGAAATGCCTTATGAATTTTGGATCATTAGATGTTGTTACCTACCTTATCAGCACAGAAAGTATGTATTTTACATGATAAATATTTGCATCTTACACAATAATATATGAGAAGGGTTAGGTGTTGTTTTAATGCTGTGAGTTACAAATCAGGGTTGACTTTACAGCCATTTCAAGAAGCCAAGCTGTTTCAGTTTTTGCTGTGTGAAAGCTTCTTGCAGATAAAAGTCTGTTCTATTTTTAAATCATTCTGTGACAGATAGCAAATGAGTCTGCTAAGATTTATATAGGACTGGGGAATGCTTGATACAAAAACACATTTACAGGGGGTGCTCTGGTAGCTGAGAGGTTAAGGCATTTCCTGTCATCTCTCAACTACTGACTCACCAATAAAAGGCATAAAATGCCCCCCAAAAATACTTAAGAATATTGACAATATCAAAAATTTACAAATAAACTAGGTGTAAATCAGTTCTGTAGAAGTTCAAATCTCACTGTATATCAGATCTCTTAGTTTTACATGTTCACTAATCCCATGTGTAAATAAGATTTCATCGTGCATGTTCACAGTATCATGTGAGTTGCCTGACTGTTAACTACTGTAAAATATTAAGCTGATCTAATACAAATCAAACACAATGACACTAAAAGTTAAGAAATCATTAAATATTTTTGCTCTCACTGACCACGATATAATTATATTTATAACATATATAGCATATAAAATCAAGAAGCAAAGACAAGAGAGTAGATGTGAACAGTTGCCTGTTGAACATAGAAAATGTTCCAACTTTTTGTCTTCATTTATCAATTATGTACAGAAACAAGACTCACTCCCTACATAACAGCCGTTCTGTATGTTGCTATCAGGCTACAGCTAACTTCTGTACAGTCAGTGCGTAGGCTGTTGGGGAATATAAACACAGACTGCAAATGCATGTAAAAACAACCATAAAATCCACACAAACCTTAATGTTTCTACACTTTTTAAAGCAGTTCTTTGTTTCTTTGTTAAGTTTTAATGAAAAATGATGGCTCTGGAATGTCTTAGCAACTAGTCTGCCAGCTAATATGATGCAACATGTAAATAATTAAAGGAAGCCTATCTGTTATCTACCTGCAGGACAACAGTGCCTTAACAAGCCGTTACATAGAACTGTTTTCTGAACAGCCACAGTTACTGTCTATAGGAAACAGGAGGTGAACAGCAGCCTCACATGTCCAAGTTAAATACTTTGTTTAACTTCCTCCTGGGATCCTAACGGTGAGGCTACTTTTGCCTGTATTCCTAACAGACAAGAGTCATAATTTGCATGTCCATTAAAAGTTTGTGTAAACAAATGTATTTCCCAATATGTTGGAGTATCCCTTCAATACCCAGAAATCAAACAGCATATTCACTGCTCCTTGGCTAGTCTGTGATAATTAATACAAAAACAAAGAAGAGAGATAAATGATCTAATAGTGATGAGTCAAGCTTTGAGCTGATGAGGAGACATTTTTGGATTTCGGTGAATCATCAGTCTTTCAGAGACACGCACACATCCGACAACAGAACCTCATTTACAGAAATCGGGAAATTCAACAGCGTCTGAGACAGCGGAGATGTAATTACTTTTAATTTTGTTGAAGTCACACATATTTAAACTGCTAAGATAGGGTGTTCTTTTTGCTCATTTTTTTTGCTCATTTCAGCTTTACGTCATGGAGGAGACAAGTTCATTCATTCTTCCTCATGAATTGAGTGCTATTAGGTTTGAGCTTTGTTGCATTTTCATTGTCATTGGCTATGTAGTTACTCAAGCAGTGACAACTGCCTTCCACCCAGACAGTCTCTCTACTCCCCTGTAGCCATTTCCCTGGGCTTCAGCAATGTCAGAAAAGACCTTTGAAAATGTCCCAGTGTCTGCAGCTCACATTGTTCTCTCCCTAATCCTGCAGGCGCATTGCCAAGGGCGTCTCTGTGCTCACCCACGGGGCGATGGCTCTGCGGAGAGACCAGGGGGCCACCAGCCGGTCGCAGTATGCCGGCAACTGCCAGAGCGACGGTAACCAGACCCACAGAGTGCCAGATAGAATCAGGTGAGCGGGACTCAGAGGAGGGGACCGGGGGGTGGGGGGGTGACTTTGAATTTTGATGTCATTCACACCGGCTTCTGACATACAGCAGAGCGAGCGAGCAAACAGCAGAACAGCACTGAAAGTAAATAGTAGCCAGGAGCTTTAATGAAGCTTCTACATTCAGAGCAAAACCTGGATAGCTGAGTCATCCTGGCCTGCAAAAAAAAAAAAAAAAAGCTGCTGTATTGCTTCAGTTGTTACATTTCACAGGCGACTACATGATGACTACTGATTGAAACCTGGATTGCTGTCCTGTGTTTGTGAATGCTGCAGCACAGGTTGTATTTGTCTTGCTTCGGCTTTATATATTAACTTTCTTTTGCACTTTTATTTGAAAGAACTTGACACTGAACGCTTACTGATTCTGCAACTTCAGGGTCACTTTCAGCGCTGCCGGTACATTGACAGATATTGTGGTGTGAGCACATCCTGTAGGAAACTGTCAGTGCTAGTTGTTATTATGTCAGTGAATATATAGATTTGTCTGTGTCCTCGCACAATGAAAGTCATGTTTGAAAAAAACAAGTTATTTCAGGGCTGTAACTTTATACATCACAACTTTTTTAACATGGATGTGTAGGTTTTAGCACTGCAAATGCACAGACAGAAATGGTGGTGTGATCTATTCAGTACATGAGAAAACAGATTTCAAAAGCGGTTGCAAAATGTTGGAATATAAGCTCAGTCCAAACATCAGGTTCTGCTGCCTTTGAAGGATGTTTCCTCGTATGTCTTTCAGAGGACTGAAGGTGAGCTGGAACTTGCTCATCATCTGCAAATTAGACTCACGGAAATGAAAACTAATAGTGTGTTTCGGTGGAATTTGTCCAAATGCAAATTGGCAGTAAGTCAAACAGCCAACCAGAAAAAATGAGACGGGAATTTGGGCAAAACTGATGATAGAGTACAAGTTGTGACATCATACTTAAACACATGATGGACAACCTGCAAATAATGTACCAGATTAATGGATAAATACTGTATGTGTCTATGTAAATGTATCCATATATCTTCCATTACTGTATTTACGATATGTAGCAATTATGAGCCCACTCCATGATCCAAATGTAAACCAAAGGGTGAAGACCAAAAATCAAAACACAAGATTTAAATCTATCTCTCAGACTGACTGTCTTTAAAATCTTAAACCACACAACACCTAAATTGGATTATTTAAGAGTAACTTTATGAGATAATAATAAAAAGTAGTGTCTCACTGCTCTCTCTGGTGGAAGGATTCATAGTCCAGCATCACAGCATGCTCTGTTGCACCTGTAACCACACCCAACAGTGATGTCATGGTGTACTGTCACATCCTGGAGTACACTTCTACATCACTGCAGCAAGGTGAGAAGTTAAACCACTGGAGAGCAAAAACAAGACTTTCAGCTGCTGTTAAGTTGTTTTTTTAATGTTTTGTGATGCCCTTGAAGTTCAAAAATAATGGAAAAAAGGGATAAAACAGACCAATGTTTTAGTTATAATAATAAATAGTTTAGTTATGCAAAGTATCAAATATAAAGTATTTTGGTCATGTGCTTTTTTCAGGCTACATTAGCTGACAACAACCAGAACGCATTCAATGGATTGTGGGATATTGAGGGACAAAAAGGATACACTTGTGTCCAAATTGAGTGTTTTTTGTTTGAGTTATGGCGTATCTTAAAAGGTGGACTGGACTGGTCTGGGATAAAACAGTGGAACAGCAAACATTAAACTATAAATTAATGCATATCTATTTAATTGTTAGAAACCAGTGAGAACCACATAACTACAAAAACATCCCACCTTTGCATTTACATTTTAGACATTTTGCCCTTCTTTACCAGAGCAACTTTAAAAATGTTGAGGGAAAAGCAAGCAGAGGAGCAGAATAGTAGCAGTCCAACTTTTAACTACATGCTTGATAGACTGCTGCTGCTCTTTGGCACAATCCCCTCTGGGAACTGTTTGGGGAAGTCAGGTTTTGCTCTCTTTCTGGCTGTCAGGTTTACAGAAGCTGGGTGGTAACCTGCTGGTAGACTGGCTCTGGAGATTTGTGTTCACATTTACTAATAAGGTTGTACTGAAAAAATACATTTACTGATGAATTGTCTGCAGTTTTAAATGCATGTTAAATGCAGAATATGTGCATGAACTTAGATTTGTACACTGGGTTTCTGTTAAGTCAATTTTCAGAAAAAAAACCCAAGTAAATGAATGATCCTGACCTCAACAGATAATGAAAAAATGCCTTTGAGAAAAGCTCCATCAGACCATCCAGAGAAGACAGGAGTTGTGCTAGATCTCAGACCTCACAATGAACTGAGCTGAAACTTAAGAGGTGTGCTGATGCAAGAACAAAAAAAGAAAAAAAAAAACAACAAAAACAAAAAAAATTACCAGCAAACCTTCCCATAATAATTAGTTTTGACAACAATAGCAGGAAAGGACATAATCTGGGGTTTTAATTTGAATTCTACAGTAAAGAACAACTGAAGCTTAAATCTCTCTTCCACTTATTTTACTTTATTTAAGCCACAAACCCTAATTGCTTTGCCTTGCCAAAATATGAGTTAAGACTTTATACACAGAATATGTTACAAGGTCATATCATTGTAAAATTAGTAGAACTGTTAATAAGAATCATAATATAGAAACAATCTAAAGTGGCACCTTACAGTAAAATAGGGCTGCAACTACTGATTATTTTCATTATCAATATATTTCTATTAATCAATTTATTGTTTATCTGTAAAATGTCACAAAATCAAGGATAACGTCTTCATATATCTTGTTTTGTTTGATCCACAGTCCCAAACCCAAAGATAACCAGTTCACTATCATGTTTGATAAAGAAAAGCATCAAATCACCACATTTGGGAAACTGAGCTGATTATCAAAGTAGTTGCTGATTAATCAGTTAATTGACTAATTGCTCTATAGTAAATACAGCCTAACAGCTGTATACCATCATAATCTAGATTCAAATCTTTGTTTGGTAGATTTAGATTAATCTAAAACTACCAAACGAAAAATGTATCTGAATAAAATCTGATTGTTAAACACAGTACAGGAAACCAGTTTGTCAAATGTTCAGCTGAAACCCAACAAGTCCAAGTGACGCCAACCACTGCAAAGCACGTATATGTTTAGTATTTCACCAGATGGAAACATTCAGAGCTTAATGGACCTGAGAACTGTGAGGACATTGGCCAGATGTCAACAATGTACCTTTCACTTCTGGGTTCATTTTGTTGTTTGTTGGTATAGTTTTTAAACTGATATGAATAGCTGTAAAAAAAAGACAACAATGTAAAGGATTATTGACACATTTCCAGCAGCTACAACAGATTTTTTTGCAGAAAAACCAATAAAGATCAGAAGGGAAGGCTTTTCTGGTTTGTGTAAAGGTGCATTTAGATTGATACAAACTGAATGCTGGAGTGTGCAGTGCAGTCTGTATTTATTTTCCATAAATAGCTAACACACACAGACAGATGCTTTTGTGTGTCTTTCAGACTTAGAATAATCTCAAAACATACTTCCAGTTATTTCTTTTTTGTGTTGTTGTTTTTCTCCAGACTCTCAAATGCACAGATGCATCTTTACCGCGAACGCTTCCGTCTGACGTGAACTTGAATCTTTTCAGGTGAACTTTGCATCCTTCCTTCCACTTTGTATGCAGTCTGAGTACACCTTGAAAGATGTGAATCTCACTTTATGTTTAACTGAGAAAACCACTTCAGGTGTTATTACTTCCTCTTCTACATGTTCACACCTCTTCCCTCTAAATGTGTACTGAAAGACGTTCAGGGAAATGTTGCAAAGTTCATCCTGAAATAGATAAATTGAGGCAGATTAAGGAAGAAAAAAAAAAACTAAATTACAACAGTTAATGCCAGAAAATAACAGATTGGTGCAGATATGACAGATTGATGACAGCGTCTGAGAAACCGTCCGCGCACAGACAACAAGTCCGACCGCAGATGGATGGTTAACGCGGCCTGTCTGCGCTCTTTAATGAAGTGAGGAGGTTCATTTTAAACTCAGCAAAACATTTCATGCCCTTCAGAATCTGGCTTTTGAACGTTCTCAATCAGCGGCGGGGCTGTCTGTCACGCTGACAGGCGCCGGGGCCCCCCCGTGGGAGTCTCATCGAGAGGCGGTGATCGTCCTCGCTACAGCGGCATGAATGACACCTGTAACATGTGAAGGGGTTCTACTCCCCAGGGAGACGTACACCTTTCCAAAAATGGCTCGGCTCTGACTGAAGTTGCCGCTGACATAGAAACAAAACTCAGCCTGATGGTGTTCTTAACTATACTGCCTGGCCTTTCACGTGTAAATAGATTTATTTTGGGGACACTGAGAGCTTCTGAATTTAAGTAGGTACTCCACTGAAAATATATCTTTTTGAGTATCAGAGGCCCCATTTACACCAAACATTTTAGGTGTCATATATTCGGATAAAGCCCGGATGGGATTTAATACACCTCCATTTAGACTTAGTCAAACACTTCTATTATAATTTTACTATTTGGACAGTTACAGATTTTTCATTATTCAGGCTCTGTGCTCAATTTGAATGGATACTACATTAAAGTGCCACGTTTCAGATTTAATTATGTCAATATTGAAAGAACTGTGTGGGCGATAAAGCCCTTTTAATACAGCGCCCAAACAAAATCATCATATTTAATGTTTTGTGGAAAATCGTTAGCAGTCAATAACTGCCTGGATTCTTGGACCCAAAGACATCAGCAGATGCTTTGTATCTTCCCTGGTGATGCTTTCCCCGGCCTTCGCTGCTGCTACCTTCAGCTCTTGCTTGATGTGGATTCTCTCTCTCTCGGCCTCTAGTCTGAGTTTTGATGCATTTGGCTGAATGTGAAATACTCCTGTATATCTCTGTGTTCGTCCTGTTGCTTCTGTCAACAGTGAAATCTTCAATAAATGCCAGCATGCCGGTTCCATTAGCAGTCATACATGCCCGAGCCGTGACAGAATCAAAAAGGGGGTGCTACGCTTTGGGCCGTGAGCTGCTCAGATCATAAATCCGATTACATCCATCTTACATTTCCCCAGTTAAATGCAACAGATTGGCTCTACTCCAGTCCGGAGAGTTGCGGTTATGCACCTGAGCTTGTTCGCTAGCTTCCAAAAATGCCAGAAGAAACAGTTTACCCAAATAGCAACCAATTATCCATCAATTTACACAAACACACGGATAATTTGCATGGATGGATTAAATAATTGCACGCCGTCATCTGTACTCGTAGCAGCCTTTTACAGTTCATTCAGTGGTTGCACCGTTGGGGGATTAGATCAATCTTACACCATGTGGTTACACCGTCTGTATGACCGCATGTGTTGAAATCACTCAGCATGTGTTGCTTTAATGTGACAGGGACACAATGACCAATATCACAGGGGCAACACACTGATAAGTGGCTGCTTCCATAGACTGCGTAGTTATGACGTACGCAGCTTGAAAAGACGAATGCATTTACATCATCATCTCTACATCCAGCTTGAACGTGTGTACAGATAGTTTGAGGTGTGAAGCTCTGCTGGACGTGTGTTTATCCATTCATTGGCAAAGGAACAATTGAATTGATTGATTGGAATTTACTGAACATGAGAGGTTTAAGCATTTTGCTGTTGTTGTTGTGAGTTTAATCCAGGCTGACTACAGTTGTTCTGCTGTGAAGAACCAAGATACAAACATTTTAAAACCACCTTTTAAGCCTACAGGCGGCGATAGTTTGATACTCAAGAGACTTTCAGCGGTGTATTCCTTTAAACTGATGTTGGCTTTGAGTTTTGTTCCGAATCTTGATTTTAAACATTTGAGAAAAAGAAATCTAATGTCACAACAAGCTCCTTATCATCAGACTAAAACTCCCTCCATCATTCACGTCACTGTCGTGAAGCTCCCATGCTCTTCTCTTTGTTTTTGTTAAAAAAACAAGGTTTGAATGTGAGATTATAAATGCATGACGTTCTGTTTTATGCTGAAGTAAACCTGAAAAAAGTGTTGATTAATGAAGCTGCACACTTGCCAACAGAACTCCTCTGTTTGAATGGATACTACTGGAATGAGTGGGAAGCAGAGTGAATGCACGCTCAGCAAATCTCCCCTGAATAATTCATCATTAAAAGACATTAAAACAACCTCGATATCATTAATTATCTTACAGATTTATGGACTTTATGCTTTAGAAATATTAAGATTGGAACACGAGATGACGTTCTTCTCTACGCTGTGTATGCACGCTGCAGCGCATAAATCATTCACACTTAGAGGGAGAGCAGTAACTTCACACAGACATCAAGTATTTTTTTTTTTTCAGAGAATGAAAGATATTTGAAAACAGCCAAAACCATAAGACAAGTCAGATGAAACAATACGCATTTTAGGGCTGTTTTCCTTCCTAAAGATCTCCATTAGTCAGTCTTTCTGCTCTCAGTGTGTTCTGACAGCTCAGACAGATGTGTGTTTAACAAAAAAACGATATACAACATCAGCATAGCTGCGTGACCGAATTCACTCAAAAGCTGAACAACCAGCTGCTCACGTACACAGACTTTGGCAACACAAATATCAGGATGTACAGACAGAAGAAAAAGGAGGAAACGTGTATTATGGGCTGGAAAGACAGGAAATGTGTGAGATGGAGGATTGGCAAGCAGAGCTGGAGGAGTGTTGAGAGGATGGAGGGATGAGGGAGGAGAGAGAAAGAGTAAATGGAAGATGGAGATGACAGGACGTAGAGGCAGAGATAACGATGATGCTGATGGTTATTTGGCTGTCTGCTTGGAAATCATTACGCCGCTTTCAGCCATCAGATTACAAACAACAGCGTAGCAGCAGAGCAAAATGTGAGCCAGTACAATGAAGTAAATGAACACAACCGAAACACACAGCGGCGCTCATAACGACGGCATAATGAACCTCAGTGCTGTACGGCGTGGTGGAGTTCACAGGAGACATGGTACAAAAGAAACAGAAAGAAACGTCGCTAATACTTTAAATGTGTTTATTATAAGTAAACAGTAGTTTAACCTCTTTCTGCAGCAGCAGTTTTGAGCATATTACCACCTGATTTTACCTCCATCTGTTTAACGCTTAATAAACTTCTCATGTAAACATCACAGATCCATGGTTAATGGCTTAATCTGAAGGAAGCACTTGTGCCATTACATGTATACGCATAGATTACTACATTTATTAGTCTCCATAAGAATACAGAACATTGAATGCGCAATTTGTTTTAAAAATCAAAAATGTATATGATTTTTCTTTTTCTTTTTACAGTAAAACTACAAAAATATGGATTATAAAAATCTTTAACTTTACATTTCTGGTTTGCACACTTCTTATCCACAAATGTACCAAATTTCAGCTTGATATGTAAAAGTATTATTAAGGTTTTACAGGATAATTAGTGAGCAGTAGACCACATCCCTCTGAAACATCTCCAATATGGCAACAATATGCTCTTCAATATTGCAAGAAATATTCGTTTTTAAAGCAGATAATCTCTTACAGGTAATGATAAACATATAGGTACAAGCACTAACAACCACAAAATGTTGGAATTTTAATTATTTTAATAATTTTGAAAAGCCAAACCTCTCCAAACTATGATATGAAGCAGTATTGTTCATAACATTGGAGTTTGTGTTTTTATATCTGTGTTACCTAAATGTGAATGTAAAACAGGTAAAAAAAAAAAAATGAAAAAGATATTCCAAATCAGTGAGTATTAATCACTCTCCTCACTGAACTGGAACAGCAGCTTTGATAAGCTCGATTTACCAGTTTGTGCTGGTTTGCGTACAGCCAGTTGAACGCGAACATGTGTCATTCTGGAGCGCATCGACTACCAAAATCAACCTAACCTCCATAAACTTTACTTCCTGCCTCGCTACATATCGGACGGATGTAAATCATGAGGTACAGAACCGTCCAATATGGATCAAGATGAATTATAGCAGCCATTATATTATATTGATTAATGTCGTTTTTATCCAAATTCTAATTGAAGTGTTTGACCTTGCTGATTATTAACTTTTTCAAATGACAAACATAAGAATGTGTCGCCCACGATAATGTCCAATAATACAAGTTTCAAAGGAAAGTAATGCCAAACACAAGGACAGTCTGCTCTGCTAAACAGGTGAATCAAGGTCTCGTTCTGATTTGAATGATTAGAACCGTTTCATTCATCAAACATGCAGAGGCAGGACGGAGAGACAGATTTTTAGGAGGATTTTAATGCCTCCAGACAACTGAGACACCGTGGTGCGTTGTAACTGAATAAGTAAAACGCACAAGTGTGCAACTGACAGGGAAGATGTCAGGAGGAAGATCGGACAGAAGGAGGACAGCGAGACAAGAGGACCAGAATAGGACAGCCAGGATGTGGTTCAGTCTGATACCAAGACATGAGGAGGAAATCTTGTTTTTAAAATTGCAGATTGAAAGTTCTCTCTGGATAGAAGATACAAAATGTAGTACAGAAGATGAAGGGAAAGAAAAGCAGATAGAGAGAAGGAAGTGAGGAGAGCCTGGACCGCCAGAGTGCTGGAATTGAGTCTGTTATTACTGTTAAATGTTAATTATAATATTGTATATAATTACTCACTCGGATGATAAAGCTGTAAATGTAAAAACGCAACGAGACAGAACAGAGGAGAAGAAGAGAAACACGAGGGGGGGAGGTGAAGAAGAAACACGGAAGAGGAGGAGACGGAAAAAAACAGGAGATGTCAAAGGAAGAGGAGAGAAATACCAAGAGGGTTGAAAAAAGAAAAAAAGGAGGGATACGACAAGGAGGGGGAAAAGAAGACAGAGAAAGAGAGAAGATAAGGCGGAAAGAGTTGGAAGAAAATGGGAGATGCTGCACTGGAGGAGGAGGAAGAGGAGGAGGAGGAGGAGGAGGAGGAGGAGAGTCAGACTGAAGCCGAGCCAGTCACCTCGAACCCTCAGGGGGACCGACTGCTCATCTGGAGCGGAGGAGTGTCACACCGCCTGTTCTCTCTGTCTCACTTTTTTTTTTTTTTTTTTTTTAAATAACCACACCACCGTGATCTTCGGTAGCCAACTTCAGTCAGGATAACCAGAAAAACCCGGCAGACTTCTATCTCTGAGCTCTCTGAAACTTTAAGCTCACACGGGCTGCTGCTATCTCATTTATTACAAGCTAAATGTTCTTAATTTAACTCTAATATAGATGATAAACATGTTGTAGCTTCGCCAATGTTCTCTCACAGTTACTCAGTTTATTTAGGAAGCTGGAGACTTTAGATTACATTTAAATAAATCGATCATTAATTAAATGTGATTGCATTTAACACAGTTGGAATTATTTTTGCTCAATTTTAATTTCTTCCATCCATCCTGTATGTTTTTTTTTTTTTTTTTTTAACACTTATCATTATACTGCAGGGGTGTCAGGACATTGCATTTGGTTAGAGTACTCGTCTGTTGTTCCCTCCTTCTTTCTTTCTTTCATTCGCACCTTCCCTCGTCCCTCATCAACATGTCTGCTTGTCATCCTCCCATCTGTCGTGTTTCCTGGCCTGGTATTAGCTTGTGTTCGCTCTCTCTCTCTCTCTCTCTCTCTCTCTCTCTCTCTCTCTCTCTCTCTCTCTCTCTCTGTCTCTCTATCACTCTGTTCTGGCTTATACATACATTCACTCTTTGTTTTCCTCATCGGGTGAGACACCTTTCCTACCTCTTTCTCTCCTCTTGTTTTCTTTCCAGTTGTGTTTTCTCTTCCACTTTTAATCTTGCTATTTCTCCCGGCAACCACTTGGATCTTTCTATCTGTCTTTCTTTCTTTCTTTCTTTCAATACATGCATGTATAATGTACTATTTGGTGCAGCAGTATGTATGTATGATTATTATTATTATTATTATTATTATTATTATGTGTAAAGTAGATGTCAGAAAAAGGAAAATCTACCCAAAATTGATGTACGTAATGCAATTTTCAAAAAGCGGGACCTAATCCGAGAGTCACCTGAGGACAGTCAAAAACGTTCAAAAATAGACCAGAGGATAATTGCACCTGATCCAGAACGCAGTCGACCTGAACGGACCTGAATAGAGAGAAACCAACACTGGCAGCACCTGATGCTTCAACATTTAATGAGCGGTTATGACCAGAAAGAGTGAAAATATATGTCCTAAAAATCCAGTTCACACTATCTGTTTCACCTAAAAACAAGAACAGATCATGATGCTCTATGGGATTGTAGCCGCTAGCGTGTCTGCTGCAGATCCATTCAGGTATCAGACATATTGACGTGTGGCAGTACAACATGACTTACACTCAGACAGATTTATAGAGAATATAAACTGGGCCTTACCTGGCTCAGGGTCCAGGCTGCATCTCAAGTCTATTTCATTTGTTTTTACGCAGGTAGCAGATTGTGTTTTAGGCTCTGAGCTCTACTGAAACATGAGTGACCAACACAGCAGTACTGTACCTTAATGCATCCTGTGTAGACACTGATGCTTTCACTACACAACCTGTAGATAAGGTGTCTCCTAGGAATTGTCTTTATATATTCGACTAATTTCAACAGCAAATATGTTTTTCGCTAGAAGCGTGATGCTGTCTGAATTATGTTTCCTTTCAATATAATGTATCTAAAGACGACTGAACTGAAGGCAACTGGATTTAAGATACTTGACATGTCGCCTTTCATCCAAGAGGCTGTTTTCTTCTAACTGACTGGTGCGGAGTTCCAGGTATTTAACCTCTGCGGGGTCGTTATCAAGGTCATTGGTACCACTTGGTTTGTTAGTGCTCCTGGCTGTTGTACCGACCGCCATTAAGAATGATTGGAGTCGCCTGAGGCTAAGTGTAAATGGTTGTTAAGTCTTCTGGGAAGGGATGAAGGGACAGCGGTGTAGGTGGGTGATGAGTGGTATCGTAGACCTGCTCCCCTACTGAGAGATGGTTTCTCTCAACAGGGGAGGATTATGGATTGTGTAAGGTCCATGTCCATGATGGTGGGATGTGCCTCGGCTTTGGCTAAATATATACAGACTGTGGGACTGATTGCCTGACAGCTCATGAGTAGGTGTTCGCTATATCTGTCTCTGTTGTCAGAGTCCTGCGTCTTGTATGCCCCCCCATCCACCCCGACGTCCTTGCTCCAACTTCATTCGATATATGAATGTAGCACTTAATTCATTTGTCGCCTGCCAACGTAATCCAGGCAGCGATTATGTTTGCCAACGCAACGTAATTGGGAAAACAGTTTAGTTGTATATAAAAGTCATTTCTAGAAGACAGGGTTGTGGTGTCGGAGGGAACTGAGTGGATCTCTACAGCTGAAAGTGAAACTGACCAAAAAATTAAGCCAAAAAAGTAAACTACACTTTTTTTGACATGCCTACTGTCATTTTTGTTCTGCATGTCCAGTTTTAGCCCATAGGCTACTTAGCGGTTTCCCACATTTCCCAGAATGCCTTATGACAGCAGAGCATGTTGCATTTAGTACATGAAGTGTGAGAAAGCTTAAACAGCACTGCTGTAACAGCCAGAGAGTAACAGTAATAGAGTGTCCAGTGTTTCAGCCCTTAACTCATTCCAACACGTTGAGGCTGCAGAGCTTTCTGATCTCCTGAGGCTCTCACTGCCTCTCTCTCTCTCTCTCTCTCTCTCTCTCTCTATCTCTCTCTCTGCTGTTGCCTCTCGTTGACTGTTGATGCAAAATATCTGATTCTGAGGAGCTGACACAGAAACTTACAGTTGATATTTTGGATCGGGAGTAGACAGACTTTGCTGCAAGCCGTGACGTACATCTGTCTCTCCCTCTGTCTCTCTCTGGCTGACAGCGCTGACCCATCATGTTGCGCCTCTCCCGCCTTAAACATACATGAGATGCATCCTCGGGAGTGGAGTTAAAGTTACATGACTCGTGTCCTCAACAATCAGGATAATTTATTGAGACGGTAAGAGCCAATGGGAGGGCAGGCTGAGAATGAGTTTGGTAATATGTGCTTGGGGGGTTTTAAAAAGGAGGGTCGACTTTACTGCGTAATTACGCCAAGGCTGTGTTAATGGTTCTACCGGGGGTAATGGCCACTCTAATGCGTTTTTTTTCCCCTCATCTGCTCTGACCAATTATGTGACGAGCCTCTAAAATACATGCCTCTCCATCTTCCCGCGGCACTCATTCTCCCTGTAAGTAGTAATTCTCTCAAACAGACCACATAAACATGCACAAAGTTGTTCAAAATTATAAAAAAAATACCATTTTGTCTCCAGTTTTTTTTTTTTTTTTTAATTGCAATTATTTTGGTTTTAGGGCCTTTTTTTATAAACTTTCAAGGGCATTTTTCGCTCAGAGTGAACCACCTTTAATTCATGGCCCTGCTGCACACACAGACAGAGAGAAAACAATACAGATTAACATGCATAATAAGCACGGATGCCTGCGAGTTACACACTTTCACATAAAAGCAGGTCACTGCTCTCGGCTTCATTTTGCAGAGTTACCTCCGCAGCTCTTTCTCTATACAATCTGTTCTTTTTTTTTTTTTTTTTTTTTAATAGAATGCTCTCCCATCGTTCAATAAATCTAATCTCATTGCCTTTTTTCCCCTCTCCGCTTCCTGCCTGCTCATTTTTGTTCACTGACTCAATTCCTGTCTCTCAGAGCAGAGTTCCTTTTGTCTGTGTGCTGCTATCTGCCTCCAGTGTTGGGTTTACTTATTTATTTATCAGTTTATTAAAGGATAGGTTCAGAATGGTACATTGGAAGAATTGGTGGATGCTGTACTCATCATTCATTATTCATCCTCTTCATACTGGCCGTGAGCTGATCCCTTTCTAGCGTGGCTCCGATGTAAGAGACGGTGGACAGAATCCTCGTTTCTTACATTAATACATTTTGAAGTTCAGCCAAAGCTAATGCAACACTTCAGAAATCTGAGTTAACCAAATGAAGCGTGTTTCTAACAAAATTCTGGTCTTTTTGGAAATAGATTCCCTCGTTTCCTCGCTGTTTCCTTGGGAGAGTAAGACGAGGAGGGAATTTAATCCAAAAAGTACTAAGTCTGGAATGCATTTTGTACAGAAAGAGTACTGTGAAGTTTGTTCCTCATCTCTTACATTGGAGTTGCTCTACAAAGCATCACTTAACAGCCAGTTTGAAGAGGAGAAATTATTACAACAACCAAGAACTCTTTCAGTGTACATATGTGTGTTTTGTTGTAAAATAGACTTGAGAAAATCTGAAATATCCTTTAATGAATTGATGAATGAATTAAATGACTCTTGGAGGCAAGGGCAAGGCAAATGTATTTGTATTGGACATTTCAACAACAAAGCTATTCAAAGTGCTTGGAGGAAGACTGACAGAAATATGATGTACACAGATGAAAGACACTTGAATTGAGTTGGTGCAGGCAGGAAGAAAGAGAACAAGACTGTATTTGTTATATTTACCATAAAGGCAAAAGTACTTCATTTTGAAAAGACACTTTACACATGTAATGTGCAGGAAGTTACACTGGCGACGGTGCACAGATCCTCAATTCTCACGTAAATTTCACACGACACAAACAGGTATTATTTGGATAAACTGACCACATATTGGGAATCTAAATGGTTACTTTCTTGCCTGAAAAAAAAAACTTAATAAAGTGATATATTAACAGTCCTACAGCACCTTGTTTACCAGTGGAAACATGAAATGCGACTGTGTCCACAGACCTTCTGCAGGCTGGGTTGCTCTCAGTGTCGGAGCCTCCGTGTGAGATACCTCGGTCAGTAAATGTGTGTATTTAAAACTTATTTGCTGGGCTACGCTCAGAGCTGCTGCGCTCGGAGATGCTGCGCTCAGTCCCGCTGAGAGGCTGATTGTCTGCAGACATGACTGTGGAAGTGCTGTAAACGCCCCTCCCTGATGACGTAATAGAAAACTGTCTACGCTGAATCATTTTGAAAGAGCAGCAGCCAATGGGGAAACTCCAACACTCAGTCAGTGAGTCAGTCAGTGACGGACAGACATTCGGGGTTATAGGGCTGATCCGTGGCCGGCACAACCAAAAAGAGAGACAGAGAGAGAGAGAAAGGGAATGACATTAGCCCATAAAAAACACATATTGTATAGAGAAAGAGCAGAAAAGACAACTCTGCAAAGGGAAGCTCAGAACAGCAGCATGCTTTCAACATACAGTATGAGCATGTGAGTAATGTTATAAGACTTCAAAAAATACCAAACTATCCTTAAAGGGAAAATAACAAATTCTTAAAACTTACTGGAGGTCTTAATTTTGCAGCTTTGACCATCATTTCTATAACTTACATTAAACTACTCACCAAGTTATTTGCTGAGATCTGGTAACATGGTGATGATCAGACAGGTTGGAGAGAAGAAATTATTTTATACACTTTATTCAGAAGTAAAACCGAACGTAAGCGCACCAGGAAAGTTTCTCATTGCACAGTAAATATGGAAACTACGGTAGTTCAAATTTCAACCAGGATGTCATTATGTAAACTAGGATGTTACCAACTGACAGTTAGGATCATAAATTTACTATTTACCTTAATGGTCTTTTCCAAATAAGTTTCACTGTTCTGCCTGATTGTCAGACTGATCCTCGACAAAATGAAACAATCTCTCCAAAGCTACAAAAATAAGACCCAAGATTTTATGAAACCAGAAATAATTTGTCTTTAATTGATTGATTGATTCATTCAATCATCCATTTGCTCAGTCAGTTTACCGGTTATTTGTCTTTCAGTCTGTTATTCAATCATCCAGTCAGTCGTTCTCCATCAATTTCTCCCTCCCTCCTTCTCTCCCATTCATATACAAATCAGCCCCCCCCCCCTTCCCTTTCCTGCTTTCCCCTCCACTTCTTCATCTCTCTCATTTTTCATTCCTCCCTTCTCGCTTATTAAATCAACCCCTCCTCCCCTTTCACTCTATCTAGCGTCCCTTCCATCCATCTACCTATCAGCTTTGCTCTCGTCCTGCCCATCTTTGTCTCCCATCTCGGCTCCTCCGACTACCACGGTCACAAAGGCATCTGATGCATCGTTTTGCATGTAAATTGGATAATTGGATTCAGACACATAATGCGTGATGGCAGGCAGGAAGAAAGGAAAAGAAAGGAAGGGAGGAAGGAAGGAGGGAGGGAAGGTGGGATAGAGGGAACGAGAGGAGCGAGCAAGAGAGGTGGGATGATTGAAAGAGACAGGGAAAGTCAAAGTCAAAGTATGTTCAGACAGTCAGGAAGGCATGCAAATGCATCTATAAGCAAGTGCAGATGCAGACGTAATTGATTCAGGCACATACACTCAAAGAAAGACATACAGATGTATCACAAACATATACTACAATTTAAATGCAGTGGAAGCTTATCAATTGATCATCTACATGTAGCGCACTCTACCAGGTGACCCTGAAGTAGTTCTGCACAAACAATGAAGTTCCCAGTTTGTGTTTAAGGTGACAGCGAGCTCATTACCATGCAAACAAAATAAAAGTTTAGAGTGTGTCGACATGATCTGGGTCGTCATAGTTTCAGGGTTAGATGGTCTCACAAATATTACTGAGAAGAATTTTTTGGTGTATTTCCATCTGAATATATTTCAGTTTTCTTACTTTCTGAGGCTGACAAACAGTGACTCGACTGACAATATATCCAGCTTATGAAAAATGTACATTGTGTCTCAGCAACTCCTTGCAGTGTTTTACTTTTGGGTAGTTTAGCATGAGCACCATGACACCAGACTACCAGACTACAGACATGTGACAATAGAAAACGGTGACATTTTCACCTTTAATGCTTTAAGGTTGACTAAAAGTTCACTCTTTGGTCGAGGTTAGCTCTTTTTTTTTTGGTCTACTGAGGTGGTTTTATAGATGCTAAATGCTCCTCTTTGTTCACCAGCTTTGTCTGTCTTCCATTTGGTGCTGGGCAGGTAGTGGTACACTGTGACTTACTTGACTTAATCCTCTTTACCCCGTTGAGGGGCATAGGGCGTCCACCAGAACTCTCCATCTCACTCTCTTCTGGGCCCGGGCCTTTGCTTCTTGCCAGCTCACTCCGATGTTCTTCAGGTCTTGGAGTGTGGAACGTCTCCAGGTGTTTCTTGGCCTACTGGCTTTCCTCTTCCTCAGGGTATGCCCTATCCAGTTCCACTTTCTCCTTTTGATGGTGATAGCTATGCTTTCCTGATTTGTTATCCTCCACAGCTCCTCATTTGTGGTTTTGGTGGGCCACCACAGCTTGAGGATGTTAACAAACACTTGGATCTTGCTTGTGAGGCCCTCGGTAGTCTTCCACGTTTCGGAGCCATAGAGCAAGACAGTCTTCACATTGGTAGTGAAGATTCGTAGCTTGGTGTTGTTGGAGTTGTTTGGACAACCAGATTGGCCTGAGTATCTGAGTACACTGTACAGTGGGTTTATCACTGTAAGACATTGCAGTCAAACAGTAGTTGTGGGCTGTAAAACCAAAACAATGTTAGCTTAAACATGGCTCCATGGACCTGAGGGGAACCGCTGAGTTGGGGGGGTTCATTCTTAGTGGGTTCATCACTATAAGCAGCACTTTTCCCATTTAGCTTTGTTGATATCAACCACTGATCACTGCAGTTTGCTGAAAGACAAAACTTAATGCACAAACAATGTGTGAGCTACAAATTAAAGTATTTCTTTATTATTAATGTGATGCATGCAGTTTGTGTTATATTGTTATATTGAGTTGGGATATAACACAATGGTAGACAATATCAATAAAAGAGAGAAAGACTTTATTTGATTTTATTTGAAAGGATTTTATAAGAATGTCAATAGGGGGAAGTAAAAGGAGCCTAAAAAGAAAGATTTGCCTTCGGGACTGCTAACTGTGTCAGACAGCTATGCCCCAACCCACAACCTCCAAAATTGTTTTTTTTGTAAACTCCACTGTGCAATTTCACAAACCGCTTCCTCTTTACAGACATTACATGTGATCTTTATCATGGCAGGGAAACACAATTTGCCTTTTACAGCTGTGCTCACCTCACAAAATTTCCACTGCCTGTGGAGGAAGGAGAACAAAAAGACGCCTTCTCCACCAGAAACAGCCGACAGTCACATCACCTGAGACGATATTTAATCAGTGAGGGTTTGCAACGCTCACTTGGATTCACCTGCTCGCAAGAGTTGAAGAGTAGAGAGCAGGTGCTCCTGATGCACAGTAGACTTGCTACATTTGCTGCATGTTAAATTACCAGTTGTCAGCGACGGCGAGCGGATCTCCTCGGGCTCTGTGACTTCCGCTGCCGTTGCTGTGAAAGCTGTCAACCCTGCGAAACACACACACACACACACACACACACACACACACTCACACACACTCACACACTCACACAGATACAGTCACACATACACACACTCCCCCGGTATCCTTGCTGTGACCTGTCCTATCAGTGCTAATGAAGGCAGTCACATCAGTTGTGATGATGGGAGTGAAGTGCTAATATGAATGTGTGTGTGTGTGTGTGTGTGTCTGTTTGTGCGTGCATGTGTGTGTCTAATACAAGAGCTGCCACTCCTGCTTATAAACATGCAAATGGAGCTGTAAAAGGAACATTAAATTCCTCCCGATGTTGTTTGATGTTGAAATAGCTACTCTTCTCCTTCACCCAGCACCCCCCTCCCCCCTCCCTCCCTGCCTTGTTCCTTCCTCCTCCCCCATCATCTTGCTCATACTCTTTAATTGTCTCTCTACTGCCTCTCATCACTTCTTGTTTCCTCTCTCTCTCTCTCTCTTCTCATTCTTTTGCTTCCTCCTCTGTTTCCTCTCTTTTTGCCCTCAGCTCCTCTTCTCCTCCCCCTTTCTGTCCTCCTCCCCTCGTTTTCCACCGTTTCTTGTTTCTTCCTCTCTTCGCTTTTTCACAGCTTGCATCGCTCTCTCTCTCTTTTTCCAATTTTCTCAAGAACATTTACTTCCTGTCATCTTTCTCCTCACAAGTTAATGTTGCACACTTGACATGCGCATCAAGACTGACAAATTAAACAACAAAATACTTTGTTGGTCTAGGCACTCCAGAACAACACAGAAGGGTTTTCTAATCTGATGCCCCTATCTGCAGTTATCAGCAGGACGATATCAGTTCTCTGTGCCTTCCAAAACCACAAATCACTGTTGAAATTTTTTTTTAAAAAAAGCACTTTCTTAAGGTTAGGCAACCTTTGTCTTCATGGTTAAAGTAATAACTATACGGTTAAGGTTAGGGGACTATCATGGTCGTGGTTTTTAAAAACTGTGTTACCGTATTTTCTCTAATAGTGGCCGGGGCCTTTATTTACCTCAACTGCAGAGGCCTTTATTGGAAGCAGGCTTATATTAGAGAGAGGCCTTTATTCCTAATTCTCTCTATTTGATAAGTGTATCGTATATCGTAAGTAAGTATAAGTATATAGTTACGGCATTATGCTATTAATAAAATTAAAAGCCTTCATTTCCCGACTTTTTATTGTGAAACATTACACAAACATTTCAATATAACTTGTGTGAAGTTTGACCGGTCAAGTACGGGAGGGGAGATATGGCCAGTGTCAGTTAAAAACAAAACAAATCTGAGGTAACGTTACGCTGGATATAAACATTAATAGCCAGTTAACAGTACAGTCAAATATCAAATATCAATCAGCTGTCTCTCTAGCTCCAAGCTAACTTTCTTCCTCCCACTTCCAGCTAGCCGTGCTCTCCTCTTGTCAGCTAACAGCAGCTTACCCCATTATTGGAGACCCGGCTTTTAATCGAATACCGGCCACTATTAGAGAAAATACGGTAACTCACAGTTGGAAATGTGAAACTTGTGGCTGGAAACAGGAAAAGAACAGCGATTCCTGTGCCAAAGTCGATCTATTCGTCTACCCTGACCTCCTCCCTACACATACTTTATGGCTATATATTTACATTATCTCCTCCTTTACTCTGGTCATAATAACAATGGTGGCTTTTAGGGTATTTGCATTTATGACTGATCCTGACATTTGTCTTGGGAGGACAGTCGTGATGTTTGATGTATTAACTATTGAGTTTGGTATGCTAGCAGCTGAAAATACATTCTTTCATCATTAAACAACCTCGTCAAAAGGAATCAGAAACTAGCAAAAAGGAGAAAGTTGAAGCAGGCATCGAGCAAGAGAGTTTTAACAGCGGAGGGAAACCACCTGTGACATGATAGAGTAGCTCCTCCTATGCTAGTTGGCAACCAGAGGGTGGACCCAAGCACAACTTTTTCTGCAGGGAAAATAGATCCCCAAATTTTACTTACAATGTATAATATTGTATAGTAACAGACATATGATGATACTTTTCTGATATGATGTGAGTAAAATATCACAGGGTCAGTCTTTGTGTCCTTTCTAGAGACTCTCCAGATACAAGGGAAGCGATCCGTTCACCAGTTGGCTGTCACAGGTGGTGGTGCACTTGACTAATCAAAGCTGAACACTGTATGTGGGATATTTTTATCACAGGAGCCCTAACCAGAGATTCAGCTCTATTGAAGCATCATTGGCTCTTTCCACTGGATTATCTTAACACTAGTGGTCTTTAAAAATTTACTACATCCATAGCAACTATTCCACATAACATAACTCATCCCATCTCGGTTACATTCTTTCCGTACCTCTCTACATCCCTCCATCTCCTTATTGTCCCTGTTAGGACAGATTCAAACATTCTGCCTCCGCTGCCTTGTCGAGGTTCAGCCCCAGCCATGTACGGCGTTAACGAAAACACATGTAATGCCAAGCAGAACACATCACCATGACAACCCCGCTGGGATGAGAGACGAGAGATGGAACCGAAGACGGGGAGACGGAGATTGATTGACTCGTAGATGGAAAGAAGGGAGGAAGGGGAACTGGCCAAAGAGAAATCAAGAGATTCAATGAAGATGGAAAAGAGAAAATTAGGGGGAAAGAAAAGGAGAGGAGTAAAAGAAATGGAGTTGTGGGGAAAAGAGGAATAAGAGATGTAGGGAGAGGATGTGGACAACAGAGTAGATTCTGAGGTTCATAAATATAACAGAACAGCACACTTAATCGAGTGTTTCCATTGATACGCTGCCTATTTTCATCCTGTTTGAAAAAACCAAATACTTTTTGCCTTTGCCACTCAAGCCCCGGCCGGATGAATAATTTCTTATTTGTCAGCAGGATTTTTTTTTTTTTTTATCCCCCCCATCTCCTCTCAAGTCCAAAGCATGAAATAATTATTCTGCTACGGACCAGAGACCAAGGGCATATTTTTTTTCCTATTCTCTCTTATATTTTCTCCCTTTTAATTTCTTGAGTGCTGCTTCCTCTCAGCGCCTCCTTCCTCCTCTTTCATGAGACAGTGACGGCTCAAGTCATGAGCTGTACATCTTTGATCATATTGATTTAAATTCAGTGTCACACACCTTCAGTGCCGGTGCATCTCTCATGGGCTCATGACATACATCCATGCATCATTTGTGTAGAAGCTCAAGCTTTACACATCAATTTCCCCTCTTCCCCCCCAGGCTGTCACCCAGCTGAACCTCACCAACCCCTCCCCCTCCTTTTTTTGCGCTGCTTTTGATGAGGTCCAAGTCTCATTTCATTACGCATGTGCTCTGTCTATGTCTAATGACAATAAAATTGGACTGAAATTGGATGAATTGAATCAATTATGCTCAAAAGGCTCAGTCAGGACGTAGGAATCCTTTAAAGTTTATGGATTTTGAAAAATGAAAGGATGACCTTGACAGTGCCTCACTGCTGTTTGTCCCATGTTCATGTCTTGAGACAAAAACCTCAAGTTTGTGGTGACAGAGCAGAAGTTGTTGTTGACTTCACAAGATCAGGGGTGAAAAATGAGACTTCAGTAATTCGGTTTGTGTCTTACCCACAACTGCGCCAATTTTCAGTCCTTAAATTTTTCCCATCAACACCTCTGGAGTAAGAAAGAAGTCCTTGAATATGTTTTCTGAAACCATACATGGCTCAATAGTAAGCACAGCAACAGAGTGTCTGGGGGAAAACCAGAATGCATCTATTTTAATTTATGGGATTTGCTGAGCTTGAGAGAGCAACACAACAAACTTTCTTTCCTTAAACTTTGATGGATGCCTTGACTTTTCCTCTTTCACACCCGTGATGGGCATTACTGCCCTCAGAAATGGGTGAAGACAGACTGTACTGAGGTGGATGTTTGTTTGTGTTTTTGACTGGACTTCAACTGTCCGAGTGTACACAGCCTAAAGGAATTGTGTTCTGCTGTTTACAAGTAAGGATGCTGTTAAAAAGATAGGTTCACAGTTTTTCAAGCCTGTCATAAATATTCGTCAGATGCTCATACAAACATAAGATCTTTACACCGGCTTCCTGTCTGTCAAAGAATTGACTTTAAGATATTGCTGTTGGTTTATAAAGCACTAAATGGTTTAGAGCCAAAATACATCTCTTATCTGCTGCTACATTATGAACCATCCAGACCTCTCAGGTGGTCTGGGACAGGTCTGCTTTCTGTGCCCAGAGTAAAAACTAAACATGGTGAAGCAGCGTTCAGTTTTTGTGCTCCACATATCTGGAACAAAGTCCCAGAAAACTGTAGATCTGCTGCAACTCCCAGTTCTTTTAAATTGCAGCTGAAGACTTTCCTGTTTGCTGCTGCCTTTCTTTAAACCACAGCTTCTTTTTATTTCCAAATTGAACACATTTTAATTGTTTTTATATGTCTTTTTACTTGTGTTGCTTTTATATTCTGTTTTAATGCCTTTTATGCTCTATGCAAAGCACTTTGAATTGCCTTGTTGTTGAAATGTGCTAAACAAATAAACTTGCCTTGTCTTAGTCAAATCAGGTGGATATCATCCAAGGTTACATCCTTTTTAGTACATATTTCCCTCTTTCTGTTACTCTCCCTACTGCCTCTCAGGGAAACACAAAGAGGAAATGTTCTAAAAAGACTTTATTGTGATAGCAGTGAGCAGAAGGCTTACAGAGGAGATGGCTTTACTAGATGTGTGCTACTGAACAGGAAAAGACTACTAAGTCTTTCTCCAGCTTCCTTAACATCACTATCAACAATCAAGAAAAATACAAGCAGCCGATCGCAGTTCTTGTGGTCCCTGTGCGGCACCATTGCACCATTTAGTGCCAAATTCCCTTTTTTTGTTACAATGCTTCCACTGCAGCTGAACAGAAAAACACTGTCCGCCGAGACACAAAGACAGATTTCTTTGAAAAGACTGTAACTCTGTAAGATATCCTCTTTATATGACTAACTCAGACAACTGAAGCCTCATATAAGCTTCGGATAAACTTCTGAATACATTTTTGCTCCAAACAAGTGCTGAGGGTTTTGTCCTCCATCACTTACATTATAAGCGCATTTGGAGGGGATCCTCTAATGGTCAGTAAGGACAGGAGGAATGATTACAGCAAGCAAAACCTCTTTCAGTGGTCATATGGGCACCTGACCACCACCTGTTTAATCCCACCAGTCACAATTGTGAACGCATGTAGTTTTTTTTGTGTTGCTTTTGTTTTCAATTTCCGGGAGCCCTAAAAGTGAAAGAGAAATTTAGATTTTAAATGACTGATTAAAATTTATCAGTGACATGTGACTAGTGTGAAGGGTCACATGACTAGATCAGTTTACTTCCTGCTTGCACCTCTGGAAGGAGATGTCTTCCTCAGACAAAAAGTAAAGTAAAACAGAGTAAAAAGAAGAGAAGAGAAAAAAAAAAAAGTAAAACGCCTTAATTAACAGATAGAACTATCGTATTTTGTATATATATTCCTTAAAGGGTCTACTACTGATATATTTTGAGAATGATACTCCTGCATATATATTTTGGCAAATGGACTGTACTTGTTTTGCACCTTTCTAGTCTTCTGACCACTCAAAGGGCTTCTACACTACGAATCACATTCACCCATTCACACACATTCATACGCTGAATGGGTACAGGGGCTACCATGCAAGGTCCCAACCTGCCCATCAGAGGAAATCTAATCATTCACACATTGATGGTGCAGCCATCAGGAGCAATTTGGGGTTAAATATCTTGCCCAAGGACACATGGACATGCGGACTGGAGGAGCCGGGAATTGAACCACCGATCTTCCAATTAGTGGACAACCTGCTCTACCACCTGAGTCAGAGCCGCCCCATAAAATTTGTTAACGCTCACAATTGTGACCAATAGTACAACACAGTGTTTCAATTGAAAACACAGGTTTTGGCTGTTAATCCTAGTCATCATTTGTTTTTTTCTTTTTGTTTTTTTGTTTTTTTTTAATACAGTTTAAAACTATCAGATGTGTTGGACCTCCTAGATGGACGTTACTCCCCAAGTGCTGTGTGCAGCATCACTGTCATTACTACACTTGAAAAAGAAGCAATTGAAAGTGACTGTGATAGTGATGGCTGAGATAGGGAGTACCAGGGTGAGACAGGCCATTTGCAAGGTAAACTATTGAATGGCGATGCAGAGGTGAACTATCTGGAGGATGAGGCACCTCCCACTCCTGCAGCAGTCGATGTTGAAACAAACTTGGCACCACTGCCATATCTTGTCGAGTCTCCCACAGCGACCAGCTGAAGAAGATGCCCTGAAGGAAAATGAGACCCCATGACGCCACAAAAAAATGAAAACATCTCTTCAAAATATGCAAAATAGGGACAGGGTTTTTAAAAGATCAAAATGACTGGCTGTGTCCAAGATTCCAGATCCCGTGACCGCAACAGAGCACAGAAAGCAAACTAAACCTGATCCTGTGGATTTGTTCCTATTGTTGTACTCTGAGGGAGCTCACTGTTGAGATGTCAAACACCTATGCAATGCAAACCAAAGGGAAAATACTTGATCTGAACATGGATGAGTTGCTGACTTTCTCTGGGGTTCTTCTCACATCTGGCTACAGTTCTGTGCTGTGGCGGCACATGTTAAGGTCATATGACCCTGATGTCTACAATGAAGCCATCTCAAATGCAATGAGAAGGAATTGCTTTAATGAGATAATGGCCTCAATCCATCTGGCGGAGAACTCAAAGCCCACCAACGACCCTTTCTACAAAGTACGGCCCATCTTCAGTGCACTGTCTTACAATTCATCAGGGGCAAACAAATCTGGTTTGGGTATAAATTGTGGAGCTTACAGGGGACATGTATCATATGGAGCCCTATTGCAGAGTGCACACACCTCTCCCTAAAACTGTCCGTGTTAAGGAGGTCTAAGCTGTAAAATGCATGTACTCAAATTGCAAGGAAGAATGTGGGATTAAATGGGTTAAAGACAGACTTGAAAAACTGTGAACCTGTCCCTTAATGCTCATGCTCTATCCTATACCATTTTGGTATTTACGCAACTCACTTGGAACATGGTATCCTTTTCTCAAAATACCGATTGCTATATGACTTTGTTGGGGAAAACAGCATCCTCCTCCTGTTTTTTTTTTTTGCCTCAGAGCAGTTCAACAGATTTCCCTAAAAATCTTCCTCGGTTGCTAGAAAAATAAAATGCAGCCGAGGCTACTGTCTCTCACACTGAATCTGGTAATGATTTATGAATATTAAAGAGCCTCATGTAGCCCGGTTCAATAACACATAACAGATTCTGAGCTCCTCGAGTCTCCTTCCACCGCAGGATCTATGAGTCATGCAGGAGTCATGATAGCCTTTACATCTCAGGATGCCCCCCTCCCTTTGGTGTTCATGGTCATGAGCCTTTCATTTGTGTTGTGTGATTCAGACAAAGGCCTCTCTCTTTCTCATACGATGTAGGAGAGCGTGTGCATGCAATAGCATGAAATACAAACATTATTCTCGACTGTGTAAGAGAGCAGAGGCAGCTCTGGTGGTGCGTTCAGTTCCAGAGGACGAGACTCAGACCAGCAGCGGAAACTGACAAACTATGAATCATCTCAGTCAATAAGAGAACGTAAGAGTGAGAGAGGCAGAGAGAGGAGGGAGGGAAGGAGGGAGAGAGGGATGCTGATGAAATCCCCATTGAGTATTTGCTGCAGAGGACTTCCATTCATTCTTCATTCATTCTTCATTCATTCATTCATTCATAGGGTGGCCTTGTTATAAATGATGGGGCAGAGGGAATGGGATAAAATTGAAAAATGGAAGCTCAATTGTCTGTATCTGCTGCATCAGGAAAACAGACAGAAAGAAGAAGTAATGAAAGGAAGGGAGGATGTAGTGCCTTACAGCCGCTAGCATTATAAAATGCTAAGGAGCACAATTAGCACAAGAATCTGGCCCAACCAAAAACAAAAGGACCTGATCTATGGCAGAAAATACTGAAACACAACCTTTGTGACCCTAAAACACACCTATTAAATAACATTACCCTACCAATATGGACAACAAAAAGCTGAGAGGAAGACCTTGTCAATGAACAGACTAAGTGAACATAGATCGGCCATTTAAACGGGAATACAAAGACAAACCAGTTTACCAAAAGACATCATACTGTTTTCTCATTGTATGTTGTGAGCCACTGAGACAGGGCTTTTCTTCCTCATTTCTCCCTCATTATATATCCAGAAATCCCCCAATGAATTAGAATAAACCTCCTTATATTAAAGGAGAGATCAGTGAAACAGCTCTGTTAGCAAAACATGAATCTGCATCTCAAAACCACAGAGAGAAAACACAAGACCAGTCCTTTATTCCTCTTTGTTTTACTATCTTCTGTCATAGCAGCAGAGTCACAGACACCTAGAAATGCCATGTTAGTGTCTTAACCACAGAGCTACCAGGGTGCACCATTTTTGACAGTTTTGTTCATCAGGACATTGAATGCACTTTTGGAAGTTGCTTTGGGAAAAAAAAAGCCAAATTAACGTATTATGAGATGGGGACCCAAAAACTCCCCAAAAGCCATCGATGGCACAGGAGTAAGGTGTAGATATTGGATTTGCCGCTAAGTAGCGTATGCCTACAGCTCGCTTGAAACTAAAATCGAGATTAAACGGTAGAAGATTCGCCCTTGTGGAAGAAATCCAGGAAGAAACACAGGCGGCTCTGGACACAGTTGGACAAGTGTATCACATCTCAATGAGTGTAGTCTGAAGGAGATTAGAAAGGTACTACTGAAAGATTTATAATCAGTTTTTTTATCAGTGCTGCAATTTTTAGGTTCCCCTTTATAACCGTTTGGATGGATTTTTGTCCAGTGCCAATTCAAAAAGTAGTGTAGCTCTTTTCTGTGCCATTTTATCAACCATAACCACAATCTTTCCATAACCTTGCCCATACAATGATCGCCATGAGCAGATATTTAAAGTAATTGGACATAAAAAACAATGACGTCACTGAAAGTAAACCAGGAGTTCTGCAGATTTGTCCAATAGGGTCTGGTGTTGGGTCGACTGCTGTTGTTCTCTAGAACCTTGTATTCACAACCACGTAAAGACATTTTATACTGTAGCTGTTTTTTTTTCAGGGGATCAGTTTTCAATATTTCAGAGAGGGATGGTAGACTGCGGGTTCTTCTTTCTTTGTGCCAGGTAATGAGCACACCTCCACACATCATCGAGGTAAACAACATGCTTTATTGTGATGCACTCAGTGAAGTCTGATTGTGACACAGGAGTCCCCTATCCTGAAAAAAAAAAAAGATTTAACTGATCTGTTGCCTGAGTTCTACGCATTTTTTTATACATATTTTGTCGTCATTCACAGTTTGAACTTGTTTAGCTTTTGAGATAACGAGGGTTTTTCATTCCAAGTGTCTTAGTTTTCACTTTATAAAATGTTCAATAGTCATAGTGATGTACTGCAGTAAAAAGTATATGAAGAAAGATGTTTATTCAGCATTTGAAAACCCCTGTGGGGCTTTAATTTCTTATATTCTGTGAACAGTAGATTCTTCTTTTGATAAAATATATTGTATGGTGTTCCATAAAATATAATTTATTTTTGGCGGTAATGTAACACCAACATTCCTGCAAATAAAAGCTTATTTGATTTTGAGAGTGACAGATAAGAGGATAGAAAAAATGAAGAGAGAGATGAAGAATAAATGCTGACAAATCCCAGACTTTCATTATATGAAGCATGAAATGTCTCTTGATCATTCAAGCTAACTTGCTCATCTCTCTCTCCCTCTTTCTTTTAATCTCTTCTCTCTCTACTCTACTTTTCTCTCTTCTTTTTTTTTTTTTTTTTTTACTTTTGAAGAAGTTGTCATGGTTACAGAGAAAGCTTTCCTGTAACAGCTGGCAGAGAGGTTGAGAGGTTGAATGTTTCCACTGATGGAAAATCACAAGCTCCCCCCCCCTCTCTCTCTCTCTCTCTCTCTCTCTCTCTCTCTGTCTCTCTCTTTCTCTCTCTCTCTCTCTCTCTCACACACACACACACACACACATATACACACACAGCAGCCAAGATCTTTGGTGCTTATTAGAGCAGGACTGTAAACCATTACAACACACTCCATATCAGACAAACAGGCAGGAACACACACACGCGTCTTTTCCAGTCTCTTTATCATCCTTCCTCCTGAATTGATTTGTTTTTCTGTATCTCTCTACTTTGCCACACAGCTTCTATATAAACACACGGATCTATAAACCCACCAAAGTCCAGATTTTCTGTTTCTCTGCTGCTGTTTTCCAACCTAAGAATGTTTTTTTTTGTAAATTTTAATGTACAGAATTAGAGATTATGAACTGAAGTGGAAAATATATTTAATAATTGTCATTATTAATTGCTTCGGGTACAGTTTAAGCTTTTAAAAACATTCTGAACATTTTAACTTGTGATGAAATGCTTTTTTTTCATATGATTGTGTTCTTTTTAAAAATGCTTACTTTGGATGAATTTTAAACAGAGGACCCTTGTTGCGTCAATTAAATTCATGGATGAACTCCAAATCTTTTAAAAAATGTAACCAGCAGTCAGATCATTAGTCATGTAGGGAATTAATGAGGCCAGTATAAATTTGTTTCTGTTTACACAGCACATCCATGGGACCTAATATAATGATGACCAGCCAGGCTCAGTGTTGCTGGCTCTAAACATTAGTCATTAGCACTTGTAAAAAAAAAAAAAAAAGAAAAGAAAAAAGAAAGAAAAAGACCCAGCTCAGTTTGTCTTATTTTGAAATTACCACTGAACTGAAGAATTTATACAGGATTTACAGATTGTTTTAAAGGTGCAATGTGTAAGATTTGGCCAGAATTATAGTTTAAAACATTCAAAAATGAACTAAAATTATCAACAGAACATGAAGAAATAGCAGTTTTAATGTTATGTCAAAGGCCTGTATGTATTATGTTGCAGAGATACAGATGGGTGACAAATTTGTCTGGATCAGGTGGCCGATTCTTACACATGTCACATTTAACGAAAAAGATGAAACTGTTGCTTGCACAAGAAGAGCAGCAATCTTTTTGTTTTTGTCATGTAATCTGAAGTATCTGCAGCTCCACACACTTGTCAGGCTGAGATGGCTTTCAGTGTGATTGGTCAAAAAAAAAAAAAAAAGAAAAACACAACACAAGAGCCAGACAAGAGTCGGCCAGTGGCAGAGAAGTGAGGAATGCAGATGAGCAACACTGAGACATCATATTATTGACCATCAGGTTATCAGGCGCAGATCTAAAGTTTGTTATAATTTGTGAAAAGCATTCAAATCAGCATCAATTAAATATTATATATGTTAAATTAAATAGTGTGTGTAAGGTAAAAGAGATTTGATGAGATTAACACCCAACTCTGCTTAGCTTTTTGGTTTTACAGTGTATTTAGTTCATTCTCACCACTCTCATCAACCTGGTTTCCTGCAGCAGCAGCAGCAGCAGGCAGCTGTTTTCAACAAACAAGCTCTGATAAACCCACTGTACACTACCTGCTCAGCACCAAATGGCAGACAGAGAGAGCCACTATCTGGTGAAGAAAGTGGAACATTAAGTAGCATAAGAGCCAGATAACTCTGACAGAGACCGAAGCTAAAAGGAGAGTGAAAAGTGCAATGTTACATTCATCAGGTGGACAAAAACAGTAGGATACGGCGGTAGTCAGTGTCAGCCATTATAAGGTGATATTATATCAAGGTTGTGTATTATGAACTTCTTTAGACTCCTAGTGGCCAAACATGTATGTGAGCTCATACTGTCAAGCCATTCCAGGCAATGAACTGTATGTCCTCAGGATAAACTTTAGTATAAAGTCCAGGGATCTTCAGTGCGAGTTTGTATGCACGAGTCGCTTTCGCCGGTTACAATGACAAACATCACTGGTGGCTGATTAGATTAGCTTTTGCTAATTAACCAAATTAACCAAAATGAATCTTGGCCTCTGTCAGGTTTGCACACGCTCTGCAGCTGGTCTGTACTTGACCAAAGATCATTTGTGAGGGATGAACCTCCAGCCTGTAACACTGCTGAACAATTATGAGTAGACTGTTTCTGTAGTTCCACCGAGGAGCTAGCTCCGCTGTTGTGTAGGTATAATATAGATGGAGAGCAGCATCTCCCTCTAAAGGCACCTCCTGCCTCACTCTCTCTCACCCTTTCACCCTGTATTTATCTTCCTCCAGCAGGGTTTACCTCCCGGGTTACAGGCTACATTTAAAATAATAATTGTGACAATTCACATAAATGAATACCAGTTTTGTTGTTGACTGATTATAACATTGTGACCCCGGAAAAGTCAAGGACGTAGACACCAAAAAGTAGATTGCTTGGCTTTTTACTAGCACATTGTATGGATCACAGACATAATGAGAATCACATGCCATCACTTCCTGTATATAGACTTCCTGCCAAATAACCCCCACCTGGAGCCTAGAGCTCCCTCTAGATAACACCAGAAGTCTCAGGATACTACTCTGATGTAACACAGTAGTTATTTGACCTTAATGCAGCTTATGAAAGCCTTTCTATGAGCTGTTGTAAGCATTCAGTGTCGACGTTATTCCCTGGGAAAATCTTTGGTTGCACAGCAGGTGATGCAGTTTAATAGCCTTGTTCCAGACCCCTTGATCACCCTTTGAATGGGTCTGCTCATTGACTCATCTTCTTGACACGTCATAGACAGACACATAGTGACAGAAAAAAGACCGTCCCAGTTGTATAAGGTTGACCTAAAGAAATAACAGCTCTTAAATTGGCATTTTTATGCTAATTGTTGATAAAAACAATTAGTTAATTGGCTCTAACCATTGGCAACCATTACCTCAGCTCCCATGTGGACCAAAAATGGTTGCCTGGATGGATATGTAACGCATTACTGGTTGGTTAAGGTGAAACAAAACAAAATACCCCCCCCCCTGAAACAACAAATGGCTAAAAGGAACATGATGTCAGACTGAATTAATGAGGTGAAACAAAGAAGTAATTCAATCGGATTATCGGGCTAGTGTTTCATGTTCCTGCATCTTGAGAAAGACTGAACCACCTACATGCTGTGTCAGAGCCGGGTTATTATCAAGTAGGTGATTAAGCGTTACACAAGCTCTATAGACCTCTATAGATCTAAGTACCTATTCAGTGAGCTCCAGACACGAGGGCCTTTCTTGTAAAATTTGAATATCTCACAGGAAATGGGAGCTAAAGCTTGTCATTGTACATTTGGGGATATTTATTGCAACATTTACACAAGATCCTGAACTACAGTCAAAAACTGATCAAAGACGGTACAGGATATAACGCCACAGGCAACAAGTGTTTAATATAATTGTTACAAAAACAAAAAGAAATCACAAGCATCTTTTCAAAGACAACATAATGATACATTCACCAACCGTAAAAGCAAGAAACAGCTCGTTTGGTTACTTTTCAGACAGTATTTTTCCTGCAGCTGCAACAGTAGTTTGCTTCAAAAGAGCAGAAGAATGGTCTGAAGCTGTGCTGTCTATGAAAAGAGAGCCACATACAGTAGAGTAAATGCATTGAGATAAAGTCCTAGATACTCACATAGTTGTCACATTGTTCGATTAAAGAATAGGATGAGCAGGACAGAAATCGCACAGGGATGACAGCTTTCTATTTTGGTCAGTGGGTTAGCTCTTTAGCTGCTTTAGTCCTTTGGTGCTGAGCAGGTAGTGTACAGCTGCCTGCTACGTCCGAAAACGACACTATGAGAGCGATGGGAATGAAGCGAAATAGTAAAGTTGCAGCCAGACAGCTAAACAATGAGTTGAAACTCGCTACGAAGCTCCGTAAAGCTGAGGGGAGCTGCAGAGTCGCTGATAATTCTCTGTAGGTTTATCAGTACGAGCGATGCCTTGATACATTGTTATTACAAGCAATTATACAACACTGACACACCAGGTTCTCCAGTTTGAATCTTTCAGATTTAAAAAAAACAAACTCATTTGACATAAATCATGTTGCTTCCTCTAGTGCTATTGCTATAACAAATGAGTTGATCTATGCATATAATAACAGGTATTTCTTGCTAAATTAAACACCTGGACGTTTTATGCACCATAGAAAGTGTATTGTGCCGTAATTCCCTCAACATCTCTTCGGCATACGATGTAAAATAATGAATAGAACTCGCAGAAGCTAAATATCTTCTCAAGGGTGATCAGGTGTGTTTATAATAACTGTTCCGGTGATTTAACACTGATTTGATCGTGATCGGTTGCTGTTATAGTGGTTTACCAGCTCCTCACACACACACACTGACATGCATATTTCTTCTTGTGCATAACACAGCTGTTGGATTGTGCCCGTAGCGAACCTATAGCCTGTTTGATGCTTCTCTTCTCAGTGAAGCAGATCATGTTTCAGTGCAATGCAGCACACTCTCAGCCTCTCTCATTTTCTGTATCGCACACTGTCTCCCTATCTGTCCCCCCCTCTTTTTCTGCTGTTGTTTTTACTCTCCAACTGTCTCTTCCCCTTACTCCTTTGCTCTTTTTTGTTCTCTCCTCCTCCTCCTACTCCCTCTCCTTCTGTTTCTACGCACTTCCTTGTTGCTGTCACCTCTCTGCACTGTTCTGTACCCTCCACAGGGGAAAAAATCAAGATAATTTGAGATGGTAGACTGGAAGGAGGAAGCTGAGGCATGAAGGTAGCAAGGAGAACGAGAAGGAGAAGGTGGGATTGTAGCCGACACTCTGCCAGTGCCCACTAGGATTTGTGGAGACTACTCTGAATTCTGCCACTCTGAACCTCAAGGCTGATATTTTTTTCCCTCCTCGTTGAGGTAAAAACACGTGAAAGAGAAATAGTCGAGTACTCAGGGACCTCCTGGATGTCAGGCAACATCAGGTTCTCGTGGGTATAGTGTTGGGTTAGAGGTCTCCTCTTACAAAACTCCTGCCAGGGAGGCCAAACACTTTCCAGTCACATAATGGACATGAATTCAGCAGCATAGTACCTTTTATGTCAAAGTGCCCTCAGAGATTGCATTAGTGTGTGCGGTTTTATATGTAGCTGATGTGCTGAAAATGTTCTGGATGGATTTTTATTTCAGCTACTGTGGGCTGACGTGATTACATGCACATTGATATTCTGATACCTCTGATATAATGGCCGCGGTGGCATTTATCTTTGTCACCCACCAAACACTTGATGGGTTGTTGAGTTAAAGGAGGTTGCTGAAAAGCTGCGGCCAACAGCCTGATTATATGGTAAGGTAGGAATTCAGGCAGCGGCAATAGGCATCCTCTCAACTTTCTTGTTGATGTTGTATTTGCATGTGTTTTCCAAATTGAAAGCTGCAATTTCAGCACCCTTGGACTATTCGCTGGATAGTATTGTTTGTTTGTAATGACAAGCAGCTATTCAAATCTACCTCCATGCATTTTTCCTGAATCCATCGCATATAAACAATACAGTGGATTCTCAGTCTCGTATTTTATAAGGGGCTACATTAGCATACTCAACCAATTAGTGAACTGACCGTTTCTTCCCAACAATTCAGCCCAACAGGTCTCCTTTGGGAAATGGAGCCAAAGAGAATCAACCGTCCAGTAAAGTGTCAGCTGCACTTACAGGTGCTGAATCTCATTTTACTTGAGCTTCAGCTTAATGGCTGAAATGGAAATACTCATATATACATCATATTTAGGCTTTAGATACACACATAATACTTGTAGGTAGGATGAGTTCATAGTTGGTTTGGCTCTGAAAATGACATTTGTTAACAATAAGAAACAGAAAATCACCAGTCAAATCCTTTCACTGTATTTGCAGAATATCATCCGGTAAACCATTTTCAGAAGACGTGGGTGCAATGAGACGTTATTAAAAGAATAGCAGTCAAACCTTAAATGGTGAAAAGTCTTCTCATTGGTCCACACAGATCTGACGTTTTTGTCTGCCACTATGTTGTGTGTCTTTTTTTCAGTGAAGTGGAAACGTAAGTGGATGTTTTAGTCACATGTACGTCAGGATTTAATCGCTAAATCTGTTTCCATTGCACTTTGTCACATTTTGCTTTTATCAATATGTCAACTATTCGACCTCAGGAGAGCATAATACTTTTTTTTTTTGCATTATTTCAAGGTCCTTTGAAATTTTCTGCTTTTTCACTGAGATTTTTTTTTTTTTAATGCGCAAATCGAAGATACAAATAAATAGAGCTGGATGGAAACGCACGCGCTGACATTTTTTTCTTGAAATTTCCTAAGATTTTTGTTTCTGGGGTTTATGGTTTTAAAAAATCATCATGGGGTGCACAAGCTGCCTCTAGACAATGCACAACAGGCTACTATAATACCGGTCAAATGATGTTATTATTACTTATATTATGTTCAAGTGAGATTTTCATTAAATAAAAACACAAAAGTAAATCCTTAGTAATTTTTTAGTTATACACATAATTTTTAGCTGTTAGATTACAATACGGTATTCAAATCTTTCTTAATTAGATCATGTAATGTGGAAAAAGTGAGACAAAAGCTGTAGATGAAATATTGTTTAAAAGGCAGAAAAGAGTTAACAGAAAACCTTGTAATCACTTGTAACAGCCACAGATTCTTTCCACTCTTTGCTAAATGCTAGCTTCAAGGACTAAAATGCTGACTAAAAACTAACTACGCCATATGATGATTTAGTCACACTCTTGACATAGGCCGTTATACTACAGGCGTAGAATCACATGATCTGTTCACCAGAGGATGTAGGTGATTTTACCAGAGGTGGCCGGCATCATGAGGAGATGATTTAGGCAAAAAAATTGTCAAAAAATGACTCGGGCCATTATTTTAGGAAGGTGACGATATCATATAAGTAAGAATATGTCGTTTGAGTTCTACTGTGTGAAAAGTTCCTATTTCTCTTTGCTGGAACTGGATTCTGCAGCGAGTATCTCTGTCTGATGTGAAGTCCAATTGCAGTTGAGTGTTATTTGAGTAGTTGTTGAAGTTTCCTGTGTGTGTGTTTGAGTGTGCGGGATGGTTTCATTACGATGCTTTGATGTGCTTTTCTTCCAGATGCTTTTAAGGTAGATGTTTCATTAAAAAACATCAAAGGTAAAAGCTACTACACACTAGCACTCTTTGCTTTTGTCTTCTCTGGTCCTAAAAGTATTCTTAAGTATTTGTCCTCCGATGTATACTCTCTCTCAGCTCTTTTCCCCTCGTATTTCTTCTTTCTCTGCAAACCTCCCACTGTTGTGTGACACGAGAACGCAGCTGAAGATGGGGGAAACATTTTGGTGAATTCTGCTCTTTATCTCGTCTCTCCTTCCCTGCGTCACCTCCTCTCGTCTCTTTGTTTCTGCCACCTCACGCTCTCTACACCTCAACAATGTGATTTCCTCTCATATCAACACAAATGTGTTTTATCTTTAGCGAAGGATCCCTGATGTTTGTTCCCCGCAGTGATGGTCTCGGCTCTACCTCCGCAGCTTTGATTACTTTGCCTGATTTTCCTTTTTTTTTTTTCTCATCAGCTTCTGTCTTTCTCTTTTCTCATTTAATTTATCTTTTATTTCCTATTATTTTCATAAGGGCAGTAATTCCTTGATATTTTTTTTTTCTTTTGCTGTTCATTTTAGATTATATATTTTTGCATTCTCTGGCCTATATTAAAAGTATTACGCTTCTGTGTTGAAACAACCTTTTATTGTTAAATAGATCAAAACACTGCAGTGGTAATAGTATTCCTCAAAGCTAAGGCATGTTTCCATAAAATGCTGTTTCTCTTTGTTTGATATACTTTGTGCATTTTTTATTAATCGTGTGTTGTGTTAACTCACACTGCATGTTTTAGTAGGCTGTTAATCCTACAACCTCTGTGCTCAGACTGTTCGTTTGATCAACCGGTCATGACGTGAGCGCTCAAACTGAACATTTTCTGTGAAATCCCCGAATGAGTTCTTCTTCATATGGATTTCCAGCAGACTACATGTGTCGTGGCACATCGCTGCCTCTCACAGAGGGAACGAACGGGTTTTTCCACTGACAATTCCAATGAAGTTCAATTCAATCAAGATGGACACATCCTCAAAGTTGCTGCCAACAAAGGCAACACTAAGCATTAGCATGCACATGTAGCCACTGAGCTCAAAGTACAGCTGAAGCTGTCAAAGTGCATTTTGTTTGACTGTTGTATGAACAAAGCTGCAAAAAGTTAATTTAGAAGTTAGATTTTCACTTAATTGTAGGGAGATACAAAGCAACCCTGATGAATCATAGCTACATGTAACTGAACTGCTTGATAACTTAGTACCAGCCTTTCACATCTTTTTTTTGTCTAACTTTTATGATCTGTCTGTTTTTTCTTTTCTTATTTACGTGCAATTTTCTCATGCCGTTTCTTTGCTTAAAGCAGACAGGTGTGTAGGAAAATTAAATTATGTAAAACTGTCAGTTCCAAGTTTATTGGAAGTTCAATTTGACAGCATTGTTTCTTTTATTTCTTCTTTACTACAACGTACTTCTTAAATATCAGAACTTGTTAAGGATTTCACAGGTGATATAGAACAAATTATAAGTGACATGGTGACATGATAATTACACTAACATATTGACACACCTATTTCCTTTTCCCCAGACAGAGGCTGAGAAAAAATCCATCTCTTATTTCACTTGCCTACTCTCTCTCTCTCTCTCTCTCTCTCCTCTCACAGGTACTTTACCAACATATCCATCGGTGGGCGGGACTACTCCTTCAACAGTGACGGCTACCTGTCCAACCCGCTGCTCGATGTCATCTCCTACACCAATGGGAGAGGCTGGGAGGAGGTCAGTACATAGCTGTGCAAGTTGGCACTAATTATCATAACGCCGCGGCTAGGCAGACTAACCGCAATTTCACACCCCATCAAACATCCTAACTCATCACTGCTCAGTTTCACCTTTCTGCCATCTCACAGTCTCTGTCTTTTCTCCCAGATCTCATTAGATCTCCCATAAGCCCCATCCCCTCTTCCCTACTCCACCTCCTCTCTCCCTCTACTCTTTTGGTTTGTCAGCCTTGTTAGCCAGAGCTAACTCACAGTCCAATATCCTCTCCGTCAGGGGCCATGTGTAGCAATTGTACAATAATAGCAACCAATCCAAGGTCTGCCCTCCAAGGGCACTTTCAATTCCTCTTGACTCCCTTCGACCTGAGAAAAAAAACAAGTAAACCTTTTTGTTCTATCCCGCTGTGTTCCATTTGCTCCTGACCTTTTATGACTCAATATGTTTACCATCAAGTGCAGATTCAAGCTCAAGGCCCCTCGCATTTTAAGGATGATAACCAAAAAGGAGAAATCAGGCTTTGAAAGAAAAAGTAAATGGGGAAAAAAAAAACATATTGCTCTCAGTACAGCATCAGCATCAGCCCTTGGATTTCAAAGTATTTGTAGTTCTTCACCTTTCTTATCAAAGCTTAACTTCCTCTTAAAGGTGCAGTGCAGTGCTACAGTATTTAGTTTGGCTCTATAGGAGGGGGATGAATATATGATTCAGATTAAAGTGGATTAAACAGGATTTCATGAATAAGTACACTTAATTTATGTCAGAAGATGTAGCTGTACACCTGTCTTATCAGGCTGAATGACAATGTACACTATACAGCCAAAAGTATGTGGACACCACTGTCTGGGGCTGTTTTATATTATTTAGGTAGTGCTGGTTAAGGGAAATCTTACTGCTAAAGCATTTATTTTAGACAATAATATGCTTCCAAATTTGGTGCTGCAGTTTGGGGAAGGCCTTTTTCCTGTTTAGGCAAGGCAAGTTTATTTGTATAGCACAAAGTCTTCACCTGCGATTTAAAAGAACTGTGAGTCGCAGCAGATCTACAGTTTTCTGGGAGTTTGTCCCAGATATGTGGAGTATAAAAACTGAACGCTGCTTCACCGTGTTTAGTTTTTACTCTGGGGACAGAAAGCAGACCTGTCCCAGACCACCCGAGAGGTCTGGATGGTTCATAATGCAGCAGCAGATCAGAGATGTATTTTGGCCCTAAAACATTTAGTGCTTTATAAACCAACAGCAATATCTTAAAGTCAATTCTTTGACAGACAGGAAGCCAGTGTAATGATCTGAGAACTGGAGTTATATGATCCACTTTCTTGGTCTTAGTGAGGACTCAGCGTTCTGAATCAGCTGCAGCTGTCTGATAGATTTTTTTAGGGAGACCTGTAAAGACAGCGTTACAGTAGTCAAGTCTACTGGAGAGAAATGCAGGACAAGTTTTTCCAAATTTTGCTGAGACATAAGTCATTTAATTCTTGATATATTCCTCAGGTGATAGTAGGCTGACTTTGTAATTGTCTTAATGTGGCTGTTGAAATTCAGGTCTGAGTCCATGACTACACCAAGATTTCTGGCTTGGTTTGTGGTTTTTAACATTACTGATTGAAGCTGAGTGCTGACTTTTAATTGCTCTTCCTTGGCTCCAAAAACAATTACTTCAGTTTTGTCTTTGTTTAACTGAAGAAAATTCTGGCACATCCAATCATTGATTTGTTCGATGCACTTACTCAGTGCTTGTATTGGACCATAGTCCCCTGGTGATATGGTTATGTAAATTTGTGTGTTTAAACGTGACAATGCCCCCATGGACAAAAGCAAGTCCATGAAGAAATGGTTTTCCCAGTTTGGTGTGAACTTGACCAACCTGCACAGATCACTGACCTCTACCCCATCCAACACCTTTGGGATGAACTGGAACACAGACTATGACCCAGGTCTTATCACCCAACAACAGTGGCCGACCTCATTAATGCCCTTTTGGCTAAGTGGGAGCAAATCCCTGCAGCCTGGTTCCAAACCTGGTAGAAAACTTGAAGACTGGAGGTTGTTATAGCTGCAGATTAATGCTCATGGTTTTGGAACGACATGTTCAGCAATCACATATGAGTGTAAGGTTTATATATATACATACTGTTGATCTTGTATCTTTATCTGCCACATATAAGCCAGGTTATGAGTGAGTATGAAGCCTTATGTCCCACTGAGATAAAAGATAATGGCAAAAGGTTTTGATATTATTGTAGAGTAATGTTTCAGCATTGTGAATTAGCACATTGGATACCATTAATGTTGGCTGCGGTCACCAAAGGTTTAGCCTCACATCTGCTTATAACTTGGACATTATGACGTACTGTACTTACTATGAGCAGACTCCGTTTCCTATTGGACTTATTACATGATCTCATAAACTGCAGTGTTTTAAATTGTGTAATGTGAAGAAACCATCAATAAGGAACTCGTGAGAACACTTTTCATGTTAAATCGGCCCATGTAGAGTCTTATTTTGCCGTTCTTTTGTCACCAGTTTCAATTCTTTTCAGTGTCTCATGGTGAATCTTTGATCTTAACTGGCCTTTAAACCCTCTTTTTCAGTTGTCAACATTCATGATAAAACACATTAACTTGACGGTGCCGTATAATGTTTCTCCCTCTGGACTCTCTATAAAATTCTGTCTTACTGTTAGCGATTTGCATGTGAAAAAAGCTTGGACTGAACAGTGGCGTTTGGGGAAGGATTGCAGAATTTTATACATCAAGAATGCTACGATCTGAAATTGACCTCAATCTTGTTTTGCAGAAGATAAGAAGCCTCAGAGCAAGATTTCAATCAGGGGAAATATTAAAGTTAGCGAAGATACTTAAAGTGTAAAACCTGACAAATAGGCAGGGCAGCACTCATGAAAAATAAAAGTGCAGGCTCTTATCATTTGATTGCTGAACAAAGGGCATTTATTTTTAGAGTGTCAGCTATTTCATTAATGTTTTTTAAGTCTTCTGTACTTCACTCTGTCTGTCTTTGGTTTTTGAGTTTAGTAAATTCAGCCTGTATTTCTTCTGGCAGTCGTTAATCTTACAGCATTGCCTGGTGCAAGAGGCAGCACAGTGAAGTACTACTCCATCCATGGGAATCATGGTAGACTTTCCTGCCCTTTACTGATTCATCTCACCTTTACTGTATTGAATTTTTTGCTGAATGACGGCTGAGATACTGACAAAGGAGATAGGTTACTGTCTTGTACTCCGTGGCACTGGAAAAGATAGAGAAAAGAAAAACTGGCTACAGAAAGCAGAAAACTGACAGATAAGGGTTTACTTTGCACTGCTGCTCTCAAAAGATGACTCCTGTGCTGCTCTTTTATATCTGATGTTCAGGTGGCTCTTGGAGGAAATCATCAGGATAGTCATGTCATGTTTCAAACAGGAACCCCCCCCCCCCCCCCCCCCCCCCCCCCCCCCTTAGGATATTACAATATGTAATAACTTGGAAATCCAAATTTAAAAATCTAAATTAAAACACACTTTTAAATGTGCTATAATCAATACCTTTGTGGTAACAATGGATGAAATGTTTATGAGTGTGTGAACAGGGTCATTCGTAGTGACAAACCTACAATTATTACCCAACTCTGCAGTTCTTTTAAGCTCTTTGGAGTGTTTTAGCATCTTTCAGCTCATTGTTTTGGTTTCACAGCCAAACTTTACTGTTTTGGTTAATCTCGTAGCTCTAAAAACCTCACTGTACGCTACCTTCCCAGCGCCAATCAGCATACAAAGTTAGCAACTAGCTGGTGAACTTAGTTGAGCATTTAAGCACCTAAAGAGTCAGATATTTTCCTCAGGAGTTGATGAAGAGCCAAACAGAGGTAAAAGAGAGTGAGTACTGGACTTACATTCACCAGGTGGCCAAACACACAACTCCACATGAATTCTTTACCAATAATTTTGCCCTATCAACTAAAAAGGTGATAATATGATCATGTTGTGTGTACAGCTCATTTCTGCTGCCACCAAGTGGACAAAAGCTTTCCAACAAGTCTTTCAGTCAGAACTTTTGCATAAGTTTCACAATGTGAGACAGCTACCAGTAATACATGGAAATTACTAGTTAATTGGTCAAACAGTAAAGGTGTTTACTAGGGGTGTGGCCGAATACAAATACACTATTTGGGAAGAAAGAAAAAAACATGTCAAATACCAGCATCGGTTACATCGCTGCTCTGCTGTTACGTCTATCAGCAGGTCTCAACGAGGGGAGTCACATCCACCTGCTACATGACGCGCATTTCCTAATTTGGTCATCACTCTCAGAGTTGGGGGTATTCCCCAGAGATAGAGCTACTGACACAAGCAAAGTGCTTTCAAGGGACTCTCCATAACCTGTTGTTCTCCTTCTCCTTTCCACAAAGTTAGGTTGTAAAAAATAGGCAATAAATGAAAAGTGCGAAGCAAGAATTGCCTTTGAAGTTCTTCCCTACATGATACATGCTGTGCTGTCTCTGTATTATGGGTGTATAAATAAGTAGAGGTCTGTCTGTACATCTGCAATGCACTTGGTTTAGCTCATTAGTCTGCACAGTACGAGTTTGAGTTTGAGACTCAATGTGGGGACCTCCTTTGTAAGATAGTTTATTCATTTTTAACACTTTAATATCCTAAAAAACTGGATTCTTACACCTATTTCCCTTTTTATTCGAATACAAATATAAATCATTTTCCTGCTTCAACAAATACAGGTACAAATACAAATACTGAGCTCTCTGCACATCCTTAATGTTTACTTTGTTTGAAAAAATGGAATCTTGCACAAAACACATAAAAACTATTGACAAAGATGAACAGCAGACACAAATATCACAAACATATAGCCTAAAAGTTCTTTAATAAATATAGAATTCATCTCTTTTGAGACTTGAATGGATGCAAAAAAGTAAAGAAAATCAGGATTATTAATGACAGATGACAGTTTGTAAATATTAAAGACAAAATGTGAAGTCACATTTATTATTGCTCATCACTTGCATGAATGATTGTGTATTTGTGTGGATGATTTATGGACAAAGGTCATAATTCTTGGTCTCCTGAAGTGAATGCTGTATGAGAGCTTTGACCTGAGGGCTCTCTCCAACCTCATTTGTCTGAACATCCCACTTTCCCGGGCGTATATTTGCTGAATTAACCTCTCCTGAACTGAATCATGGAGTATATTTGCCGAGCACAGCAAGCTTAGGGCGGATGAATAAGTGTCAGTTGCACTGCTCGTAGAGAGATCTGGGACTGTATTTATCAAGAGTCTTGGAAAGTTCACAGAGTTGAATATTCTCTCTTGCTTTTAGGCAAAAACACATTTTGTGAACTTCCATAACATCTTCCTATCCGCCACTGGGAGAATTGTAGCTGTCCTTACCTGCTGCGATGCCCAGCAGGTGGTAAACAAACATACAGCACATATATTGTGGCATATTCCTACAGACCATATAGAATAGTTAACTTTTGATTTAAAATAACCTTATGTTGTGATTGCATGAAAATATTCTGTTAATTATTCTGTAACATCAGCTAAATGGTGCTAATTTTTCACAGCATATCTTAACACCAAGGTATCCACACTTAATTGGCAACGAGGAAATACAGTGATGAGAGCAATTAATTTACTTCCCAGCTGTGATACCACACCTCAAACTCAAAGTAGCACACACATTATATAACTTCTTTTCCACTAAATGTAATAACAATAAGATTTTTACCCAAAACTGGTGTAATTTCTTGAATTTATTTAGCGTCATGAATATCTTGGAATCCATACCACAATATCCACATATGTACACATGTCCTTATGGATGAATAGCTATTGATGTTGGGGCCAAATGGTGTGTTTGCATGATGCATGGAAAAGTACAACCCATAACAGCACAGTCAGAACATTGGTATTATAATTCTAGCTGAGTCATATTCACATTTAATGTTCCTGAAAAAAAAAAGGAGGATGAAAAGTGAATTTTGTTAGATAATTTTCCTTCTCTGGTCTTAAACTTCAAACAGCTTGTGAAATACTTTCAAGTAATGTTATTCCCACTATTTTAGGCTATGTCATTTTCTTTCGGCCTTCTCTATGTTTTGAATTCATAGTGGAATTACGAGGAAGAGTTATGTCATCTTTAATTTTATATGGTCCAGAGATTAGGTACAGTAACATAATTTATTGCAACTGGAAAACTTGTACTTTTTGCTGAAAATGGCTAGAAGAATCTTTTATGTCCACATCAAACTTCTGGTGTGATGCTTTGCATGGGCCTGGAGCTCCACCTTCTAAATGAGCTTATCCATGTTTAAACGAGGCTTGAGGAGCCATTGTGTGTAGCATGCGTCAAGTTGCTTTGTGTGCTGATTTTGCATTGCAGACATGTTCAGCTTCAAACACTATATTGTTATTACATATGTGCCTCAGCATGGATCATGTTGGACATGAAAAGATTCTTTTCTTGTTTGTTTTTTTTGTGTCTCTCTGCAGCCTACTGAGCCTTCTTTCGTACCAGCGTTTGAACATGTAGTTTTTATTGGTTTTATGATGTTAGGTGCATGCTTGAGTTTGTGTGTGTGTCATGTGATGCAACAATATAGCAAGTCATCTTACATTTGCTTGTTCTTTGAGGCAAAGTGCAAGCAGTGCCGTATATTGTGGATCAATGAGTGAATAAGACAAGAAAGCAAAGTACCTTTTTAGTCAACATGACAGAGGAGCTGGAATCTTAAACCACACAAAGCTGAATCCCATTCCGGTTCAGATTAAAGGCGCAATAAGAGTTTTACAACCTCACAGCACAGAATGATCTCAATACATCTGCGGGATGGGTTTAATAGAGTTGTTCATTGATTACAGTGATTCAGCAGATATTTCACAAGGTAGTAGCCTTTAAAACTTTCTGATCTGCACTCAACCAAACAAATAACTTACAAAACAAGAAATCTCAACTGAAAAGTCTCATTCTCAGGCTAAAAATCATGGCGGTGTATTGTTACTGCAGTATTTTGTCATTGATATCAATGCAGCATATCTGCTCTTTCTGTATAATTACTGTTTTGAAGGTAACACACCTTAATCGACTGATTGTTGGTCGGCCAGGGCTGCATGGGTAAGTACCAGATACTGTAGATTTTATCAGAAAATCAAGTCTCTAAAAATCAATATTTTTACCTTTTATTCATAAAAAAATATCATGTAGACCAAAAAAGGCGGCAATAAGAGCAGAAGATTGATCGGATAGATTGATAATGATCAATGATCAGATACATAATCAGCTGTGATCACACATTATTTAGTGCATTTATTAAATTGAGCAGCTTATCTTTTCACTATATCACCTTATTAAAGCTGCAGCGTAGGCAGGATTTTTAAATTGGTATTAAATGTGTAAATTTAATCCCCATAATAGACCACATTGGAGTATGCTAATTTGTCAAATCTCTACCATTGCTCCACTCTTTAGAGTAAATCCTGAGCTCAGCCTCAGGGTGTGATGTTGAATTTTTAAACCAACCGTGTTTATGTCTCCTGATGTCAAAGTTCAGGCCTCATTGAACTCATGTTTTTTATATTTTATGAGACTTAAAAACACAGTAACTGTGTCTTGAGCCAGATGTTGACTGTGGAGACTCTGTAAGGACTTATTGACCAATCTGAGCAATAGCCTTTGAGTTAAACCAAACTTTTAATGAAACCTCATTTGTTCCGGTTCAGTCGATATCATTATTTGTCATTATTATTCCCTTTCAGAGGTGTTTCATTTCTGCAGCCAGTTGGAGTTTATAAGCTATTTTGCTCAGAGGACAATTTTGTACTTCAGTTGTAAACTACAATTTACAGCTGTTTTGCACTCACATAATGGACTGGCAGAGTGAAAATAAAGCTTGAAATCACTTAAAAGTAGTAATGAATCCACTGCTGGCAGGAGTCGCATGGATGAATGCATGCCCATCGACGCTTTAACGTCCATAAAATGGCTGCCAGTCCTACAATAATTATTACAAGCGAACATCAGCCGTATTTTCATTCTTTCTGTTGGATGGATTTCTGGGCTGCAGCTCCCCCCTGACATTTCAATATTGGAGTTGAGTGCAGTAACTTTTTAGCATTCAGAAGAACATAAAGACTCCAAGGCACTCTCTTTTAAAAGAATTAAAATGCCTTTATTGTCATGGCATGGTCATATTAGACTTTTAAAACAAAACTCAAATGCATTTTGGCATCAAGCCTTCATCAGGGGAGTCAAACAGATCTCATTGAACACCTGGTCCTTTTCTAGTGGTATTCCAACAACAGGAATCTTCCACTTGGACCTGGTGTTGTGGCCTAGAGCGGGTGTAAACATATACAGACTCCAGCAGATGGGGTCATTTTGGCCCACAATATTCATCAAAGCTGAAATGAAGAGCAACATAGTGAATACAAATAATAGTTTTGGCCCATAATATTCATGAAAGCTGAGTTATAGAGTAACAACATGAATACAAACAATGGCAATGGTTACAAAAAACAAAAAAGTCATGACCATGCCATGACAATAAAGCTGTTTGAAGGCATTAAAAGAGAACACCTTAGAGTTTTCTTGTATTTTTGTGTCTATTTGTATTCCTATCCAACGAGCACCTCAAACAAACCCAGGAAGCGCTCCTACCCAAACAATTTTTAAAGTAGAATATTAGTTGTGTTGGTACTTAAAGAGCCTTGACTCCTCTCTGGATGGGTGACATCATGGGGAAACAGAACAGGACAGTGCAAGTCGGACCAAAATATATAATCACACAACAGAAGAGAGACGATGCAACAATAATAATTTGAAGAACAAAATGTACAAATAAAAAAACCTGTAAAACTGTACACTCAAGTTAAGTTAGAAAAACTGAGGGCCCTATTTTAACAGTCTACGCGCATGGTCTGAAACGCATGGTGCGATTGCATTTAGGGTGCGTCCAAATCCACTTTTGCCAGTTTAACGGTGGAAAAAATGGTTGCAGCGCCAGGCCCATGGTTCAAAAGGATTGTCCTTAGTCTCTTAATTAATCATGGGTGTGCTTTGGGTGTAACATGAAATAAACCAATCAGAGTGTCATTTCCCATTCCCTTTAAAAGTCAGGTGCACTTGCACCTTGGCAGATTGCTAGTATAATGTTGCATTTGCCAAGTAGTAAGAGGTGGGAGAGGAAATGGATCTGCTTGTGCACAAAGTGAAAGAGCATGATCCATTACAAGCACACTGGCCCCCGCCGCTGCTCCTGGACCCTCCTGTGGCCAGCCCCTTTGCGGTGGTCCTCGCCTGCAAACCCGAGGAGGAAGAAGTCCACCAATTTAAGATCCTGTTCATTAATTTCTTGCAAATTTCTTTTTGTTTGTTTTTTGACAGTGTTTATTTCTTTAATTACAGCTTTGGTTTCTTTAAAATCGTTTTGTTCAGTCATGGAGTAACAGGTCAAATCAGCAGGGTTTTAATTGCTGAAAGTATGGGAACCTGATCACTGTACTCTCAAAAATATTAAAGAATATTTGTTAAATATTGTTCAAAAATTAAATCATTAATTTTAATCATGTAAAGAATCATCATACACAGTTGTCAGGACTTGATCAGCTCTACAAGGTTCGGATCCTGCCGCTGGCAGCAGCTCAGAGCTGTCCAGAGTTCTTTCCTTCTTTAGTTTAATCATTGTTTTCACCTCATTTATTTCCCCATGTGTCCCTCATGTCATCATGTATTGATGAAGCAGGAAAGTCAATCCATGTCTGATCCGTTGTTTGCTGGGTCTTGACAGACACCCTCAACCTGACGGGTCTGTTTAAATACCTACATGTATCGCCATGATTTGCTCAAATAATTAGACACTTTCATCCGTCATTACTGCGATTAGCTAATTCTAATAGCTAAGTAATAATATTATGACTAACCATTATGACATGCATTTTTAAAATATGTTGATGTACACAGTAATAATCTTTCACATTGTAATCCTTTTATCTGTAATCCTTTGCATGTGTGTGCGCTGCTGCACGTCCATGTGTGTGTAACAGGCAGAGTGTATGTTGTGCAGCTGCCTGTGTAGGTGTATATTACTGTCTTGATAATGTGCCCTTAAAATAACAGTGAAACACTGCGCCATTGACTTCAGACCAGGTTTTTGTTGGTCAATCGTGTACTTGCTTTCCGCTGCTATGTGCTAATAATGTGCCTGACCACACCTCATTTTAAGACCTACACGCCCATGGGTGCTCAGTTGGGCGCAAGTGCATTTGCTATTTAAACAACGTGGGTGCCGGACGGGAAAATGGCGACTGCGTCGGTCTTAAACTAGCAAAGCAAAACACTTGTGTCGCTCTTGGTGCCACTTTGCCCCGGGTGTAAGATAGGGCCCTGAAGGTTACAGTATAGGCGAAAAATGGGCATGATGACTCAGCTAAATGCCCAACAATGTGATCACTGCTTGTCATGGGGCTCACTTGTGAATCAGTAGACTAGAATTAAGAAAAACAAACAAACACTGCAACACTGCATAATCTAACATGAGAGGAGGGCAAAGACTGCACTCCTGTTGTCATGTGTGATTAAGTAAATAGTTTCTCCTCTTCGTCCTGCATTAGGTGATCATCATTATCTAATTAAATTCCCTCTCCAGCAAATGAATACTGTATTTTGATAAAGGCGGAGTAATTGTGAGAGACAAATAGAACAAAAACTCATTAAGATTTGATACAGCAGAGGCTGATATTTAGTTGCTAGTAATGATCGACAGGTATTCTGTTATACATTTGACATTTCCAAGTAACTGATCATCACAATCACATCACATCATAATGACATCATCAGGGTTATTTCCTCAGACTCTCCATAGCTCCTCCAAAAATAGTGCCACGAAAAAGTTAAATACAACTGAAATAGATCAAAAAAATCAAACAAATAAATAAATTAAATTGAATTAAATAAGGTCAAATGGAAAATTGACATCCGTTCAGTAACATTTCATATTGTAAAAATTGACATGCACAATAAGTACACCCATCCATTTATAAAATGTTTCACCATTTCCATGTGAATGAAAGTGTGCTGCTACATTCTAATAGCGGTCTGATATAAAAGTGATTCAGCCCTCCCAGGATAGGACGGCTTTTACAATTGCTATTCTCATCACTGACTGTTTGGTCTTTGTATGAAAATGTCCTCTGGTGCTCAAATAGTGATGAGTTTTACCTTTACAGCAGCAGTTGCAGTGATTTGTTTGTAACAAATAGAAGAAGAGTTGTGTTGCAATGAGCCATCAAGCCGCTGTGGCTGAACAGACAAAGAAAAATATACAGAACATCAAATATTTCCCTCCAAGTGATTGTCTGTGCTGCAGTTATTTATTAGTTTGGGATCATTTATGTCAATTTATTGACAGACGGAGGAAAGCAGATCAGATTAGTCATCGTTCAGAGCAGTTTGGGAGCAATGACTGTAAAATGATAGATTCTTCATGTCATATCAGAGTCAAGTGCATATCAGAGTCTTGATTTTGGACGTAATACACCCCAAACTATCGAGTCATGTGAGCAGTGCACCTCCGATTATTAATTGTAATGGAAAGATGGAGATATACAATACGACTGAAATGACTGACTCACATTCAGGTAATACAAAGAGAGTTCTGATAGATATGAAAATGATATGTCTTTGCAAGTGCTGGATTTCTAACTTGTATTTTATCACAACATTTTCTGTCTGAGCTCCATCGTAACCGAAACCCACAAAATACCAAATCACTGCCTATCCCTGCCTTCTGCTGGCAATCCAGGCATTCAACCCCTGTCTAGGCAGTGTGTGTGTGTGTGTGCATATAAATGCGTGTCTTTTTTGTATTTAAAGAGCCGTGGAAAGCATTTATTTCAGGTAATGCAAAACATGTCGGTGAACTCGAGGACAAATAAGTATAGAGGAGCAAATTATTATGTTGCTCCATAATGAACTATTGGACCTGTCTATTATTATTTATGCAGCAGAGAGGGTGAGTGAGAAGAGCAGAAACATTGTGAAAAAGAGACAGACAGAAAGTGCATAAAAGATACACTGAGTGAGGTTGGTCCAAAGTGCCAGGTGCAAATTAGCTATTTACATGGTTTATTGTATTAATGTGTTAAAGTGGCCAAAATGAATAACTATGAATAACAATGCGTATTTGTGTCGGTGCATATATTTGTATGTGTTCCTAGTTGTTTTTATTGGTATTTTTGGTTCCTATATGTGGGATTATGTGTTTTTATGGATTGTTTATGTTTGTATGTGTCTCTATTTGTATGCATTTCTGATGGTATAGTGTAGAATATTATACTTGTACCAGTTCTTTTGTGTGTGTGTGTGAAATTACTTATATATGTGACATTGTGGGGACATTCGTTTCTATAGTACATTAGGGGGACTGATATCCCATTTGGGGACAAAAAGCTAGTTCCCATTTCATCAGCTGCTTGTAGATTCAAACTTAGTCTTGCCATAATGTATACTCACTAAGTATGCTCAACGTATCTGTCCAGACACCTTATCTGACGTACGCACTTAGTCATATGGTTGAGACTTAAATCTATCCACCTAATTACTTTGTAGGAACTCACATCACATCAAAAAAGCAGGTCAAGGTTAAGCTTTTGTTTTAAGATAGAGATTTGGATTCAGTATTAGATTACTTAGAGTAAGGTTTGGGTTTAGGCATTTTGCTTAAAGTAAACCAGTATATAATGTCCTCACAAGTGATACAAACCCGTTTATGTGTGTAGGGGCTTTGCAGGATTTTTTTTTTGTCAGCACAATCAGGGAGAGCCACTGGAGAACTGGATATATGCAAATAACATCTAAATATATGACACCACAGCTCCAAAGGCTGACAGTTTTGCTTTGTTGTGGTTGCACATTCATCCAGTAATCCATCCAGTAACATCCTCAATCGATGTAAACACATTTGTTTACACATGTAGGTCACTGTGACACAAACTGTCTCGTCTTTAGTCTCAGTCTGTACTGCAAAACACCATGTTGCAGCATGAAAACAGCTCAGCTCAGATGACATGAACAAACCATGCTCATTTGATAGCACAACCGATACAAAGACATACTTTGTGGTTGCGTTACTTCTCCCCCACAACTGAAAATGTCCTCCCCAGTCACCAAGGAAAAAGAGAGGGAAAGAGAAACACAAAACTAAATGCTTGATCTGACAGGAGCATCATACTTTCATATTATGCAACCAATTCAGCAGACAGATGGGCTGAAGTACCTACAGTCTTCATGTAACACATTTTACTAAGTTGTAATCATAGTTGTCAGGTCCCTTTTATTCTGTGATTATAGTGATATTGTCCCTTGGGGCTTGCTGTACAGAGGTGAGGCTATATAAATCCCCAATAGAGACAGCAAGACCAGAATAATATAAACCTGACAACATTAACTTCAATTTAGAAAACTATTACAATGATGTCATCTTGAGTGAGGACTCAACTGAATAAAAATTCAAAGAAAGCCAGTAAGCAGCTGCTAGTGTGTGGCTTCAGGGAAAGGGATGCAATGTAGTGTGCCAGGAAGGAGTCATTTTTAGTTTTAAAATACAGTGTACTTGGCTTCGTACAACCCAGACCTTAACTGAAATGCAATTAAGGTCTCTGGATACATCCAAACTGGGGATTTTGCAGTTACATAGTATGTGTCTTTGACGACTGAGACACTAAGACGCCCCAGTTTCCTTAAGAGTGGACCAAATCAACGTGAAGTTTGCTGGTTGCAACCACTGAGAAGAATTCTGGGCCCAAATCAAGGAGTGTCACTTCAAGTTGCAAAGTATAAGCTAGTTTACACCCTGCGGATATTAGCTGTCCAGCTAATGTGACAGCTAGCTGCCTCTATCAACTACTACACATTCACAACAAAACCGCAGCATGTGATTCCTACATATAGAACCTTTAATGCAATCAAATGTTTTGGATATTTACAGTAGTAAAGACATTTACTTATGTTTCTTTTACTTTGAATGCAAACACATTTTATATGTATGAAACTTCTCTTCTTAGCTACTCTTCCCTAACAACTGAAGGCCTACAGTAAGCATAATGTTTGTGTTTGTTTATGCCCATCCAGGTTGGCTGGTGGGAGAACGGCCACCTGCGTCTGCGTTACCATCCTTGGTCCCGTTACGGCTCCTTCCTGAAGCCCCTGGATGACTCCCAGCACCTCCGAGTGGTCACACTGGAGGAGAGGCCCTTTGTGATTGTGGAACCCGCTGACCCGGGCACCAGCTCCTGCATCCGTGACTCTGTCCCCTGCCGCATGCCCGTCAACTCCAGGTAACACACGACAACCCTTAGATATCAAGCACCCCCATTATTATTGGAGGAAACTGTGCCAGAGTCATTTCTCCACGTATATATTCACTTAATGCACAAAAATAATGACAAATGAATATGATATTGTTTCCTGATGTTTACCTGTGTAACTAATGAATGTATAAGTCATGAATTTAATAGCTGATAATATCCAGTTACCATTTATCCATTTAGTGACAGCTGCCCATTACGGCTGTTAAAATAAAATGTCACTTGAACATTTCCTTCATCATAGCAGTGGCAAGCAGTCAGTTTTCTGGTTGTGTAATTTGACTCTGCAAGGGGATGATGAGAGGTTTAAAATTAATCTCTCACCATTACAAAAGCAAAAACTAGACGAAAACAAAAACAACTGTAATGAAAGTAAGCGAACAGAGTTGAAATGTTTTTGTTACTCTCTAAAGAAGGTAGCAGGTCAGGATGACCTCCAGTTTATTATGGCCACAAGGATAAAGAAACAGAATTATATTGATGTCACATTTTTCCACCTGGGAATGGACTGAAACCATTTTATACACGACAGGATTTACTTTAGTATATAACAGCTGATTTCTAACATTGATGTCTTGTAGCGATTTCTCTTATAAACCCATATCAGCCTATACACCTTACTGAAAAGTGGGCGAGAAGTTTCAAAAAGTGGTTAACTAGATTCCATCCTGTAACCAGAAGGTTTCAGGCTCTGCTCCCTTGTGAAACTATAATGTTGGCCAACCATCCATGAACAAGACAGTAAATCTTTACCATCTGCAGGTGCTGAGTACAGGGAGGGAGAGACTTAGCAAAAGACTTTCATTCTGGGATCAATAGATTAAAACATCAGAAAATAACCTAATTATCTCAGAGAGGAAATTAAGATGCCTAACAGCACCTACATGGTTTAAAAGTCACACCAAAGCAGGCAATTAAGAACAAGGCATTATTTTGTTACAATTTCTTATTAAAACCAAAACAGGAACTTGAAACCACACAGCGACTTAAGGTGAATTTTTCTTTTAATCAATCCTGATGATAAGCAGAAATCATAACTTCAATAGCTTTTTAATCCTGGAACAAGAGAGCCCTGTTGCATCCCTATCAACACCTAGACAGAAGTAAAGATGTATGTGAATCATGGTACATGTGGGGTCACTAAACTCAGATCACAGTAACCTACTGCACTGTAAAATTATTAGCAGCACTAAATAGAAAACAACAAAACAATACAGATTCTTTATATTGAGGTGGTGGTTAACAGAAGCCAGGAAATTATTAATAACTGAGCAGAACTTTATTATTCTACAGTATAAAGCAGGAGTTACAGTCAGAATCATTTATATATATGGTTCCTTTCAGGCAAAAGTAAGTCAGAGGGGAAAAAGCAAGACAGTGTGTGTTGGTGTGTGTGTGTGTGTGTGTCTTCAGGCTCCTGGTCTATCCCAGATAAGCTTCCTTCCTGCCATCACACAACCAGGCCAATAGGAAGATAAGTTCATCCTCCATCAATTTTATTGGCTAAAAGAGAAGTTTGCTCTTGTTAATCAACCCACTTTTACCCAGGGTTTTTCCCTTAAAAGATTTTTGCCTAACTCGCTTGTCTTTACTCCCTATTTATTTATTTTTCCTTACCACTGTGTTTATATTTATGAACTGTTTAATTGATTTATCTTTCTTTATCTGACACAGCTTAAGCTTATTTCCTCTAATCTTGTTGCAGTGCACTGGCTAAGATGTTTTATGCTTTATTTTCTCCTGCCATCACCACTAAGGTCATGATGCTTTGTGCTTAAAATGAACACACATAAATGACTGGGCGTACAACCAGGTACTTAACATAACAACATAACATACAGCATAACTCCCTCTTACTTTCCCACCTGTGGTGACGGCCACTTCATGCATGTCCTATTTCTAAATGCTCAACAGTTGTTGACCACATAATAACATAGGCAAGGCAAGTTTATTTATATAGCACATTTCATCAACAAGGCAATTCAAAGTGCTTTACATAAAATGTTAAAAGCATCAAGACAAAGTGCAAAAGAAACACACCATAAAAGGATATTTAAATACAACCAAAGACAATCATTAAAAAGCCAAGAGAAAAGAAAAGAAAATAAGCTAAAATAGAATAAGACAGATATAAAATACTAAAGTAATTATTTGAAGACAGAAAAGTTTTCACAATGAAACAACTTTTTATTACCATTATTTCTGCTCAGTTATCATCAGACCTAATTTGAGGGAAAATACTTTTTTACATCACTTGTGGTACTGAGCAATCATGTCCCACCCTCATAAAATTGACCTTATATTGGCTTCTAGTGAAAATAATTATCCAAATACGCAAGTTGTATTGCTAGGTAACAGAGCTGATAGGTTACCATAGCTAAGTATCTGAGGGGCCATTGAATGGGCACTTTGTATGGAGAGCTGATGGAGGGCACTGCAGCTGCTTGACTGATAGTGATCTAAATGTACTTGGATTCCCATATGTGACCTGCTCATGATGCTCTCAACAGGCTGGATGACGCCTCAGAGGAAAGAAGCAATCGGAGGCCTTTGCAGAATTTTGTTTCTTTTAGATAGCATCCAAGAGCACCAAACAGAGTTTAATTCCTTCTTAATAATGCAGTTCCTCCTGAGCTGTCTGACCCGTCAAGCAACGCCTCTCTGAACAGCCCAAACTGTCAGTATTGATCCTCGCCTTCCTCAGTCTCCTGTTCTTCCTCTGTTACCTTCTCAACCATGTGTCTTTTGTGTTCATCTGTCCGTTCTCTCACACCCTTAGCAGCTCAGTTTCCTTCGCTTTCAATTTCCACAACAGCCAAGCCACCCATTCAGGTCGGAGCATCCTTGATAAAACATCCTAAAATCTTATAGAAAAACATGTTCACTATCTTACTTTTTTCCCTCTCACATTCTCCTCAGTTTGGTGGTGGACAGCACGGGGCCTATGAAGCACTGTTGCAAAGGCTTCTGCATCGATGTCCTGAAGCGATTGGCCAAAATTGTGGGCTTTACCTATGACCTTTATCTGGTGACCAATGGAAGGCACGGGAAGAACATCGATGGGGAGTGGAATGGCATGGTCGGAGAGGTGAGAATCTTCTGATATTAATTGTAAAATACCTCTACAGTTTTTGGGGGTTTTGGAGATACTAGCCTACAGATATCCCCATATTCAAACAATGTTGCATCTTTCCCACTCCATCACAACAACTATAAACACATTTGGTGGTTTCCAACGTGGTCGGACGGCACGTAGTAAGTGTGGTGGAAATAAACCGAGTAAAGGAGACCAAGAAAGAGAAATTTGTCTTTTGTATATTTATTTATCTTTTGTGCAAAAGGACCAAAACTTACAGAGTGACAATCAGCATCTGCCGAGGAATCGATCCCGAATGCATCATCATCAGAGTTTTTATATGCATAGGAACAAAGACTCAATAGTTACACTTGACGAGAAAAACACATCAATGATTGATTAAGGCCGTTTCTCAATTGAAGGCTCAACCTTGTCTCAAATTTTCATGAGGGACAGTTAATGTTCAAGCTAGGCTATATTTCAACCTTACATTATTTTGCAGGTAAAAGTGGTACAAGTCAGGCATTTTATGAGGGAAAGACAGTTCATGTGCAGTATCAGAAGTTCGAGCAAAGTTCAGTGGAAAGGAGCCAGTCCTGCTTTCCACAAACCAGTAACACGGCAAATCATACTTGGATTAGGTTATGTATTATATGATAATTGCATATTCAAGGGTTATACATTAAATGACAGGTTATGTATTATATGAGGTAGGTTATATATTATATGATACTTCAATTTTTCCTCTACAGTAAGAAGCAGTTCTGATCAACCATAAATGGAGGTTTAGCAAGCAGCAAGTGTAGCAAGTACTGTTTCTATGGTTGCCTGCAGTTTAATTTACCTCATGCACTGATTTGGTAATAATGGCAGTGATGGTAATTTAACTTTTGGCCAGAACCTTGTTTGAGGTCTCTGGATTTTAATACCTGCAAGACAATCAGAAACAGGTATTCAAACCACCCTCTCAGCTTTGATAATGGATAGATTGACATAAGGGATCATTTCTGCATTCTAGGTCTCTTAAAGTAACAATGATATGAGAACATTAAGTAAGTCAGGGTAGTAGTAAGTACTAGGGGTGTGCCCGAATTCAAACACATTATTCAGCAAAGCACAAATAGTGTTTTTTTTTTTTTTTTACGAATATTTGTTTCATACAAATATTTCAAGAATTATTTGTTTTCAGGAAGAAAAATAAACCATGACAAATACCAGAGTGCAGGTCAGTTACATCACTATCTCAGTGTCTCTCCTCTGCTCCGCTGTGACGTCTATCAGCAGGTCTCAGTGAGGGGAGTCACATCCACCTGCTACATGACGCACATTTCCTAATTTGGACATCAATCCCAGAGTTGGGAGTGTTCCCCAGAGATAAAGCTGAGCTACTGACACACACTTCATGAACACTTATTGTAACACTTTAATTTTCTAAAATTAAGTTAAATTGTCCACGTTTATTCGAATACAAATACAAATAATTTTGCTTCCTCAACAAATACAGATACAAATACAAATACTGGGCTCTCTGCACATCCCTAGTAAGTACAGAGCTGGACTCAAGCAGTGGGGAAGCAGCTATCCTGGACCCGTCCAAATTGAAAGAATACACCTGCCAACATCTGTGCAGCTGTGTTATGTACGTGTTGTATCTTTTTGTTAAACCTAAACTGAAAGCTAAACACGAAAGATAGGGATATTTACTAAAATGTTGAACAAATCCAGACAAAATGGCTCCATCTAAAACATCCAGAAGCAATACAGAACTCAAAGCAAACAAATAACCAAGTGATATCATGGGTGCGAGATTAAATTTACAAGTTTATAAAAATGTTTGTTCAGTTGGGACTTGAAAGAAGACACAGCTTGCAGGCTGCATTTCCTCTGGGAGTTTATTCTAAAGTTTAGCAGCCCACATCACAAACACGCCGTGACCTTTCTTTGTGTGTGTGTCACTGAGATATTGTAGCCATATTTTTTAATTCTCAAATGTTCCTGTACAGTAGCACTGTCGTTTTTCTTATTCGGTTTGATTTTTTCTTTTGTTGTGTTTACAAAAAAGGGGGGGTTTGATTCGAGGGCTCCCATGAAATTCTTTTTATCCTGCTTCAAATCCTTTAAAACGTGACCCAGCGAGAGAGGATTGGACCGGAATCGAAGAAGAAGGAGAGAAAATATGGAGGAAGGCTGTCAGAAAGATTAGTGCTGGAGGAAGTGAGAGAGAGCGAGAGAGAGAGAGAGGACAACACAAACTGTGAGCCTGTACATGACTCTGTGTGTGTGTGTGTGTGTGTGTGTGTGTGTTGGCAGATACCCTACTGCTGTTTCCATGATGCCAATCCCTCTCTTGTGGCTGGATTAATGAAGTTGGTTTTAACATGGAGTTAGACAGGGGATGCAAAATCATCAGACAGAGTGTGTGTTTGTGTGCATGTCTATGTTTATGTGCATATATGTGTGTGTATGTGTGGTCTAGTACTTCTATCTTTGTGAGGACCAGTTGCAGTTCTAGATATTAACCCTGTAACATCCACCCTTTTTATAGAGTTTTTGCCTATTTGGCAAATGGAAAAGCTTATAACAGAAGAACTGTAAGGCCATGATGCATGTATTGGGCTTCATTTGACAAGTGACATCTTCTAGTTTCTGGAAATGTGTTTATTTAGCATGTAGCTAAAACACAACCAAAATTATGTCAGTTCAAATAAGGCTCAAAAAAGTGTTTTTGGTCCTCATCTATCATGAGTCATATTTGAATAACAATAATTAGGACATGCTTTATGCCAGAACTATGCAGAACACCTTATACGTTCTACATCTTGTCAACCTGTATTAAATTCCAGACCTCTAGGTCTAACCTTATGGGAGCTCAGGAGTTTTTAGTTTGTGGTGTCACTGGTGTCCCCGAACCTCTCCACTCATCTCCAATTGGCCAACTTGTGCCGATTGCTTTTACTCATTACTGCGTGATGCTGCCGCTAACAACTGGCTTAAGCGGGTCGCCGGCGACCAAATGGATTTTAAAAGGTTAAGAGTGGGGAGATTATTTGGAAAGTAGGGACATGTTGTTGCTCTTTACTCCTTCAAATGTTTAAGGTTTGAGACTTGATTTCAGGACCAAGGTTAGAATTCATTTTAGGCTGTGCTAATAGCTCTGATTTCTGCAGTTTCTACCAGCGGATACTTTACTGCAAGATCAGATATTCTAGTAGAGAAAAAAAAGAACTACGTTGTCTCTAAACATTTTACTCAAACGTTCTATATCAACATTTTTGCAATTTGACAAACACAATTAAAGATATTTTGTCATCATGTGGAGAGAAAACCTAATTTAGCCAGCATTATATTTCTAGCAAAACATATTTGCTGTTGCAGTTCAGTCGTATATGAGCGTTAAGTTATAGGAGAGACAGGTTTGCACTGAAAGACATTTAACATAACATTACAAGAAGCAGCCTGTTTGTGGAGTCGCATGCTCTCATGGTCTCTCTCTATTCATCCTCCAAATACTCAAACAAACCTTACAAGGTGGGAGTGTAGTGGCCTCACACAGATTTCATGCACTGAATCCTGCAAGAACAAAAGAATCCTGCAGACTCAAAGCATCTGATTAGTTCCCAAGTCAGAGTTATACTGTATACTGTATATATGGCTCAGATGCTGTTTTGACAGATGAATTTCACCTGATGAAGGCTTGAAGACAGTACAGAGGATTCTTTGGTTCATGGCGTTAATGGCGTTCAAGATCTTTGTCAAAATTGGATGCAGGAATGTCCAAACATCAGTCATGTTTGGTGGGAAGGGATTCTCCCTCAGGCTCTCCCGCAGTTGCGTCACACGGGCACAGCGGGGCACCAACCTTCTCACAGCGGGGTGAAGATGAGGCGCTGCTGCCGCCAGATGTGACTGTTTGATTGTAGCCCATCAGGACACAAACCAGTCATGTCTGTTAATGTGATCTGTATTGCCTCACTAACGACTGAAAACGAAACTATTGCTGTGTCATTAATAGCCAAAGTAATGGTGTTTACTTATTTTCATTCACTATAACGGAGGGTGGCAATCAGGAGGTTTAGAGTGGAATTGGCTTCGAAAGATTGTAAAACACAGGAGATTTTCAATGATTGGTGGATTAATTGATTAGTAGATCAATGGAAAATGAATCAGCAATAGTCAATTTTTCTGTTTTTTTTAGTCTTCTATCATAGTAAAGCTATATCAAGCAGATATTTTGGGTTTTGGGAAATGGTGATCGATATTTTTCCCATTTTTCACAATTTTCTGGCATTTTACAGATAAAACTTGAGAACAATCAATTAATCAAGACAATAATCAATAATGACATGCCTGGTTTTACTGTAAAGGAGAAGGTTACTGAGCCTGTCTCCAACTATTTGCTATTCGTTGTACTCAAACAATCTCCACCAGCGTCAGAGACAAGCAGTGTCTGTGTGACTTAAGTGTGTACGTGTAACAGCGACAAAAAAAAACAAGTAAAAGTATCACTATTTGCTAACGGTCCTGATGTTGTTTACAAGGCTTCTGTGTCAGATAGGCAATAGAGATGCAGGTGGTCTCTCTTTCTTTCTACGTCCCCAGCTGCTTTCTCCCCAGCTTCTGTCAGTAACTCATTAAGTTGCCTAATTATGGCGGCAGACGAACACGTGTGCACAGGGACAGCTGAGTCTATGTGAAACTGTCATATATCACGGTGTCTTGTCCTTGGTTGTTTCCTGTTACCTGCGGCAGTAATTGTTTTTTAACCAAACCAGACTGTTGTGAATATACAAAAAAAAAAAAAAGAAGAAGAAGAAGAAAAAAAGAAAAATGCACCATTTTTCTCTCACTTTTTCCCTTTTTATCCCCGTCTGCCCTGCTCTTTGTCTCTGTAATTACACTGTATTATTTTCTATTAACTAAACTCCTCTTACATCCTGGATAACTTATATTCCATCAAGGCTGCAATGTGTCTGCCATCCTCAGACGTTGTTCTGTGTCCTTGTGCCAGTGAAAGCCTGGCATCAAATGTGTAAAACGTGCGTCATCACACTCTTGTAGGAATGTACTTTATAGTGTATTCAAAGGCTTCAAAGACAAACTATTGATTTTTATAAAGTGAACTTTGTTCAACTGTTTCCTCCTGCGCTTATCCAGACAAGGTTGTCTGTGCACACATTTATTCTGCAGCGTTCTATAAATTTCATAACACTATCATGGTATAGTATGGTCCATTATAATATGAATATATATATAATGATAATGATATAAAAAAGACTTCATATACTGTAGGTATTAGGGATGTGCAGAGGGCCCAGTATTTGTATTTGTATTTGTATTTGTATTTGTATTTGTATTTGTATTTGTATTTGTATTTGTTGAGGCAGCAAAATTATTTGTATCTGTAGTTGTATTTGAATAAAAGTGGAAAGAGGCTTTAAAATCCTGTTTTTGTTTTTATGACACTTTTAATTTTAGAAAATTAAAGTTGTACAATAAGTGTTCATGAATAAACTACCTTATGAAGATAAAGTACACTGGGTTTTGAACTGGAGTCTCCCAGATCATAGACGACTGCGCTGACTACTGAGCTAAAACTTTACTCATCGCCTCATTGCAGACAGACCTCTAACTATTTATACACCCATAACACAGAGACAGCAGTATAGTGGGTAGAGTTTCCAACAATATAATCTATGAATGCAGCACTTTTCAGCAGACACTTGGATGTGTGTCTCAGTGAACTGAATTTGAATTGTGAGAAGTGAATCTGGAAGTATGTGCAGCAGAGAGTTGAATGAATGAATTCAGTTTCACAATATTACATTCAAGTTTCGAGTTTATTGGAATTCAGTTCCAAACTAATAAATTCAGTTTCAAATGATGCTATCAGTGCAGTTATTCAAGTTAAACAATACAGATTCAAATTACATGATTCAAATTCAGTTTTTTAATGCAATTATTCAAGTTGAGCATTTCAAATTCAGATATAAATGATTCATATTCGGTTTCTAGTGACACATGTGTATTTCTGCTCAACACCTGACCTACTGAATATGAATAACTGGAGTCTGGAACCAGGCTAGTTTTAAGCCTCTGAAAGTATCCTGTATTTTTGCAGAGCAGTCGGTTGCACTCCAGGAAGAATTCTCCATCGACCAGGAGATTATGTGTTTTATGTGTGTCTGGCAATGTTTTGAATACACAGAAGACAAAGAAATGGGTAATTATAGAGAGCCGAAGTCTTGACTTCAACTCCAGGCTAGCTGTCGTTCTGCTAGTGTCTGTAATTAAATGCTACAGTATACAGTCTAATAAATTTCTCAGCATTTTGTATATTACTGGGGTTTACTATCCATACTCTAATAAAACTGAGTATGTAGTACTTGCTTTTACAAGTTGAAATATTTTTGATCTTCTTCCATCTTAAGCAACCATTATCGCGTGGTAGTTCAGGTACTCATGTCATCGTACTTATCTCATCTTAACTGTTGGTTTCTTCTATATCCCAGATAACGTCCTTTAATGTCCATCTTTCCAGCTTTTTACCTGTAATCTCAGCTGTCTAAAAACATCTATTACATTTGTTCTTTTCCGTCCTGCAGTTAAATTGACTCGTTTCATTCTGTCAAACTGGGGACATTTAACCCACAGTTGTCCAGGGCTTATGGGAAATGATGTTCATTAAAGGCTGCTGGAAACAGACAATTAAGTAAACAACAATATCAGATCATTTTTTAAAAAAGTTATGATTGAAACATGTCACAGTTATGTTCCATCGCTGAATTTTTAGTGTATCTGTAAATCTGCAAATGTCAATGTGATTTTGTCACAATGGTTGAACAAAACAAAATGCTTCAACAGAAAAATCCAAAGATAAACTCATCTCACTGTACGGCCACAACTCTTTGATTGACAGTGATTTGAGCGCAGAAACACCACAATGAATCGATGAGTGATGAGCGTTCAGCAGAGACAGCGGAGGAGGATTTTAAGGATTGTGACTTTTAGAGCATGGTGAAAGCCTCGGTGGTATCTGCTGGTGAAGGACAACAGAGCCTTTTGTCTTTCACAGACTTTTGGTGCCAGGCCAAGACTTAGACTAATGAACTTCTGGTCTGGAGCCAGCTCCTTTAACCTCCACAGTCCCTCCACTTTTAGTCAAGTAACCTCTGTTTCCCGCCAGGTGAAACACAACAGAGCTGTGAATCCCTTCACTTTCTCACCTTCTGACCATCTGAACCTCATTTACAGCTGTCAGAGGAGCTCTGATGATGAACGCACCTCAGCTTTGTGTCGCATGCCGTGACAAAAGCAAACTCTGAAAAGCACTTGAACCTACATCCAGTTCATTGACAAAACCTGTGAAGTTTTTTTTTTAATTTTTTTTTTTCTCCTCAACACTATTGAGGAAGAGTGCTTTGGATTTTTATTTTCAAAGAGGTCTGTCAGTTCATTTTTTCCTCTTTGTGCTTCCATGAACAGCACAGTCTTCAGGCGACGCTTTGTACGAGGGCGTAGAGTTCACAAATGTTATGATGTTTTTCAGCAATTAAATACAAATGATACAGAAAGAGACACATGAAAGAGAGAAGAGGCAACGCTGAACTCATGACATCATATTTAAATGAACAGTTTATCGTCATGTAAGATTAAAAAAATATATCCCTTTTAAACTTTTTAACTTTTTATTCACACTTTGAATCACTCACAATCATTCTAACTTCAGGCTTCCTGTTTTCTAGGTGGTGTCCAACAGGGCCGACATGGCCATCGGCTCTCTCACCATTAACGAAGAGAGGTCAGAGGTCGTGGAGTTTTCTGTTCCGTTCGTGGAGACCGGCATCAGCGTCATGGTCTCCCGTAGCAACGGCACTGTATCGCCTTCTGCGTTTCTTGGTGAGTTGCATTCATGTTCCGTTTTGTCAAGTACATGTTAGTTTACAATATAAAATTGTTAAGTGACTGTTCATGTGGCATACTAACAAAAAGTATTCAGTTAATCGCAGCCTTGAAAATATGCCACGTGTTATAGGAAGTAAAGAAAACCTTACATTGTTATTCAAAGAATAAGTATATTCTCCTACAAAGTTCTAGAAATATAAAATCAAGTAATTTCAGGTCCAGTTTTTTCAGCTTCATCGCCAACAGAGAAAAACTTGACAGAAGCTCAACAGAAAGATAAAAGGAAAACATGAGTCAAGAGTTGTTGTATCTGAAAACCCTGGATTATATGTGTGCTTATGAATATTTATTCTTCATGTACACATTTCAAAAAGGTATGAAAAACTAAATTATCTTAAAAAATGCACTTATTTTAACCACAATGTACCTTATAGATGCACATCAACAAACTCCCCCAAAGACCTTATTACATAAGGAAAAAAGGGGAAATTCTTGAAGAATTAAACAGATTAGGGCTGCGATTAATGATTATTTTCATTATCGATTAACTGAGGTGTCAGAAAATGGTGAAAATGAGGCACATTGGGCTTTTCCCAAAGCTCAAATGTCCTCAGATGTCTTCTTTTATCCCGACCAACAGACAACAACCCAGTTTAAGTTTACTGTCATAGAAGATTAAAGAAACCAGAAAATAATCGCATTTTAGAAGCTTGAACCAGAGAATTTGTACCTTTTTTTTCTTAAAAAACAACTCAGAACGATTGGTCAACACACACAGTTATCAAAATAGTTGGCACTTAATTCAATTGTTGGCAACCAATCGATTAATTGAATGAATTAGTCGTTGCAGCTAAACAAGTGGTACAAGAGGAACAATAGTCATGTTTTACAGTAACAGATATATAAAGTGGAAGAACAGGCTTATGAATATGTCCAGTGAAAGGCGTAAAATATACACCTGGAACAGTCAAGGTGTATATTTCAGATGTAATAACCCGTTGGGCTTTTGCAGCTAGTTGATTTACATGTTGTGCTCTCTCTCTCTCTCTCTCTCTCTCTCTCTCTCTGTCCTACTTAATATGTTTGTGTTTTTGAATCAAACCAAAAGGGAATTTCACAGTTTTATTTGAGTCATTATTGTGATCTTATTCTCTCGTTCTCATGTTTTATAATCAAAGCTCGCTCCAACCAAATCAAACTAAAGTGATGGAATATCTCACACACACACATATATTGCCAAAACGGAGACGACTTTAGTGAAACAGCAGAACGCCGTCTGAGTGTACTAGAGCCTTATCAAGTGATGTAGTGGCAGTTATTGCGGAGAGATAATGTTCAAGAAGACACAGCTCTCAAAGTATTGACCAGCTGTTATTTTACTGCTGGTGTGAAAAATCTTTCTAAATCTCCTTTATTGCCCGAGTGTTTGATGACACACAGAAAATAAGATCTATTCACAACCTTTGACAATATCTGCAAAAACAGATATTATCGTTTGAAACATAAACAAGTTGCAAAATACCCAGAATGCATAGAGTTATGTGTAAACTTGCATCACTTAAAAAACCCCTGTGGAGCGACCAGCTGTAAAGGTTAGAGTTTTAATGAAGTGATCATTTTACGTCTTAAGGTTTGAGGCAGAACAGATTTGAGTTATTACTCATGCATTATTCCATTAAATTACTATCGATGGGGGTTTATGTCGTGTAAAACCGGCGAGTCAGGCCTGCCATCGCTCCTGGAGAAGCAAGAGAGTGAAAATGCACTTTGTTTAGAGGAGCAGCATTGGATTGTGGTCTTTGTTCTGCCACTGGTTGTAAAAATTGGCCTCTGATTTTACAATGGACCATAGATTTGTTGAATGCTGTTGCACAAAGAGGCACTGCTCTTTGATTCTGAGGGTAAAGCCTTAAAATCACTAAAACTTATTTATTGTGGTTGCAACTGTCTTATAAAGAAAAAGCGAAATCTGTGACATTTTAAATGTGAAATGTCCAAAAACCATGTGTGTTGTGTCACTACATGTGAAATGTTGTTTTTTACATGTGATGTTTTACATTTCACACTTGAAATTTCGAGACTGTTCTCCCAAAAAAAAACAATAGATTGTGATGTCAGTCACCAAAAAATGACATATAGTTACGTTTGAGTGACAGATGCCGTCTAGCGGCTGTAGTAATTATGACCCGGAGCAGCAGCGCAGTTCAGCTGACGTATATGCAAATATCCTCATTTGTAGGAGAAGGAGTGAATGGAGGCTGTTACAAACCTCTGGCTTGTAACAAAGCTGAGAGTCCACACTGAATAATGGTGCAAAAAGGACATTTATTTAACTCAACATGACTCATACTTAAATATGGGACTTGTTGTATCAGTGGTGTAAGGTGGGTGTATGGATGCATGAAATGTTGAGTGCAAAAGTAAAGAAACAAGTTCAAAACAACTTAATCTAATGTGCAAGCCATGTGGATGGGGTACTGGTGTTCAGCAGAAGAAGAAGAGAGAGAGAGACAGCCTTTTATATCCTTTGGGCCACTCCCTCCTCCTCTGACAGACCTCTTACCCTCCCACTCCTGGAAGAAAAACAACAAGAGTAGAGTGGAGAGAACTAAAGGGCGAATAAAGAAAGAGGGAAAGAGAGAAAGAAAGCAAGAGAGGGAAACAAGAGAGGGCTGTCACAAGGCATTAACTCAAAAGTGGACTTTGCCACAGCAGACAATGTTTTGTTCGTTTTCTGTTTCCAACTGCGAGTCGGGACAGTTTTTTTAAAAACCTTAACTACGATCGTTCCCCAACTTTAACCCTGTGGTTATTATTGTAGCCGTGACAATGAAGGTCGTTTAACTTTAAGGAAGTATTAACTGTAACCCACCACATGTTTCTCTAACTTTAACAAAGTGATCATTTTAACCTAAACCATGATCTTTCCCCAAACCCTAACCTTTAACCCTAACCCTAAACCTAACCAGACCTTAACCACAGCGTTGTCATACCATAAAACAGCATTATTTTTTAAATTTGTAACGGCTTTGGAAAATTATGTTGTCCTGCTGATTACTGCCGATAGAGGCGCCAGATTAGAAAAAGCTCCCATGTGTCATTCTGGAGTCACATGATCAAACAGTGTATTTGGTCCTTTAATGTGGAGGACTTGTTGGAAAAAAAAAAAAAAAAGAAGTGAAATATCACATATTTAAATATGTGATATTTCATGTGAAATATCAGAAAAATTGCATGTGGCTATGTGAAAATGTTGATATTTGAAACAGTCTTTCAGATGTAATATATTGTAATTTCTTTAAGGGTGAAAATACACTTGCAGGAAATATCTGAATGTAATGTCAACCATGTTTACATGACCAGTTAAATATGAGAAGAAGTCATGGAGTAAACATCATCTATAGCTGTTAACCAGCAGAGTGATTTACTACAACGACCCTAATAACTTACATAACACTGTACATTATGTTGTGAACGATCTTAATTATGTAAGAGGCCTTCGTTTCTAACATGCTTTTGTCTCACACTTAAAAAAAAAAAGCTTCACACTCGTGGCTTTGCATGTTAAAGCAAAGCTGCCAACCCAGACTTTCGATTTGATATTCTCAACATTCAAATGAGCTCCCGGAGTGAAGCAGGATGATTTTTTTTTCTTCTTCTTCTTCTTCTTCTTCTTTTTTAACATAAAGTATATATCTCACTCAAAGTTGGCCTCTCGTGAGATAACACCTCTTAATTTACAAATCTTCTTAGACTAATTCCAGACATTTCCATGCATGAAGAGATGGAAAGATGAAGGAGAGAGCTGGAGGCAGAGAGAGAAATGGAAAAATAAAGAAAGAGATGGATAAAGAATGCGAGAAAGAGAGAGAGAGAGAGTCGTGTAATGTACCAATATAAACCAAACACAAAAGAGCGAAAGAGAGAGAGAGAGAGGTTGAGTGGCTTTGATGAAGAGTGTGATAGAGCTGCTTCAGATATTTTCAGATGTTCTCAGATGCTTTAATCTAAGCAGTGGCTGGTTGACATGCTGTTTTGTGTGTGTGTGTGTGTGTGTGTGTGTGTGTATGTGTGTGTGTGTGTGTGTGTGTGTGTGTGTGTATGTGTGTGTGTGTGTTGTGCAGGCTAGATGAGATGATACCTGCAGCAAAGATGACTTGTTAGCACAGAGCAGCGTTTTGTTTCAGGCGACTACTTTTTAAATTCTCCGTCTGTGCTGTAAACCTGCTCGTGCTCATCCTGCTACAGTACATACTGTACGCAATATGAAATGTTTTAATTTCTATATAGACTTTTATTTATTTTGATCTTATCCAGTTGTGTTGCTTTAACTTCTCTGTACAGCACCTTGAATCAACATCTGTGTATGAAACGTATATTTCTAAAAGTAGATTATCAACATTTACCTAAATGTATTAAAGGATTTGTGGTCGTTCTTCCTCTCCCTCCCTGCTCTATCCTGAAAAAAATAATTTCTGATGATGATTCCAATGAATACGTTAAAAAATTAGGGACATAATTCACAGTCTGTGATAGACAAATCAAAGTGGGGATCTTCAAAAATTAGTCTTTTTGATGTGAAATTTTATATTTGCGTTACTATCCCCTGATAGCCCACGAAGGAAACTCTGACCGAAATGAGAATTTAAAACCAAAATGATGTTAACTTTGGAAAATAACCACTTTATTTGTCTAATTCAGACTGGTGAAGACTCATATTAGCTTAAACTAAGCTATAGATTACATTTTTAAACATTTCTTCTCCCCTTAAAAGTATCCCTTCACAGCCAGCAGGGACAGGAGAAATGATTACAGCCACCAAATATTATTAAATATGTGGTGGAAAAATTGCTTTTATCAATCATGAAAACACACAGATACAAAGAGCACTGGCAGATGAAATATTGCAATCAAAAATACAATGCATTATATTTCCAGAGAGAGAAACAAACTCACCTTCACTTACTAAGATCACCGTCTCTCTCTCTCTCCGCCGGGTGAGAACACAGTCGGACCTTAAATACCCTCGAACAGGAACAAGACTAATTGCAGTCGCCCTCAAAGGTCAATAAACAACTTTCAAAATAAAACAAGGGTCAGAGTTCAGGTAGTCACAGGGGTACAGTGTCTGTTTTAAAACTCAGAGATAAACACAAATATGCATGTTTCAAACCCACACAGTTTCTGAGGCGAGTCAGATTAACACAATAACAGAGACATGCAGTAATAATAGAAATACAAAGCAAATAAATGATAAAGCTTATCGTTTCCTGTTACAGTTTACTTTCACAAATTGATGGCCAAAGAGCAAAACCTCCAATCTGCATCAGCACCAGACCGAGCTGAATTCTGACCCTAATATACTACTATGTAGTAACTATTACATTTATTACACTGGCCCATCTTTTTACCTGAAAACAAGCTTAATTTTATTTTTAATTTAATTCTAATTATTAACTTGATTTAGAGCATCGTTTTGTAGAACCTCTTCCAACTTGCACCAAGTGCAAAAGCTCCTATCTGCAAAATGATCCAGGAAAAGTGGGGAAAAACCTGCTATCTGCACTTTGCGAGGCACTAATACCTAGTCGGTGTTGTTAACATGTAATATATTATGTATTGGGTATCCTTAACAAATAGCATTCTGCAAGAAAACAACACATTTTTTTTAGTTTTCTCAAAAAAGTGCATTTTTCAATAGGAGGTTTTGCTCATCGGCCATCATAATATACATACAGTATGGCCAAAATCCCATTTAATTAATGAACACTCTTTTTATTTAAAAGCAGATTTCAACTTATTAAAAGCAGTTTCATTAACCATCCACCCACCAGCATACTGGATGTACAACAGTAAGATTTCTGCTTATTCAACAAGCAAAGGTTTAGTACTGTTAATTAATTTCATGTACGATCAATTACATGTATGATCACACACTTTGAGTGTCCTGTCTAATGAAAATATGCTCACAGAACTATGGAATCAATCAATTTACTGATTGAATTGGCTGCTGAATAACTCTAGATAAATATATTTAAAAAAAAACATGCAGCCACACAAAAAAGGCTGGTGTTTTATTTGTATTGGAAATATAATGATAATGAGAAAATCAAAGCATCAAGATCAGAACTGTAATTACAGTTATGTAAACAAAAAAAGCTGTTTAAAAGCCGACATACAAATCTCAAGTCCAGTACGACGTTGCATTAAACTCAATTAAGAAGAAGAAATAAAACCAACCTTCAAAACTTCTATTCAGTCAGTGTGTTTATTGATAAATAAAAGTAAATAATGTCTGAAGGCAACTGCAGTAAAAGCTGTTAGTTTTCATATCAGTACAGTTATTATCAGATGCTTATAAAAATGTTGTATGTTAAAATGTTTTGCTTATTTTCAGCACCTGAAATAAAGCACAATTCAGTAGATTCATGTTTTTTACATAAAGAATTCTTTCATTATTCCACATTTAGGTTTATTTCATCCCAAAACAGAAAACCTGGAAGCTCCACCTGCAACCAAATCTAAGCCAAGATTTCAGTATTTTTTTGCCTTTTTTAAGGGGAGAAGAAGTGATTTAAAGCACGACTAGACTACTCTAGTCAACTCATATTCTCCCTTCATGAACCTGATCTTTCCCTCTACTCCTTAAGGGATCTATTTCATACTTACACAACTGCAGTAGTACATCTATCCATCTGTCAGAGGAGATTTAGGAGACAATCTGAAACACGTCACGGTTGGACAGAGGTGCAGGGCTCCCAGGGCCGTTTTATCTTAAGACTGCTGGGCAACGGAGCTGGAAGTGACTCTGTACTGTACCGTAGCTTTGCATGCTTGTGTGTATGTGTGTGTGTATGTGTATGTGGGTGCAGATGGGTTGTTAGGAATAAAAAAAAAGAAACGGAAAAAGGTGAGAACAAGCAAGGCCAGAGGGAGGTAAGAGCCCACATCAACATGTGAGGAAAGGTCAAAGGTGAAAAAAACAATCATGTGAGAATGGAGAAGTGAAGCAATTGAGAAGAACAGACAACTGTTTCCTATAAAGGTGCATCTGAAAAAAAACCTCCCAGCAGTTTCAATTGAACTGGTTACAGTGTGGGAGGAAGAGAGGGAAGACGAGAGGAAAGAAATATAAGAGAGAGACAGACGAGGAATTAAAGAAAGCCTGAATGAATGAGGAGTTCAATCAATTTAAGTAGGAATGTAGGAATTGATAGGCATCAAGAAGGGTGAAGCAAGGAGGAGAGAAATCATAGTTAATATTCTAAATATTAGGCTGGTATTCATCCCAAAGTGGCTTTAGAAAAAACATGAGCATATAGAAGCATCCTTGATGTGAGCCCCAGATTACTGAAGGAGCTTTCAGAAGCCACTTGCGACCGAAGTGTTAGTCGTCCGAGCCAGAAAATACATATTTTGGGAAACAAAGTGTAGCATCAATGAGACTTTCCTGGGACAACCAACACGTCTTCAGGTGGTTCTGTATGTTGAACTGGCGGCACAGTGCCTCATCACGCTGTTAAATAGAGCGGGTTGTGACTTGATTTAGAGGAAGTGGTGGGCAGTTCTGCTAACTAATGGAGCCTCGAAGTAGCGTAGGCAGGCGTGGAAGTCAGTTTCTAGTCACATGCTCCATAGAACCTCCAATCGTGTATCACCGTGACCTACTTCTCTCAGTAGGCGGTCTATATAAACATTTAGTGTTCATTCAGGTCTGCCCCCACATCCTCCTCCTGTATTAACATTCGGTTGTTTGTGATCTGTTGAATGTTTCTCTTCATTGAGCTTCCTGTTCTCTGCTGGTGAAGAATCACATCATTCAGGAAACTCAATAGATAGTAGTTTCTGTAGTTGCTATGGTCACACGGCGAGTCACGGTGCCAAGTTGAAAAAGTTGAATCATCATGAACTTGGACGGCAGCAACAAAGAGTTGTGTGCGTTCATGAGAACTGCAGCCACCTTCCTCCTTCCCCCCCGACCTCGGCCTCGGCGGCACGGCTTCCGTCGTATTTACACTGAAAACAACGGAGGCGGCAACGGCTCGCTGCCTGAAAGCACTTTCATGGTGTATTCACACTTACTGTACAGAAGGAAAAAAAAAAGCAGGCGGCCCTTTTCTCTCTCTCTCTCTCTCTCTCTCTCTCTCTCTCACTTTCCTCTTAACTTCCCAACATTGTGCCACTGGAAGCCTTCTTTGAGTCTTTGAGTGGTGGGTGGAACCAGCATGTTTTTCAAGGTTCGGTTCACAATGACAGACACGCTGTCACGTCTATGCAGCGTTTGAGTCTGTATGCATGAATGGATCATTAGTGTTATACTCTCAGACAGTGGAGTAACAAACAGATATATCATATTGGCTTGATTATGGGACAACCCCCCCCTTTCCTTGGCAGATATACCATGCATAGCGGTCACTACAGTGGACAGCTCTTATATATGCATGGAGTTTTAATGGTATAGTTGCACATCAGCCAACACAGTGGACTCTAGTGTGTCATCCCATACGCTGCCATCCATTGGCCAGCCTTTGTAAGTGCAACACAAATTTCTCAAAACCAAGATGGCCGCCTGCCGGCCGGAAACATCTTTTCAGTTCTTCTATGATAGTAGACCCTTGCAGGTACATAAAATTTTGTAACATCAAGTAACAACTAAGGAGTAATACAATTGTTAAAATTTCCAAGTATTGATTTTATGTTGGGAGAAAATGACAATTAATCATCTGTCCACTAAATTGGACAAACTCCTTGAAAAATGAGTGTTTAAAAAAAAATGAGGTTCAAATATTTTTTTTCATGCCTAAAGAGGAGGTTATCATAATTCATGCATGAAAGGGTTAAATGCAAACATAAAAGAAGTAAAGTAAATATAATTTAATTAACATGACAAACTATAACCTCTTGGCCTAGAAGCTGATGTTAGCATCTCAAAAAGAATCAGTATTTTAATCTGGTAACAAGCGCTCCCTTCATTCTGTTTTTCAGTAATCTCCTGTCAAGCTCTTGGAAGTGGTCAGTTTTGGGAGCATGGAAACATTTTCTGTGACTGTTCAAATATTTAACACCCTCTCCTCGGGACTCCCTAGCTTCTAACATGACATTCTGTGACACTGGACAGTTTTATGATGACTCTTTCTGCTCCATTTCTGCAGTTGAGACTCTTAACCGATGTGACGTTCTACCTCCATGGCGGCAAAACATGCAATGTTAGATGCAGATTATTCCTGCAGATTGAGCTGGGTTTACTGGGATTTTTTATGAAGTTGACTAATTATAGCAGACCCGCAGAGAAGTGTTGAAGTTTTCATCTTATCTTCACTCTGTCTAGAAAAAAGTAAGGCTAAAGTAATGAATATGATTTATTCCTAAATGTCGGACTTATTTTCACCTCCTTCTAGTCTGTTAGTCCTGTTTCATTTCACTTTCACTATTTCATCAAGTCAAATTCTTTGTTCATTTTTTGGTCAATAAAAGTATTTTGAAATACTGAAACATGAATGCTCTGAGTAACTTCTATGACCGCCAGCGCTTCACACAAACCATTCAGAAGTTTCCCCATTCAGTATTCAGAAAATAAGGTGAAAAATATAGATTTATCCCAAGTCCACCCATATACTGTGTGTTTACTCTGCTGCATCATGCATCAGCAGAGTCCTTAGCTGGCCTAAACCTTGGATCATATCTAGGTGGTTCATACCTTCAGTGTGTTTAAGATACTGTAAGTTTGCTGCAGTGTAATACATACTAATGCAGTGTCAGAAATATTAAGATGTTTGTTCTTTAACTGAATATTTATATATTGAAGCATTATAAATCCCTAAAATAATAACTAAATCTCCTTTTAATTAGTAGCTGTAATTCCAGCTCAGTCAATCCTGTAACACCTTGATACACTTGGCGAATGAGAAAATGTGACAGTAAGAGAGAGACCTTGTTACAAAAACAGAGACCCAGACAGAGCAGGGAGCTGGTGAGCGAGGCAGGACACAGTCTCTAAGCCTGGATGATAACAAATACTTAAACTGTAAAGGGACCCAGTTAAGAGGGAGGTGGAAATTGAAGGCAGTCTGTGTGTGTGTGTGTGTGTTGGAAGAGATGGTAAGTTGCAGTAGCAGGGATGTCACTCTATTGGCAACTGAGAGATATAAGCCTTTACAAAAAATAAAAAAATGATGCAGCAAACTTCTCAAACCAAACTACCAACCTGTGCTGAGGTCAATATATAAAAATATATATCACACTTTTACAAATAACTAGTCAATAACTCTGTGATAGAAATAAAGGTACTGTCTAACTGTCGATGTTAGGTGCAGCATGGAGCATTGGATCAAACGCCAATGTCTCTTCCAATTATTGAATGCTGGTTTTCCATTTTAGGAACCGTCACCTGAAACATTGCATTACCTGCAGCTCCCCTCGGCTTTATGGTGCTTTCATAGCGAGTTTCAGCTCGTTATTTAGCTGTCCAGCTGCAACTTTACTGTTTTGGTTCACACTCAGCGCTCTCTTGGTGTTGTTTTGTTCTGCAGCAGGCTGCTGTTCTCAGAGAAAAAGCCCTAAAAAGCCACCGTACACTACCTGCTCAGCAGCAAACAGCAAACAGACACAGTTAGCTGTAGACTAGCTGGTGAACATAGCGGAGCATTTAGCAGATAAAGAGCCAGATATTTCCCTCAGGAGTTGGTAGAGAGCGAAAACAGAGCTACAAGAGAGTGAATATTGGACTTACATTCACCAGGTGGACAGAAACACGACTCCAAATGAATAATTTGATGTTGCTCCGTAACTGCTGGATGTGTGAAGAAGCAACATTTGCTAACAAGTTCAACATATTAGCTTAAAAGGATATGTCAGTGTTGTGTTTCCACTGCCCCCGAAGTCAGCTAATGCAGGTCTAAACTTGTGAACAGGTTCCTCTTTGTACTTTTTATACATTTTTAAATCAAGATGTTTAGGAAGTACAAGCAGCACTTTGTTGTTATACAGTTTGTTCTGCTACACACAATGTGGTCCTTGATAATAATATTAATATTGTTTAACTTTCTTAATCTTTTCCTTGCATCATTTTGCTACATTCCACCTTCTCATTTCATCTCTTACAGCTGATTCCAGCTCGCTCCTCTCCCCAAAAACATGCAAAGGCTCAGCCATCATTGCTTGTCCGACATGTACATTTCACACTGGACACTTGTTTCACTGTGTCCTTACATATATGCAGTACTAAACTGTGTTTATTCACGTTATTCTTGTGCTGTAGCAACATTTACTCGACTAGCCATGCTTGACAGCTCCGCTAGCATTGCCTGAAAGAACCTGGAACTTGGACTTAAGGGTTAACTTCCCAAAGGAGAAATGAAGGGAGAATAACAGAAATAAAAGCAAAATGTGTGACAATGGCTACATGTTCCATTAGTAGATACTCAAGCGATTTATTAGTGGATTTAAGGGACTGAAGACAGATTTAAAAAATGGTCAAAATCAATACAGTAGAAGCTCTGATATCCTGACTCAAGCTCCAGAAATACTACATGTGACATTTCCCCGTAATGCACTTTAATAATACATAATGCAATATGTTCTTACACTTTCCATAAATGGCAACATATTTCAAACTCTTTTTATAGTCCCCTGCCCGAGCTGAGATAATCCTGATGACATCATTAAGTGTTTTCAGAGGCTGAGTAGAAATCCTCATGACGAGTAAACTTACTTAGATGTGTAAAATCAGCCCGTTTAAACCCCTGTTGTGAAAAAGGGGGGGGGGGGGATCATTACATCCTAAATCCAATTTGGCAAATTTGAGTCTTATTTTAATATATTTACATTTATGGTGCTCCAATGGAGACACTCAAAATTCAAAACAAGTCTTGAAAACGCTGCATCACATACAGTATGTCAACAAATATCATATTGGTTTTGTCCTTTCAGGTCAAAATATGCCAGAATACTATATCTCTACTATATTCTTTTTGTCATGCTCTTTTATTATATATGTTTTATATTTATGATTATTACATTTCCCCTCATTCCCTCATGTAATCATCCTGACGTCTGTCGGCTCTCGTCAGGCTGCGACTGTAAAAGCACATTTGTTCTTAATGGACTCGCCTTGTGAAATAAGAATCAAACTGATAAGTAAGATTATTCCGCCGGACCTTTAATCTCACAGGTACTCATGTGATTCAACATGAATATATTCAGAACAACAAAGGAGGCAGACGGCTCGCTCTGCATCACCATCAACTCCTGCTCCCACCGGCTGTTAGTGCATTGTGGTCCCTGTAGTGCGCACCATACGGGTATTCAGATGTTGGGTCGTAGTTATAAAACATGAGGTGATTAAGACTGACATTGTAAAGTCTTTTTGTGAAGTCTTTACCAGAATATCTTTACCAAGTAACCCTCCAATCAGGATGGGCTCCTCTGGGGAAAAAAAGCCAATTAATAACCAATTTATTTAAAAAAAGAAAGTAACCTAAGAGAAAAACCTAACCTAGCCAAAAGGTGTCTAAGGGAGGAGAGAACACCAGCAACAGCGCTCCAAAGGGTTTTTTGAAGAGACACCCAGAGTCCCAGGTGTTGCCAGTGTTCCTGATGACGCTGCCACACCCACCTCCAGTACCTGCAGAAACAACAGAAAGCAGCCACACAAACTGAAGCCAAAGGCAGACTGGGCAGAGAGGATCGTAACACCTTAGAACTGTAATCAAAGGTCCCCAGGAGTGAAAATGATGAAAATACATCCTACAGACTCAAGTTGGTGGTTCATTAGTGATCCTGAGATGTAAATATATTCAGATCTGTCATTCAAATACTCTGATGTTGATCATTGTTCTCTGTGTTTGGGATTAACAAACATATTAATGAATGAAATGAGGGCTTTGTCTCATGATAAGCATTAAGAACATGGTTATCAAGTGTGTCATATTTAGTGCTGATTGTTAGAATTGAAGTTGTTTTTAGTTGGGAACAGTTCTGTTTGAAAGAGTGGTTTGCTTACATGCACACGGCAAAGTAAACATATTTATGCTCATATAGGCTCATAGTAAGAGCTCACAAAAGGGCATTTCTATTCATGTTAAATCCCTTAACTCTGACACAATCAATTTTCACCACATTTTGCACCACATACATCAGTCAGACTGTGTTACAACACTGCCTCCTCCATTGTTTTGTCATTTAAGAGTGCATTTCTAAGCTACAAACATATATCTTGTGCTTGAAGCAGCAGTACCGGCATTAAAACAAGTGAAGAGTCTTTCTCTGGGTAAACACCTTTGTACATGCTGTGCACGGTTAGAGCTACCTTAAAAAACAGCCGTACTCGTATTGCAATATTTGTAATGCCAGAGTGGTCGACTCCCTCACGCTTCCAGAACAAAAACCATCAAAGAAGCGACGTTTCGGTGGTTCCATCAATGCCTCGTAAAACGCTATGACCGAAACACACAGAGAGCGAGATTCCATTCTCCTGTGCACTTGTCTTACAGGTGTGCATTAGATTACATAATATATGCGCATTGTATTTGCATAATGAAGTCTACAAGCACATACCGTGGAAGCACTATGACCGAAAGAGGAGGGAGACTCCATATGGGAAAATTCAGGTTGTCATAGGTTCCATATGGAAACTAGAATATTCATAGAATCTATGTGAACTTCTTAATTGAAAAATACATCACACTAATTACTATCCATAATCGTATGTTAATGTAAATGTCATTCATACTATGTCCTTGTAACTGTAAAGTTCTGGCTCTCTCTGCAGACATCAACTAAACCTGCATTAAAAATTCAGGATGCGGTGGTCTCTCTCTCTTTAAAAGGATTAATGAACATGAGATGATTTTTTTTTTTTTGGGGGGTTACTGCCGCTCTCAGTGTTCAGAGAACTAAGGTCATCCGTTTGAATCCCTGGGCCTGCTGGGAACATGTTGGCAAGCAAAATGAATAAATAATGTTGTCACTTAACTCAAGCTACTGCTGCTAAAATGCCCTTGAGGAAGGGCACATAAACCTCATTAACCCCAACCTTAACCCCATCTGCTCCAGTGGATCTGCTCATTGGCTCCAGTACCAGACTATAGTTGTACCTGGCAGCTCCCGGGTGTGAATTTTAAAGAGCATATGTCTCTTCTCGACTTTGCCTGGTTAAATACGGGTATAAAAATAGATCAGTTGTTGTCCTAAAATTGATATATAGCTGCTGGAAACCAAACACTAGAGCTCCATGAGAGAGTGCTTGAATGCAAAATAAAACAATAAAGCTCTTCACGTCTTAACTCAAGGATGACAGCTCTTTGAAAGCGACACGCAGCTGCTTTACATTCCTCACCCACCGGAGTAATAGAAAATAAATCAAACGCAACCTTCGGTGTTTGCAGAGCACTACGTAATTATTTACACACTTAGTCTGCCAAGGCAATTTTGATTGAACCAAAGGGATATACAGTATGTGACTGGATTAAATCCAACAGATGGTGCAAAATTATAAACTCACTTGTCGAGACAATTGAAAATGAGCAGACTCGTACAGCATACATGCAAATAAATCAAGTGCTATGTACACTGCTTGACAGCACAGATAACTGAAAACAATTATAAAAATAATAAAGGAAATAACAATTATTACCTCCTTAAGCTAAGCAGATGCTTTTAGTTGTGGGAAAAAAAGAACTTGTTGGGTAAAAAACAACTATTTTCATTGCTTGGTCCCTCCTCTCTTGTTGATGTTGTGCTATTCAGTAAATTCAGCTGGTGTTGTCTTTGGTTAGAAAAAGACTTCATACCAATGAACACATCAAGCATTTTAAAATCACTTTTAAATGACTTCCCTCAGGCTGCATTGAACAAATGCTGTGTGACAGAGAAGCTCAGCATTACACTCTGAATGTTTTACACAACAACACATTTCACACAAGTTTCAAACAACATAAAAAGATCACGAAAATATTCACAATACGAAGTTGAGGAAAATTACTGAGTCATAAAAGGTCTAATAACATAGTTCAACTTTTTATGTCCCCATTATGTCTAATAAAAATCAAGTACAGGTCATAAAAATGTTAAATTTCCTAGTAGTGAACTGCCACACTGCTGCAGTTGCGTTCCCTTTGGCGAACAAATTCCCTTCCTTTTGTGAAGAATTTAACAGAGTTTACGAGTTTGTTTTATAAAGTGCTGGAGCCAAAGGATGAAGCTTTTTAAAGTTTTCGATTCATTATTTTTGTTGGCGACACAGTTTTTGTTCATAACATGCGACTGAAATGCAGACGACACAAAGGTTGTGTTCAAAATCACTCCCTCATTCACTACGACTACTCTGTATAATAGACGTAGTTTACTCAATATTGAGCAGCAAATTGAGATCTCAAACTCGATCATCAGAAAATAATGCATCGTAATTATGAATGAAGCAATCTCTGCTGTGATAAAATGAACACTTGGGCTGTAATCCCTTTTGTCTGATGCACTGCTGTCTGCGTGGTCACCATATTAAAACTGTCATATTAAACTGTAGATTATGTTACATAACGTTAGCTAATGGGCTCGGAGTTAAACCTGCAGTGCAGAACTTTTACATATAAATGAGCCACATGAGTTCACACAAGGCTGACTGAGCGTTGCCAGATAAATCTCTCTGTATTTCACAATATAGAGAGCTTTAAATCTGGTGTTGGTTTTGACATTCCTACGCTGGCTGGATGAATGCACACTAGAGACTTCCGCTAGCTGAGCGGCTAACTTCCGGTTAGCTCTCCACTAACTAGAATGGTGATAAAATAATTTAACCATGCGGCTCCTCTAGACTTTCCAAAATGTTATTGGACCGAATAAATGAAATTCTTATAGTGAAACGAGTCATTTTGCAGGGGTTGTGTGACACTCAAAACAATTTATCCACCATTTTACAGCTGCAACAGTAGCGCCACAGTAGGCTACAGCGGAGCCTATGACATAAGCATGTGTCTATAGTAATTTTGTAATAACTCTCACTGCCAGAAGGGGGAGACAAAAGTCCCGCACTCCAGCTTTACCTTACTAACGTTAGTCCGTTATAACTTCAGTCACATATGCATAGGAAGCTCCAGTCTGTTATAAATCTAGCATAACATTAACGTTATGCTAACTTGCTTGCAAATAAGTTATTGAATTAACATACAAATCAAACGAAATGTACCTTGAAAACACATGAAACATTAGCTAAATAACAACACACCAAAAAAATACCGGTGCCTCCATCACCAAACCAAGTGGAGAGATGAAAGAGCAGTCTACACATTCACCGCTACGCTAAACTGCGCCCGGAGCTTTCAAGCGTGGCACCGATGTGCGTTCATATGCTACACAGTGAAGTATTGACCCTTCCTTCCTTTTATAGTTTCCTTGTGCCAAAAATAAGACCTTACAATTCCCAATTTTAAAGCAGCATTAATTTATGTAGATGAAATCACAACAACACAAGCTCCCACAGCTGCTGTTTACTTTTTGTTCACAGTACTAATAGTTTTCACTGTTGATCATAAATGGTGCATGTGTGCAGTGAATCACCAAAACACATTAAAAGGGGATTTTGCATAATCATTAAAGTAAAATGACTGCCAAAATATTCATTTTCATCAAAATACTTCAATATTGATTGCTGGGAATCATGCTTTTCGGCCAAAACCCACCATCTGTGAGCTGATAACAAGGACTTTTTTCCCTTTTTTCCCTCCTTTTTTCTTCTTTTCTTCTCCTTCTGTGATATTAATATCATATTGGTATTGAAGTTTGTTTGATTCAGCTTTTTATGGTTCAGAAAATATCTCATTTTGGCTTTTCAGGTAAATAATTTGCATGATTACTTGATTTTTATACAGTATATTTACCAAATCTCATTAGATATCTATCTAAATCTAATTTTAAATAGCTTAAGTGTGATGGAAATTACTTCATTTTCTGAACCTGTGATATTGCCACTGCAACCAGCCAAGGTGGAGAGAAAACCTGCAGCCTCACAGCCCTCCATGGCGCACACTTTGACAGGCCAGCCTTAAAAGCATATTAACTCTGTCTGGCAGTAAGTTTAATGGATAAATCCTGAGCCTCTCCACCTGCTCCCTCACCGTACAGTACGTCACTCTGCAGGGGAGCATCAGCTAAAAGCCTTAAATTTTAAACAGTGCTTGTTGCTCTTTGGTATGTCAGCACAGCGTCGAGTTTGATTTAACGTCTCTTCCTGGATGTAATACAGAGAGACGGAGGTGTTGATGAGTCGACCCAGCAGCTCAGTCCGTCTCTCCGGTGCTGTTTGATTAGCGTTACAGCTGCCACAGCTGCTGTAGTCAGTGTTGGCAGCAAATCCCTCACTAATTTAGCGAATCTCAGAAGTATCTGCTGGTTTCCTCGGTAGATACTTCTGAGGTTACACTGACACCCATCTCTTAAGAAGGACAAGATGAGGGGAGACAACTCCCCTCCTTTATAGTATAAGACTGCTCATTTTCTTTGTCATGCAGTCAAGGAATGCCAGTCTTTTCTTAAAGGAGAAGGAGAAGTTAACAGTATGTTTTATAAACTCTAGACTTAAAACCTCTCCCTGGACACATCAGTGTGTAGTAGGGGTGTGCCCGAATACAAATACATTATTCGGCAAAGCACAAATAGTGGGTTTTATAGGAATATTTGTTTCATACAAATATTTTAAAAGTTATTTGTTTTTTGGAGAAAAAAAAAACATGTCAAATACCAGTTCACAGGTCGGTTACATCATTATCTCAGTCTCCCTCCTCTGCTCCACTGTTACGTCTATCAGGGGTAAGTCCCAAGGGGACTCTTCATAACCTGTTGTTCCCCTTCTCCTTTCCACAAAGTTAGATTGTAAAAAATAGGCAATAAATGAAGAGTGCAATGCAAGAATTGCCTTTGAAGTTCCTCTACCTGTCACATGGTGTGCTGTGTTATGGGTGTATAAATAGGTAGAGGTCTGCCTGCAATGAGGCGATGAGTAAAGTTTTAGCTCAGTAGTCAGTGCAGTCGTCTATGATCTGGGAGACTACAGTTCGAGACCTGGTGTGGGGACCTCCTTCATAAGGTAGTTTATTCATGAACACTTATTGTAACACTTTGATTTTCTAAAATTAAAAGTGTCATAAAAACAAAAACAGGATTTTAAAACCTCTTTTCACTTTTATTCAAATACAAATACAAATAATTACATATATGTGAAAAATGTTATTTGTCTAACTTGTCAATTTGTTATTGTTTCTCTGTTTGTCTTGTTTTTATGCTATTTTATTCCTCTTTGTCCTCACTGTGGGAAGGCAGGAAAAAACCTACTGGACAGTTTCTAAACTGAGTCATTTCCACAGCTGGTAACGTTTTAAAAGCTGTATTTAAGTTGCACTCAACACATCTCAGGTACGCGAGCTCAGGGTGTTGCAGTAAATGTTAATGTTTCTTGTTAAATGGTAGTGTTTCTTGTATATGGTGTTATCTTGATCCTGAGGAATCGCTCTCTCATTCTGCCTTGCACAGAGATGTATGGTAAAATGACAATAAACTTGAAACCAGCATCCTATTCTTACAATAGTTAAAATTTAAAATGATTCTGGTGGTGTAAATTGTTTTTATTAGAGAAAACAATCATGGTGTACATTGGTGCAGAAATGCCATGAATGTTTTTTTTTTGTTGTTCTGACTCCTGTGTTGAGACATGTTTTGTCTCTGATAACCACAAACACAAGAAGAGTTTTCTCTTGTCGGCAGATGGTATTTATTGTGTATCTGATCTGAGCACAGTGAGACCAACAGCTGAGAGCATCTCTGTACACAGAATCGAACTTGTTTGTTTTCAGCTCTCTCTGCCTCATAGCGTGTTCTATTCATTGTCTCATTGCCTTTGTTCAACCTCACTTTAATGCATGAAAATAACTTTTTCGCACATCTGCCAAAGGGCTTATAAACTGGAGCAGTTATAGGAGAAAACTGATGAGGTGGAGGTGAAAAAAACACCAAAATACAAAGCGTAATGATGTATTATTGTTATTTTCTATAACAGGATGCCTTGGAATGTATTATCAAGCTTATAGTGTATCACGGCCATTACTGCAGGCAAAAAGAAAGCAATTTTTATAAAGTCATATTGTTTTATAGTTCTCTTGTAGTCAGTTTAACCTAATTTAAGGTCACTGTCAGAGTCACTAGTGAGAGTTAACTGTAGAAAGTTCTGTTGCTATAGAAACTTGCATTTAATTATCTCCGGGGCACTAATCATGAACAGTGAGCAGAAGTACAGTACTGCGTGAAAGGTTTCTAAAAGTAAAGATTGGATGCTTTTAAAAATAATGTCATGAATAGCTTTTTATTCATCAATAAACCTCATACAAAGTGCAGTAAATAGAAGAAACCTGAATGAAATCAATATTTGGTGTGAGCAGCATTTAGGCGTCTCAGCTGCTTCTGTCTCTTCATGTTAGTCCCAGACTGACTCCATGATGTTGAGATCAGGGCTCTGTGGGAGCCAGACCATCTGCTGCAGGACTCCTTGTTCTTCTTGTCACTGAAGATAGTTCTTTATGACTCCGGCTGGATGCTTGGGATCATTTCTCATACTGCAGAATAAATTTGGGATCGATCATATGCTACCCTGATTGTATTGCGCTATGGATAAGAATCTAAACATCTAAAATGCAGACAATGTTTGCACAGTACTGTATGCTCAAGGTGTCTGGTTTGGTCACAACTATTTTCTGTGGTCATGGTATAAGTATAGAGCACAGAAACACAGTAATGGTCAGACGGGGGTAATATTTTACTAATGTCCCTCTTACCAAAGAATGAATATATATACAGACGGGTGACAAATCAAAGGAAAAACAGGTCTGAATGCTTTTGCTGGCATGGTTTGGGTCCACTTGTCCCCTTAGAGGGAAAGGTCACTACAAATCAATACAAAGTTGTTGTGAGACATCACCTTTATCCTATGATGAAACCCTTCTATCCTGATGGGAGTGGTGTCTTCCAGGATGACAATGCCCCAGTTCACAGGACACGAGGGGTCACCGAATGGTTTGATGAGTATAAAAATGATGTGAATCATATGCTATGACCTTCACAGTCACCAGATCTCAACCCAACTGAACACGTATGGGAGATTTGGACTGTTGTGTTGGAGAGCGCTCTCCACCACCGTTATCAAAACACCAAATGAGGGAATATGAGGGAAAAACACACCTGAGCTGCAGTGTCTTTTGTGCAGAAAGACACATGGTTGGAAGCGGGAAATGAACAGTAGTCTCCAGTGGCAAATCTTTTTGTCGTCTTGCCAACTAGCTAGCCATCCCCCAAACCTGCCTCCTCCTGATAAGGAAGTCACCTTATATTGACGTCACCTGAACAGCATCACTTCCCCGAGTCATCTTTGCCGACCTATACTGTCGTTTTTCTGTGAAGATGGGCTGAACCAAATCACTAAATTATTCTCAACAACTATCTTGTCTCATCTGTGATACTGTTATTTTATTTTTCTTTTTAATATACTTGCAGAGAGACTGCAAAGTAAGGACTATAGTGTAACCTGTTGCTTTGTGCGTATGAAAGTAAAGTCTTTGAATCATGAGTCTTATCCACTGTTAAAAAGTTTTTTGTCCACAGTCGAGCTATGAGAAACAGTTTTCTATTTATTAAAGATGAGAGGCAAACTTCTGAAACTTTATCTGATATTTGCATGTGTGTGTTTGTGTGTGTTACAGAGCCCTACAGCCCGGCAGTGTGGGTGATGATGTTTGTGATGTGCCTGTCGGTGGTGGCTGTCACCGTCTTCATCTTTGAGTTCTTCAGCCCCGTGGGATACAACCGCAGCCTGCAGAGCGCCAAAAGTAAGAGACGGAGTCACTCCGGCGTCGGCACGCCAATCAACCCGCTGCCACTGCTCATTTCACATTATTACCAACTTGTCACTTCGTCAGTTATGTAAGCGAAGGGGGGCTGATTTGAGGAGGGCATTTGCTCAAATTATACAAAGGGTCCCACTTTTTTTCCACTGCATATGAATCAAAACAATCACCTCACGCCCACGATCCAGCTTATTTATTTTTAACGAAACAAACACTGACAGCAGGGTGGTGGTTGATTTTGACATTTTTACAGTACTTGTCAGTTCATCATCTATTCCAACTGTTTACTGGCTGCGCCTTTGTGCTGCTACATTCATTTTAAATAATCATCTGGAAATGTTGTTCATTACTTTCTAATAAAGTGACACATTTGGAATTACACTGAATTGGAGTGACAGGAAGGTTTGTTCATTACAAACCATTACAAATTACTGGCAGCTGTGGCTCAGAGGTAGAGCGGGTCACCCACTAATCAGAAGATCAGCGATTTGATCCCTGTCTCCTCCAGTCCACATGTCAAAGTGTCCTTGGGCAAGATACTGAACCCCAAATTGCTCCTGAAGGCTGTATCATCAGTGTATGAGTGTATGTGTGAATGAGCATTAGAAACTTGTCCTGATGAGCAGGTTGGCACCTTGCATGGCGCCCTCTTTCATCAGCATATGAATGTGTGTGTGTGAATGGGTGAATGTTGGCATTTAGTATGATTTCTGTATGCTTTTTTTCCCCCACACATTGTTTTTAATCTTACACTTTCTACCTCATAAATATAATTTCTCCTCCCACTGTATTTCATTTCTCTCATTCTACAAAACTTCTAGAAACTCTATATAGTAAAGAGTTTCTAAGTTCAAAGGTCCATTTACTAGATTGCACCAATATCATACATCACTTTTGTTGGGACCCCTGTTTTTAGAGTGTATCAGCCATTATCTCAACATATTAAATCAACATCTTAAGTTCTAAGACAACCTGGGAAAGATTGAGGAGGCCACTTGTGCCAGACACGAAAGACCATCCTTGAACTGAGAAATGGGGAAATCTCCCCTCAAAGGATGAGGCTGGCAATTTTCTTATTGTCAAGAAATCTCATGTGCAAAGCCAGACCGACAATGAACTGATCTACTTACAAGTATTGTGTGTGTATCCAAAGCCTGATATATCTTATTCCTTTGTGCTGTAGTCCTCTGTTGTCCAAAAACCTATTAAAAATGTCAATGAGTCACACCGCTACACTGGGTGACATGTTCCTTCACCACAAAGAGTTTGGGCTTGTTAGTTTGTTTAGAAATGGTTCCATTTACAGTGCTTTGCTAGCTTGTTGTGCTACATATCAAAATCTGTTGACTTTGTACTAGCTAGCCGCTATGTGAACAGAATTGAGTTCCCTCACATGGCAGTGGCATCTGCATTACAAAGATCTACTCTCTAGGAACTGAAAATGTGACCCATTTCTAAATAAACAACCAAGCCCAAACTCATTTTGGCAAAGGAACATGTCACCCAGTGCAATGGTTTGACTCATTGATGTGTTTTTAATAGTTTTTGGACAAAAACGGAGGTCTACAACAGAGAGAAATAAGATAGATCAGGTTTAGGATGCTCACACAATAAATGTAAGTAGATCAATTTATTGTTGGTTTGGCTCTGCACATTATATTTGTTGACTATGAGAAAAATATAGAAAAATGCCTACCATATCCTTAAATATGACCACTTTTTATCATGTGACTTCCATATGAAGACCACCCAGATGCAGCTGAAAGCGGTGGACTTTTGAGTTTAGATTATCTTTACAATAAACATCCTAGACACAGAGACTGTTGTTGGCCACAATCTTGAATGCTTTAAAATGACAAATCATTTCTTTAAAGTATATTTTGTCAAAGCTTTGAGATATCCATCTAAGACCCAAATACAATAGAGGTGAATTGAGTTTTCATTGATGGCGCCCAAAACATCAGACAGTTTTCTAAGGGACTACTTTTAACTGAGGAATAATTCCACTTTGACCAGCCTTTTGCTTCTGGAAAGACATATTGCTGTTGATGTTTAGAAATTTAAATCACCTCTGTTTTGTTGTAATGGTAGAAGAAAGTACGGCAGTAATTATCAACCAAATTAAATTAGGGGTGTGCCCGAATACAAATACATTATTCGGTAAAGCACAAATAGTGGGCTTTTTTTTTTTTTTTTTTTTTTTTTTTTTTAAAAAAATTTTTTTAAAAAAAATATTATAAAAAATATTTGTTTTTTTGGGGAAAAAAAGCCCATGTTAAATACCAGTGCGCAGGTTGGTAACATCACTATCTCCGTCTCTCCCCTCTGCTCCGCTGATACATTTATCAGCTGGTCTCAACGAGGGGAGTCACATCCACCTGCTACATGATGCACATTTCCTAATTTGGACATCACTTCTGGAGTTGAGGGTGTTCCCCAGAGATAAAGCTGAGCTACTGATACATGCAAAGTGTTCCTGATGGACTCTTCATAACCTGTTGTTCCCCTTCTCCTTTCCACAAAATTAGGTTGTAAAAAATAGTCAATAAATGAAAAGTGCAAAGCAATAATTGCCTTTGAAGTTCTTCCCTACACGTTACACGCTGTGCTGTCTCTGTGTTATGGGTGTATAAATAGGTAGAGGTCTGCCTGCAATGAGGCGATGATTAAAGATATAGCTCAGTAGTCAGCGCAGTCGTCTGTGATCTGGGAGACTACAGTTCGAGACCCAGTGTGGGGACCTCCTTTGAAAGGTAGTTCATTCGTTAGCACTTATTATATTACTTTGATTTTAATAACAACAAAAACAGGATTTTTAAGCTTCTTTCCACTTTTATTCGAATACCGATACAAATACAAATATTATCAACAAATATAGATACAAATACAAATACAAATACTGGCCTCTCTGCACATCCCTATTATCTATATGACAACATAGCTTTAAGCATAGTTTTAAGTAAGATGATTTGGGTGAACTGACCTTTCAATAAATGGTTTCTCTTCTTTTCTCCTCCAGCTTTCAAAGTTTTAATGAGCTGTAAAGCAATATGAAGTCTGCTATGGACCTTGATAGATTATTCTCTTCCTTCTTTTCATTACATTCATTTCATTTTCTTGCATACATTTAGTTCTATTTCCCTTTCAGTGCAGAAAAGTTGACAACTCAGTAGATTCTTCATACCGTCATATTCACTCTTTCTTTACCTTCCAATTTATACTTGCAGAGAGCCATGTGTCTCTTCATCCAGTAGAAAGAAATGCATGGCGACATTTCATCTTAAATTACCAACTACATTCCTCTCTGTTTTTTCTATTTTGTCTCTCATTCTTCTCTCCCGTCTGAAACGTTGAAACTTCACAGTGTGATAATTCTAGTGCCAGGTTTAATCTTTAATAACTCTATATAGGTCTTTCCACTACCCCCACTTTGACTCAATCTCCCCTGTTTGAACTTCCAACATCACACAGTTCTTAGATCACTGTAGGGAAATGTGTCCCTGCAATCACTGCAACCCAAGATTATAATGAATGTACTGTACACTATAAAACGTGGACACTGCTGTTTACATGCTTTTGTGTCCTAGCTACTGTTGTTGTTCATGGTTTGGATGAGGTTTCTGTAGTTCCAATGAAGGGGGATCTTAATGCTACAGCATACAATTATATTTTACACAATATTACAAATTATATCTTGGGGAATACCATTTCCCGTGTATACATGACAATGTTCCACTGCAAAAAATGACATCTATAAAGAAAAGGTTTTCTGAGTTTGTCCTACACAGAATCCCTAAGTCAAGTCAAGTCAATTTCATTTGTATAGCCTAATATCACAAATCACAAATTTGCCTCATGGGGCTTTACAATCTGTACAGCAATACAACATCCTCTCCTTAGACTCTCAGTTTCGGACAAAGAAATACTCCCCCAAAAAACCCTTTAACGGGGAAAAAAATGGAAGAACCCTCAGGGAGAGCAACAGGGGAGGAATCTCTCTTCCAGGACAGGCAGACATGTAATAGATGTCATGTGAAGTATTGACCTCAACCCCATTCAACACCTTTGGGATGAACTGAAGAGATACCCAAACATGTTTTAGGGCATATAAAATCCTCTGCTTGGAATAATAAAATGTGTCTGACATGTTTTTTCACAAAAATTCTTAAAATAGCATTCTTTCCTTCTACCTCATTAAAATCCAGAATCTAAAAATATGCATATGTTTCATTTCAAAAGTTGAAATGCTGGACACAACTTGTCTCCTACTTTACTGAAAAGTCCATTCTCAGTGTTCAAGGCTTCAAGTTTCCACATCACACTTTTGTAAGTTGCATACTGGACCACGATTGGCTCCAAACTAGTTGTGATGTCACAAATCATGTCCATAGGTCCCTTAAACTCCAATTTAAGGTGAGCACAGAGACACTTTCTTTCTTCAGCAGATGAATGTGAAACTCTGCACATACATTATTCTGCACAGTGAAGCTCAAACATCCAACTGAAGGAACAAGAAGAAAAGTACATTTTTGACTGGAGGGGGACTGTAAGCAAATGACGTAATGAGGAAACAGGAATATATGTTTGGTATGAGTGATCTGAATCTCCTAAAAGAAACTGTTCTCTCTTGAACCCTGTCCTCCTCTCTTTCTCAGAGTCGGGTGGATCTAAGTTCACTATAGGGAAGTCAGTCTGGCTGCTGTGGGCTTTGGTCTTTAACAACTCTGTGCCTGTGGAGAATCCCAGAGGAACCACCAGCAAGATCATGGTAATCACTCCACCTCACTCACTCACTGACTGACTGACTGCCAGACTAATCAGTGGATTGATTTGCTGATTGCTCCATTGTTTAATTTATTTAGTGGTTAAATCACTGGTAAACACATAGCCAGCAGTAATTTGATGATTTGCATTTAAAAAAAAACAAAAACAAAACCTGTGTGAGTCTAGGTTTTTTAGATGTCTAATAATCTTTGTTTCAACAGCATTTAAAGGACAATATGTTTGGCATATACATTGCATTGCATTTTCCACTATATTCAGCCTCGTTTTGACATCTAGGTGTCTTTTTAACTAGATCTTTTTTAACTCATCAATGCTTCCTGGGTAGCATTAGTTGTCAATTAAGTTTTTTAGTTACTTTAATAAACTATATGACTATTTGATTGGTTTATTGACTTCATACGTTTACTGACAAGTAAAAATATAATATACCACCACTTCATCTACAACTTTTAATTAGTTTCAGGTGTTTCTGTCCCACACACACCAACATTAATTTGCATCATAAAAACACAAACTAAAACTCACAAGCTTCATAAGCCGGTGCAATCAGTTTGAGAATGTTTTTTTTTCACTTGTTCATTTAATACCTACTGTTTACTCTCTGCCCTCACGACATGAAAAGAAAAATCAGTTGAACGCCTCCTCCCTAGTTTTGTGTAGACCCCAGGAAGAGTAGCTGAAGTTTTCTGCATCAGCTAATGGGGTTCCTTATAAAATCAAATCAAATCTTCTACTGCAGAGTTAAGAGCCACAGGAGGTGAACAACTCGAGGTGTCTTCCTCTTTTCTGCCTGTCTGCTTGAGTTCTTTTCACAACAACCCTAATCATCTCAAGAGCTCATTAACTGCTCAATAGGCTTTTACAAGAGGGGGTCAGAAGAGAGAAGAAAAAGCTGATTCTTTTTTAGTTCTCTTTTCTTTGCAAATGTTGTAGTTTTTAGTTAAACTGCTGGTTTGTAGGCTGTGTGCAACTCTGCAGTTAGAGCACGACAAACGGTCCTATAGCACATCCTACCTTTTCCCCTTCATTCAACTACAGAAGAGTTTTTTTTAAATACACTGAAGAGACAACTGTGTGAATATTTTGATTTGACAGCAGCATCACTCCAAATCTGATCTATTGCCAGTTAAAATATCTGCAGGTAATTACTTGCAAAAAACTCCCAAAAAACCAAAAACAAAACAAAATAAAACTAACCTTTATAATAAAGGCTTATTCTCCAAATGACCTCCATTCATTAGTTCATTTTTCATACCTGCTTAAACCTATTCCAGGTCATCAGTGTCTATCCCAGCATGCATTAGATGGATAATTGACAACCGTGTATTACTGATATTACACATTAAAGTTTTAATAGGTCTTACATTGCTCCAAGGATCATAAAACACACCAGGGAACCATTGTAAACCAGGAAACCGTCCTTCAACCCTCACGTTAGGACGAATCCTCCTGCTGAAGTGGGGTCGTATGAGGTACTTATCCATAGTCAGTGTATTACCTGCAATAGATTTGGGTCGGCATGCTCCCAGTTTGGAGAAACAGACAGGAGTATTAGCACGGAAGCTAAGCAATGTACTGCTGTGGATGGGGACAGCAGCCAACTAAATAAAGACGCACCTAAAAATCAGTGTTTGCTATATTTAGAATATTTTCACCTCCTTACCTCACTGTCAGATAGCCTTTTACTTTCGCATTATATCTTCTCCAAATCTATACAACCCTTCTTCAAAAAATACAAACTATTCCTTTATTCCTCATACTTTTTTTTCAAAATTACACCTCAGTTGCCTGAGCTAAGAGTGTACATTTTTCATCTTATTCATTAAGAAAATTATGCAAATGAATTGTTGGCATAAACACAGAGTACTGTGGAAGCAAATAGCCCCTTTCATCACTGACTGCAAGTATAAATTTGATGTTAGTACTAATCCATATTTCTCACTTGCTTCCTGGCTGGATGTGTTAACAGTGCAGCATCTTAGAGAAATAAAAGCAGCACTTATGAACAATGAAATGTCTCGACACCAAACCTTTCAAAGGATCTTTTATCTGTGCTACAGAAATGCGTGTACCCAGATCCTTTACGAAGAGGCAATACCACAATGTAAAAAATACCACATTACAGATGAAGGTCCTGTATTCAAACATTTTCTTGGGTACAAATAAGTTATGAAAACTGTACTCAAAGTACAAGGATGGAGATATTTTACATTTTGGTTATCATCATGAAATGTGTTGGAGTGAGCCGAGCTTGCTGTTCATCTGGGTTTCCAACCTTTATGCTTCATGAAGCATCAAATATTTTCATATTTTTTTTGCAATGTACAAGTAACTACAGCTGTCAGATACTGTAAATGTAATAGAGTATAAAGTATTTTCTAAGGCAGCATATTGCCGCCATCATGGGAAAAAATATTGTTTCTTCTTATAACGAGAAACTTTCCTTTTCATGTTTTAACAAGATATTTTTTATATTATTCTGAGATATTTTCTCATTATTAGTAGGTACCAAATTATTTAGAAACTTGTAATAACAACACATCACTTTATTTTGTTATATCACAAAACATCCTCATTATCTTACAAAATGGACATTCGTCATTAAAACAAAGTTTTCTTGTTATAACATAATAAGTTGTTATAACATTATTCCCAATAATAATAACGTTATAATTGTGAATAACATGAAAAATATCTTGTTTTAACATGAAAAGTATCTCATTAAAACAAGAAAAGTTTCTTGTTACAACAAGAGACTGAGCAGTAGTATAAAGTAGTATAAAATGGAAATACTCCAATAAAGGACAAGAACCTTACATATGCACTTTATTTATGTATTTTTATTTATTTATTTATTTGAGTGCAATGTTTAAATGCATGTGCTTTTTCACTTTCCACCACTGGTGCTGATTACATTTTTGACAGGGATATAATATTCATATGTATGACTGACGATAATGCTATGGCATGAAGATGTCAGGAGGGGAGTGCAAGAAAAAGAGAATTTCCCAGTAAAGTGTGACTTTATCATCATTATACATTTAAGTTCAAGTAGAGAAGGACAAATGCTGAAGTTGTATTGACATTTTTTTAAAGGCTGAAGTGTCATTCTGACAAATAAGACTCTACCCTCCAGGCAAGACAGAGCTTCAGCAGAGCTATGAAATGCCAAGAAGTGAAAATAATGTCACTGGAATCTTAAAATACTTCCATACCTGACAGACTCAGTCCTCATTGATCTTACTCTACCTCACTCCTCCTTCAGGTGCTGGTGTGGGCCTTCTTCGCTGTCATCTTCCTGGCCTCCTACACTGCCAACCTGGCTGCCTTCATGATCCAGGAGGAGTACATCGATACAGTGTCGGGACTGTCAGATAAGAAGGTAGGGAGGGAAGGAGGGAGGGGTGGAAAGATGGATGTGATGGGGTTGATTGATGGATGTATTCATAAACAGGTGGATGGCCAGACAGACTGATAGATGAGCAAGGAATTTAGCTTAGTTAGAAGTGACTTTAAAGTTTCCATAATGTCAAACTTTGAAAATAAGAACATTCAAGGCTTTTGTTAACCTTTAAAAGCAAACAGAAGCAGACGAGAGAGGGAACAGAAATGAAATCTTCCAACAAAGGTTGTTTTGTCTCTTCCAAAACGGGTGGATAACTTCAGAATAGCTTGAGTTCACAGAAAAGAAGTGAAATACTGTATATACTCCCTCAAACTCGTCCCTCTCCTTGTTGCCTACTCTTTTATTTCTCAGTGCAGTTTCAGCAGAACTCACAAAACTGTATCCTGCTGCACTGACACTTTAAAAGCTCATCTGTTTTATCAGACTACCCCTGTAGCAGAGAGGCCCCTCTTTGAAAGTGAAGACTTTGAATCTTTGTAGCAGTTCATCCTGCGGCAGTGTTCAGCTCATCTCCACCCTTTTCGTCAACCGCTCATTCACTTCTCTTTCCTTTTATCACTTAAATCTTCGCCCACCTTCTCTTCTCGTACAGTTCCAGCAGCCGACAGAGCAGTACCCGCCGCTTCGTTTCGGCACAGTGCCAAACGGCAGCACAGAGGAGAACATCCGCTCCAACTACCCCAACATGCATCAGTACATGATCCGCAACAACCAGAAGGGTGTGGAGGAGGCCATTGACAACCTCAAGACAGGGTAAGGCGAAAAGTGAATTGAGCCAGTGGTGGTGAAATACTGATGAGTTTCAAAACAACTATAGCAAAGAGAAGTAGAGGAAATGAGGAAACTTAAAGTTATAATCCTTGAGATTTTCGTGAAATCTGATTTTTGATATTGTTTATGGTCAGCAGTTTTTCTGCAATAGCCATTCAATGTATGTCGTAATACAGCAGTCAGTTATTAAAAGCATAATAACAACAAAAATGGGATTTTTAAGCCTCTTTCCACTTTCATTCAAATACAAATACAAATACAAATAATTTTGCTGCCTCAACAAATACAGATACAAATACAAATACTGGGCTCTTTGCACATCCCTAATATGCACTTTATTTATGTATTATTATTTAATAATACAAATACTTGACTAAGAGAAGTAAAGGAAATGAGGAAGCTTAAAGTTATAATCCTAAAGATTTTCGTGAAATCAAACCTAATTTTTGATATTGTTTATGGTCAGCAGTTTTTCTGCAATAGCCATTCAATGTGTTTAGTAATAGTTGTCAGTAATTAAAAGCATAATAACAACAAAAACAGGATTTTTAAGCCTCTTTCCACTTTTACTCGAATACAAATACAAATACAGATAATTTTGCTGCCTTAACAAATACAAATACAAATACTGGGCTCTCTGCACATCCCTACTATGAACTTTATTTACATATTATTACGTAATAATACAAATACTGGACTAAGAAAAGTAAAGGAAATGAGGAAGCTTAAAGATATTATCCTTGAGATTTTCATGAAATCAAACCTGATTTTTTATACTGTTTACGGTCAGCAGTTTTTCCTGCAATAATCATTCAATGTGTTTAGTAATATAGTGGTCAGTATTAACCTCTCTATATAGCAGGTTTTATTGGTAGTGACATAGACCACCATTCCCACGCCGGATTCAGTTTGAACTCATGCACACAGAAAAACAGGAAAACATCCACAGGAAATGAAGCATGCATGTCATTCAAAAATGCAAATGTATCTAATTGTTATCCACCTCAGTATTTATTGTTCACTCTCTTCACACTGTGTCACAAATGTAAACAGAACATCCCACTGCTTCACATTAAAAGAGTTCAACTACCCAGATATGTGGAGGGACCCACAAGAAACACAGTGTACAGTATTTGTCACTGTGATCGCAATTGTTCTTCAAAAGGGCATCAACAAAACATGACAAAGGTCATTTTCAGTATTTGTTTTTTGTCAGCTGTTAGACGAAGAGCTGCAGACAACAAGCTACATACTTCTAACTTCTCAGCAAGATAATCTAACTTTATGTACCCTGCTGTTGTGTAGAAACTACTTGCTGCTGTGTGCAGCATGAAATTATTTCTGACTGAACAACGTTCATCTGTTTGGTTGCAGTGTAAACAGATTCACCAGTTTATCTTCTGTTGTATTTATGATGAAGTAGCTGTTGCTCAGGGAGTGTTTGCTGTATGAAACAGCATTTGTTGTTACTGTTGCCAAATCGACCAGAACTGTAATTTTCAGGATTACAATTTAAAATGATGCACCACTGGAGGACAGACTGTATTGCATTGTATTTAAAAGGAAACATAAGGATCATCTGTTTTAAGTTTTAATAAGAAATGTCCTTTACAGTAAAATGTCTGATATTTCTGCTTCTACTTATTTTTACTTTTCTTCTTATTACATCATATATTTACACTTTTAATACTTCTTAAATTTTTACTGGTATAGGAGATGAAAACCGCTAATTACCCTCACAGGTTTTTTCACGTCACTTCCCTGATTAGACGTCTTCACAGGAGTATGTACTCATCTTGATTGACATCTGTCTGACTTTCCTGTTTTTGTTGCAACATTCACTGCAGGAAAACCTGCGCATTTCATTTTCTTTAGCGTCACATGGAGTCTTTTGACCTCCTGTACAGTAATTACTGGCATATAGCTCCTTCAACCTGAGCATAGGACTAATTAGCCTGAATAATTGAAAACACCTGTGGTGCTGTTCAGATCGCTATCAAGAGGGACCTGATAACACATATCGCTGTGTACAGATATGTGGGTTAAACTGGGGCATGAAAATGGTTTTGTTCATAGCTCTATATGCTCACAGTGAAACAAAGTGAATGACGGCAGATGCTATACAGACATCCACCTCTTAAAGGAAGAGTCACTGCAAATTAAAGTTATTCTGAGTAAATGATATTTATCCTGTGATGACACATTTCTATCTGAAATCCGAATGGTCTTTTCCAGGATGATAATGCCCCCAATAATGCCATTTACAGGCCTCAACGGCTCACTGAACACCTACAATATGGGAAATTATGGATCGGTGTGTTAGACTAAACTCTCCGCAGTCTTCATTTAATATCAATGAGGCATTATCTGTTAGAAGAAGTTCCACATGTTTGTAGAATCCATGCCGAGGAGCACTGAAGCTGTTCTGGAGGCTCGTGGTGACTTATAACATGTTTATGGACACTTTATATAACCCATGTAGTTCACAACATGAAAAGAAGGAGATCTGACTTCCAGTAGAGATTACGGCTCAGTAGGCACATAAACAGCTGGAGGTGCATGTTGCATGTGGACAGATACATTTGTGGAAATGGAAGTATATCCACTGAACAGACATTTAACAGGCACACTGGTGGTGTGGATTCCCCAGTAGAGAAAATAGAGAATATTGTACAGCAGGCTAAAGTCCAACAAAGTGAAATACAGTATTTTACAAACTGGGTGGAAAACAACATATTACTACAGATCTACTTCTACTGTCATCCACTGTGAAGTCAAAAACTGCAAGTCAACTGCAGCCACACATCTGACAACAGCACTTACTTTAAATGAATATAGTGTGTGTCATCCTCTCTCCTCTGCTATATATATATATATTTTTACTTTTAACTTGAGGCAACGTTGTTGTCCGCAGCTCATTTCAATTACAGAACCCCCCCTTGTCTGACTCAACCTGTTAGCGCATCGATCCGCCTCGCCTCAGGAGCCCAGCTGACTGTTGTAACCTGTGCCACCCTATCAGGATCATAGCTACTAAATTAAGCACAAAGAGAAGAGAAGATAGAAAAAAAGTACCCTAAATAATACATGCTACCAGCAACCGCAGTGCAGGGGGGGGGAAGATCCCGCCATCTCAGCACCGGCTGCCACTCAGGCGCCTCTTGTCTTCAACGGGGGGGGTTTATTATCTGCCTTTGGGACCACAAAATACACAAAGCACTTGCCATAAAATATACACTAGCTCATCTTGTTTGAAGTGGGAGGGGGAGGGAGGTGAGGAGGAGGAGGAGGAGGGGGGAGTGATGTTAGTTGATGCAGATGAGAGTTCAAATGTTTAATGGGACAAACAAACCCACACGCAGTTTGGAATGCTGACAAGCAGCAGCCGCAGTCCTTAGCAGATTTGACGTACCGTGTTATTAAAACTCCCATGATGCATTCTCCTTTTTATCATCTTTACTCATCCTCCTCGTTTCTCTTACATCAGTTTCTACCTCTCTCGATCTCATTTCAATCCCCTCGTCTCTGTCATTACCCGCGCCGCTTATCTCTCTTTCGTTATCTTTTCTCTCTACCTCTCTCCGTACTGACGTTGTTTATGGAGGAAACATTAGTTTGCGCCGTCAAAAGCAAAGCGGTGAGATTTCTGTTTGATTTAGCTGTCGAGGCGCCGATCATGACCACTCAATCTCTGTCTTATCTTTCCTCTTCGATTCCTCTCCTCTCTTTCTCTCCTCTGACTAACTCTTTCGTTCTTTCCCTAATCCTTTTTCCACTCCTCTCTCCGGCCTCTCCCTCATACCTCATTAACTCCTTGCTCCCAGCTTGTCAACCTTTTTGCTTCTACTTTGCTCTTCCTTCTCTCCTCCTCATCCTTCCCTCAAATCGTTATTTCTAACCCCCCGTTTTCTCTCTTTTTCCTCTCACTCATCTCCTCCCTTCCTGCTCCATCTGCCCCTGCTGTTCACCTCTTTTCAATCTTCCATCCTTCAGCACAGTTTTCCTCTCCTCTCCTCTCCTCTCCTCTCTTCTCCTCTCCTCTCCCCTCCCTTCCTCTCCTCCTCCTCCTCCTCCTTCTCCTCCTCTTACTTGGGTTGTTCTGTGCAGCTCCCAAGTGCGAATATAAATGGCTATGAAATAGAAGAGCAGGTGTAGTTACGTATCCATCATCAGATACTCTGATATACATCATCAGTCTGAGCTGTTACATTCATTCCATTATTTTATGATGAAGTGTCGCAGCCCACTTGTGGTGTACACCCATCTTTCCTCAATCTGCCTTTTCTGCCTCTACTTCAGTGAGTAATTTCTAGGGATGCTACTTTTTTTTTTTCTCTTTTGATATAGTTTCATCTATTGATTATTTTTTCTTCAATTAATCAGTTAATCGTTTCATCGATAAAATGTCAGAAAACAGTGAAAAATGTCCCTTTACAAGCAGCAAAGTCATGTCTCTGATTGCTTGTTTTGTCCAGCTGTATAGACTGTAAATATGAGTAAATCCCCGTCTTATCGGCCTCGTAGTTAAAAGTAAAGAATTTCTGATGGCTATGACGTCTCCAGCTTGACAGAGGGGATTGCAGAATGGCAAAAATTACCATCAAAATGCATGTTAATGCTGGGCTGTACTTTAATATCATCATTTCAATCAGGAGAGACAAGTCTTTGGTGCTCAGACTCTACAGGGAGATTTTGAATCGAGGGACATCAGTCCAGCAAAATAAATCCCCCCCATGGAGTCCAGACACTGGTGGTGGTGGCTGATGACTTCTGAGACTGATAAAGCTGATGAAGTTGATGCACTGATGAATCTGCGAAGACTTGGCGGTGATGGGGAGGTGGTGGAGTGCACAAAATGGCACAATGAAAGCACTCAGGCAGAGAGAGAGAGAGAAAACATATTTAAAAAGACAGCCGCAATACGATAGGCTGACGATGAAGGTGTGTCACCGTGATGTTGGTTAGATGTGAACAGCTGATGTCTTAATTGATGCTCAGGGGAATGACAGCAAGGAAATTATGAATTAGCATGCATGAGAGACGGGAATGACAGATGGTTTGAGAAATAAAACAAAAGATAGTGTTCCTGACTGAACTTTGGCTACGCTTCATTTCATAGACTTTCAGCATATTTGTATCATAATAATATGAACATGTTTTAATTTTTACTACATTGCATTTTTCAAATCAGTATTTCTAAACATCTTTTTTTGATTTTCAATTGATAAAAAAAGAGTTATTTATTGTCATCTTGTCTGATGCTGTGCTGCAGTCTGATTGTTCTATATGTGATTCTTCCTATATTTGCTATATTGCAATAGATGCCAATACTTTTAAAAAAAAACATTTTTACCTTTGATTTCAACCATATTCGGTTCTACTGCAGAACCACCACCATCTGCAGTTCAATGAAAGTGACATCTGACTACACAGTTTCATATTATACCTGGTTTAACTTGATAACAAGCAAACGTGTATGTGAGAAAACAGATAACATTGGTAACTGTCTTCAATGATATGACTACAGGGCAGAAATGTTGGTAGCCATCTTGAAATAACACAAGATGTTTTTCTGTTTCTGCCTACATGGAGTTGCAAGAGGAAGAAATATATACTGATCTGATGTGAAAAATATATCCTGGAGATCTTAAAAGTGGCTTCTTCACAGTGTTTCGTGTTTTATTAAATCTGTGTGCATCAACCTTGTGCTGCTGGACCTTTTTTTGTAAAGGCATTCATAAAAATTCAAGAGAACGACTACTGAGTCCCACACAGTAAGACTGACTTTGTGACTTTTACAGAAGTGAATCTAAGTGAGTCTAATTTAGACATGACATCCACTTGTAAAATCGCCAGCACATTAACGTAACAATGTGCATTTCTGAAAGATGCTGTAGATGGAGATTACCGCAACAATGAGAATAACTGTGAGAATTTTCCAGTTGAAAAAAAGTGAGATTCACACACACTTCACTTGACTCACAGCTTTCCTTGTTGCTGCAGTGCTAGTTCCAGTCTATTGAGGCTATTGTAGGTGGATAAAACTGACATCCCTGCCTCCACTATGAAGAATATTTCATTGTGAGATTATCAAATCCCTTTTCATTGCCCAAGTCATTGTCTCAGTGCTGATTTATCCGATATATGTGTCATTTTGCGCTTCCTCTGTTGTCATTTAGCTCCAAGTCAGTGATTTTCATTCCTTTACTCTAATTTTTCTCCTTCCTTTCTTCCCTGCAGGAAACTGGATGCCTTCATTTATGACGCTGCGGTGTTGAACTATATGGCCAGAAAGGACGAGGGCTGCAAGGTAAGAAATAGATCTGTCAAAATCTGTCATTCTGTGAGTTGTTCCGGTTGTGCTGCAGTGCACACGTGTTTTCCTCAGCTCTCTACTTGCTATATGCTTTGCACTTTCTTCTTGCATTTTCTGATTTCCTAAATATTCTTCCAAAGAGAGCTATTACTGGTTACACTGGAAAGTTTCAGAGCCTTACTACAGACTCAGCTGCTAGCCTAGCTTAGCCTAGCATACAAAGCTTCTCCAACCAGCAAAAGACAACATAAAAGCTATGACTCCAAACCCAGCAAAATCAGTAAGCTGCGACTGATTGAGAGGATAACGTAGCTTGAAATGAAGATTTAAATGCTGCATTAAATAAATGAGGGTGAGCAAGACATTGACTCTGTGGCAGCTACTGCACAAGGTAAAGATCTGCCAAATGCTAATGGACGGACAGACTATTATACACAGGATTGCATTGGATGTAGGGCAACCCATCGCAGACTTGGCTGACATACTCCCTTGGATATGTCCTAACACCACTGGATTAGCTGCAGAGGCTCCCAAACTAGCGTTCCCTAATGACACTTCTTACTGGCACCGCATTGGCACTAGACTGAAAGCATCAACTCCAGCCAGGACTTGGTCTGATGTCGTGCCCTGCCCTGGATTAATTGCAGAGGCTCCCAAACCAGCCTCCCCTGATACTTCTCACTGGAACAGCACCGGCGCTAGACTGAAAGCAACTCTAGCCAGGACTTGATCTGACGTCTGCCGCTGCAGAGGCAAATCCGGCAAGAAGCTCACTCCACCACCTGACCTCTCATTGCACAACAAGTACGATCCTTTGACTAATACTAACTATGTTGAACACAGGGAAGCTAATCACACCACTAGCATTAAGGCTAACCAAATCCTAAGAAATAGCCCCAAAACCATGCACTGCTAGACCGAGGGCCAGAGGAGACACTGCTAACCTCATACCTGAGCCAGACACCATTCTGATTGGAGACTGTGAATAACACATCTGTCAGGGAGTTAACAGAGATGTTGCCAACTATCCTCTCTACACATCCAAGTGATATGAACATTATTATCCACACCGGATCCCTCGACATTCTGTGGAAATGTCAAAGAAAACTGGGTCTGAGATCATGAAAAAAGACCTCTCCCTGCTACTGGAAAAACTGATCGACAGTCAACTGCAACATGTACACATTTCTGGACCAATACCAAATTTTGGGAAAAGAATTGGATCTTTTTAGCAGACTCCTTGGCCTGAATACATGGCTGGCATCAGGGTGCTTCACCCATGGGATAAAAATTACTGGCAATTTCAGTATCTTTTGGAACTGTAAAGACCGCTTTAAACCTGATGAGGTTCATCCAAATATCATTGGATCCAGACTCCTTAGCACCAATCTACATCATGCCCTTGGGATGCTAAACCCAAAAAAGAATGTGTGGATAAGTGCAAAGGACAGTGTATACATACAGAGAGCCTGTATCTCTCTCCCCTCCCCTGAAGCTCTGCTGCACATCACCCAAGGCATTCAGAGGATGTCTCTGAATGCTCAGGCCTAATCAGGGATCCAACGACACCCACCCCGACCCATTTTCTCTACACAGTTAATGTGTAATGGCATTGACTTGGGTGAACTGACATTGTTTGAATATCTTCCTCTGGAACTCAATGCAGAATCATCAGTACTTCATTACATTATGTCGCCCACCAGGATATTCATCACTATTTCTGCAGGAATTCTCAGGGCTGATCTCTTTTGGTGTCACTAGATATGATAGGTTGATCCTGAATGGAGACTCGGACATTCATATTAATAAAAAGAAAAAAGAAAAAAGATTGACTCCAAAGCTTTGAAGCTTATGAATTTACTGGACAACTTTGAACTCACCCAATATGTAAATGAAGCCACTCATCAGCATGGTAACACTCTAGATTTTGTAATAACAAAAGGGTTAAACATAATATTCCAGTATTTGAACTACCTATATCAAACCATCACTGTGTGTCTTTTGATGCCAACCTAACCTTAACAAAGACTAAAAGGGAATATTTGGTTCAAAAGAGATTCCTACATGGCGAGGCTGAAGCAAAGTTCTCTAATATTATGAGATCATGTGAGCCATACAGTCATGACTGCTCTTTAAATGACATGATTGAAAATTTCAACAGTATCTTGTCATCTGCTTTAAGGACTGTTGCTCCACTAAAAGTTAATAAGAGGTCGACTGACAGAATCTCCCCATGGTTAAAATATAACAGTATTAATGAGATCAAGAGAATCTGTCAGGCAGCTGAAAGAAAATGGAGGAAAACTAGTTCACTGTAATGTATAAAAAGAAGCCATGACTGTCTATAACAAAGCAATATGTCAATTAGAGCCAGTGTTGCTGCTGATGTAAACACAGAAGATCTCAGCAAATCCTGTAAAAATCATGTAACCATGGGAAAATTCACTTGTATTACATTAATTGAGCTTTGCGAGACTGTCACTGAGTGTTACTCCACCAACCTCATGTATTGACCCTGTACCTACAGCATTTTTAAACGGGTGTTCGACAGTGTTTCAAGTTATGTCCTGAAGATTATAAATGCATCTTTTCAAACAAGCACTATCCCAGATGCCTTCAAAACAGCTGTTGTCAAACCATTACTAAAGAAATCCAACTTAGATGGTAATGCACTGACCAGCTACAGGCCGATATCCAACCTTCCATTCATTAGATACCTGAAAATATAGTTTCAGTGCAAATAAACTCCTTTCTTAAAGAAAACAATATCCTAGAGGACTGCAGCACTGAAACTGCTCTTACTAAAGCGACCTCGGACTGAACTCTGATAACAATAAGGTCTCAATTCTTATCCTCTTAGACCTAATCACAGCATTTGCTATGGCTGACCATGATATCCTAATTGATCGTCTGGGTTGGTCTTTCTGACTGTGTGTTAAACTGGTTCAAAACATACATGAAAGGGAGAAAGTTTTACGTCAGTCTTGGAGATCATGTGTCTGAGGAGCATGACAACTGCTTTGAAGTTGCACAAAGGAGCTGCCTTGGCCTATTATTATTATTCACTATACATGCTGCCACTCGGTGACATCATCAGAGAGCACAATGTATGTTTCCATAGTTACGCGGATGACACACAACTGTACATCTCCGCTGAACCAAATGATGCTGCAGCTATAAACTCCATTACTACCTGTCTTCTGGCAATGAATAAATGGATGAGCAATATTTTCTTGAAGTCAAACGAGGATAAAACTGAAATCTTACCAGTTGGCCCTAAAACAAAAACAGAACTGCTGTTTATTAATCTGAGGAAATTATCTTAGATTCAGATCTAAGCTTCAGGTCCCACATTAACAAGGTGTTGTCATTTTTCCACCTTAGAAACATAGCCAACGCACAACCATTTATAAATCAAACAGATGCTGAAAAACAGATTTGTACCTTCATTTCAAGCCGACTTGATTACTGTAAAGCACTTTTTACTGGCCTCCTGGAAAAACCACTGAGACACTTCAGCTCATTCAAAACTCAGCTGCAGCTCAGCTATTAACCAGAAGCAAGAGGAGAGAACACATTGGTCTAGTTTTAACTGCTCTGCACTGACTTCTTGTAACATTTAGAATTGATTTTAATTTCCCCCTCCTTACATACAAAGCCCTTAATGGGCTAGGACCAAGCTACATTGCTAACTGCCTTGTTAACTATCTGCCTTCAAGAGCATTGCGATCATCTGCTGCTGGTTTATTGGAGATTCCCAGCAACAGCGAAAGACAATCGGGGATGCAACGCCCCAAAGCTATGGAACACACTACCGATAGATATCAGGGAAGCCAGCTGACTAAATATTTTTAAAAGAAAGCTAAAAACTCTTCACTTTAGCCTTTAACTAGCTATGACTTTCCTGATACAGTCGGAAATTATTTTTTGCACTGCTGCTTCTTTTAAAATTGTATTTTACTTAATTTCATGCATTCTATGTATTCTATTCTTTTACCATTATTATTATTATTATTATTATTATTATTATTTTTATTTCATAGCTCTGCATAGTGGCACACTCATACATATGGCAGCTAGGCAGCTATTCTTGAAGTCCCTTTACCCTGCAGCTACTGTATGCTACAAAACAACCACAACATATTCACAATAAGCATGCCAAATGAGCACTTCTACAAGAGCTACATCTGCATTAAATAAATCAAAACACATCCATTGCATTTATATTTGTCCCTCGTGGCATGTAGCTAGTTAATATTGTCGTTTTTTTGGACAGTGCTGTTGTTGATTTATTTATAAGTTTGCATTTGATATGGCTCCCACAGTGAGAATAAAAATCCAGCCCAGTGATCATTTGTAATAAGGTCTGTGGGAGGCCTGAGCTCCCAGCAGACTCATACAACAGCCACTGCTGCAGTAATTATTACAACTGATGTGAATCTATATTAATTCCTCCACTGAAATAATATCCCGCACTCCAGCTTTGGGATGTTTGGGGATGTCGATATTAGAGCTAAGCCAACTGTTTTGCATTTATGTTACAGTCACAGTACACAAAAAAAATATTACAGCGGAAATTAGGCTAATTTTCCATTGCTCATTACCATCTGTCTCTTTGAATCTGACTCTGTCTATGGATTTGTGTGTGTGTGTGTGTGTGGGTGTTTTTGTGTTTTATTCCACAAGGTGATGACCATCGGCTCTGGTAAGGTGTTCGCCACAACAGGCTACGGCATCGCCCTGCACAAGAACTCCCGCTGGAAACGGCCCCTGGACCTGGCGCTGCTGCAGCTGGTTGGAGACGGTACGGCAGAAGGGAGGGGGTGGTGCATTGATGCAAGGATGGGGATGACAGATGTAGTATTTGAGTCACAAGACATTTCCTCATAAGAGCAGAAAGTTACAAACATTTTCAGCTATTTGTTGCTCAGAAACGTTGGCTAGTCATGAGGTTGATGCAAGTAAAACATAATGATCAAGGGGAAAGTTTCAGTCATTGAAATCTTGAAAATGAAAACTTTTGTCAAGGTTAAGAAAATAATTTTCTGTGTAGGGACATTTGGTGATCATGCAGTTAATGAGTGCCTTCTCTCAGTAACAACAGAATTACTGTGATTTTATATCATTGTTGCAAAATCCCTTCAGGTCAGGTCAGAGTGAAGTGGATGGTCATGTGACTTTGACACTGATCAAAGGGGCCCTGTGGACAGGGGCGGAGCTAGGCTCTCAGAACAGAGGGGGTGAAGCATTCTCAAGGGGCCTTTCTAAAACAGTCATTTTAAAATGCGCAACTGTAAAAAAGCTGATATATCCTATTCAGAATCAGGATCAGAATCAAGACTATGTCTCAGGAAACATACAGTGAAGCCACTTTGAGACAAGCTTGTTCTGAAGAACAAAAAAGAAAACAGGTTGCCAGCCACGTTCAAATGTTTCAGCACTGACGACCGCATGTTGTGCTCTACATACACCGACTGACCAACAGTTCAGCACCACCACCAATAGACAGCGACGAACCAGGTGCTCTGTCTCCGTACCATGTCTTTCTAACACAGGAATAACATAAACATAAAATAGGCACAGCGGTCTACAACACTACAAGGCCTGTTCAAATACAAAGTGGACCCGCTCAACACACAGCAAAGTGAGGTTGAATAGTCTGGCCTCATCCACACACGAACGCAAATAGCTCTTAATGAACCTCAGAAGGCTGAAACTTTGTCTGGCAAGTTTCATTCACCATAAACATAAAAAGACATGAATATCTCATATTTTGGATAAAGTTTTCAGCGAAGTTAGTCATAAACTTTGAATCGCTGCTTCTGCGGTCTTCACTTCCCGCAGAGTTAACGAGCAGAAATACGGACAGCGCCGCTCTGCCATTGCAACCCACATTGTGGTGGGAGGGGGTATTACACCCATAGTGATAAGAACTACCATAGAGAATGAATAGAAGAAGCTGAGAGAGTTTAGTTCTCCTATTCCTGCTGCACAACCCGGGTTGAGTGCCACGTCCCCAGCGGGCCCCAACCGAGCGTGGGCCCTGGTAAACAAGCACAAGTTATATTACTCACCAAAACACATTGTGTGTATCCTTGAGGTGTAACAGGTGTTGAATGCTTTTCCTTCCTCATAAAACATTAGCAAAGCTGATTTTTAAAAGTATTTTAAATCCTGCACTGTTTACGTCAAACAAATAATTGGCAGGAATATGTACTGCCTACATGTGCATCCTCATGTGCACGTGCAAAAGACAAATAAAAGGAAGAGTGAAAAACTGCTCCATAGCACTACTAGAGGTCAGACACTCCAAGGGGTACCTTTAAATACAAATTATACTTTCCACATCTGCAGAGCTGCAAGAGTCTGTTTTCTAATCCAATTTTTTACTGGGAATTTAAATCAGACTCAATATCTTAAGTTCTTTGGATGATGGCTTATAAAAATACATTTATACTTCATGTTTAAATTCCTGTTCAAGTCACAAAACATCAAACATAAAGCTGCTGGCTGAGGTGGTCTGCATGTGCCCAACATATATACATGCTTTCTATTGCTTGGCATTTCAACCTCAGGAAAACAACCATAAAACTTGAACAGCATTTTCCAATCTATCAATATAAATGTGGCTGCAGCCTCAGAGGGTTACGGTAGGTTTTATCAGTGGATGTTAGATACAATTAATGTTCGGAATAAAGGAGGAGAAAGTTCAAAGTTAGACGGGAATGGAGAAGGAGCGAATGGTAGAAGGAAGAGGAGAAATGAAGTTATGAGGGATGAAGATGGGGGAAAGGTGTGATGAGGTCGGTGAGGGTCAGTGGAGAGAAATCAATGCAGAAGGTTAAAGGGAGGAAGAGCTAAAAAAAAAAAAGAAGAAGGGAGGTGTGATTTCTATCGAAGCTGTCAGATAACACACTTTTTCTCTTTGTTCACACGCTCGTTAGCACATCATACATTCTCTGTCTCACTCCCTCTTCATTTATTTCACTTATTTGTTATTTATGCATGTTTTATAGCAGTCACCTTCTATTTGAGAGATGTAACTCGTGTCAGGTTTTCACCCTGATTTTTCTTCTCTTTCTCTGAAGCTGTGAGATATATTTAAAAAGTTCCTCAGAGATTTTTTTTATTTTTTTATTTTCTCATTTTTCTCTCCATCTTCTGACTTATTATCTGTACATGCTAATCTTGGTTGCAGACTGTAAAGACCTTTATTAAGTTGAACTTTCTTTTCACATTTCTCTCTTGAATTATGAGTTGTTTTTTAATTCTGTAAAAGTTTTACAATTTGTCTGTATCTATTAAAATAAATTAGACATTAAATTCACTAGAAAGGTTGCCTGTTGTCTAGAAAATGCAGTTCAAATTTGATTATTTTCTTAAAATAACGCTGCAAAACGCCATCATCCAAACACTGAGTTTGATGCTTAGAATTCTTGGCAAAAAAAAAAATGTATTGAAAAACACAGTACAGCCTTTGAGCAGTGATAATTCTGTTGCTCCAAATGAGAAAATAAAGTATCTGGTATCAAAAAGAAGCAGCAGTTGATCCTGAACAACAGCTAGAAATATGCAACACAAATACACACACACACAGCTACACTGCATATTATCTTGGCGAAACATTATCTTTAAAAAGAAGCTCACATATGTGTCTGCTTTTTTTTAAAAAACATTTTCTCAGATGCAAAAAAAACACATTAACTGTTCCAAAGCCATCCCTGAAAGATGACAGCAACAACAATAACTGTGGGAAAAAAAACAGACAAACATTAAGTTATTTTTTAACAACCAACGTTTTCGAACAAAAAACCACCATCTTGGGTGAAAAAGGGTAGCGCGGAAGAGAGAGGAAGACAGGCAGATGAGATGAGTCAGAGAAAGAAGAAAGAGGAGAGAAAAGATGAAGAACAGCATGGCGGAGACAGATGTGAGGAAAAAGAAAAGAAGATTGGAGGTGTTCACAGCTCCTTCTGCTACTTTTAACAGCACAATTACCTGGCTGGCATTGTTAATCGTTCTGTTTATGCCTGTTTGTGTCAATCATTTTCTCTCTCGCCGTCTCACGGTTCTGCATCTGATCTGTGTATCTATGGAGGAGGAAAAGTGAAAGATGGAAAGGTAGAAAAAAATATTTAAGGAAAAGCTTGAATCCTTCAGCATTTACAGTTACGCAGGGAAGCATTGTCTAAATTAAAACTCTCCAACTGTACCGTCATTAAAAATCATGGATGCTCACAGAGATGAGATTACAACACTGTGGACATCAAGAGAAACATCCAAAATGAGATGCAAATACTCAAAAATACAGTATGTACAAGATTGTCCTCTTGGTAGATAAGTTTGTTTCTGCAACAACGACAGACGTATCAGTCTTCTTTCTTCTTCTAAAACAAATGTAATGTTTCTTGTTGATGCACTGAAATGTTTTGGCTATATTTTTGCTCTCCTCTATTCATGCAAGTTGCATTTAATTGAGCAGAACAGGGTGAAGAAAGGAGGCTTATGAGAGAGATAGAGAATAACTTTTACACAGTGACCTTGACAGATTCCTTTAATTTGGTTTGCAGCAGTCAGAGGGACTCTCAGTATTAAAATAATAACTTTTCTTTTGTATTTTTATAATGGATGGAAAGCCTTTTAGCTTCTGATGGTATCAGTTCTCAGTGAGGAGGCAGAAATCTGCACTCAGACAGAAACAATCACCCATAGCAGGACTAGTAATGAGAACAACTGTAATGCAACAGAAGGACACACTAGACGTGAATGAGAAGACAACAATCAGGACTATCGCTATGGTTACATTCACATGCACACAAGTGTCCTGTTACTGCATCCAAATGTCATATCCACAAACCTGGACTGACACATGCTAGTCCAGGTTTCTGATCTCTGTCTACTAAATGAGCAGGTTTCTCTTTGATTTAAAAATATAAATACTGTATATATTTTACCTTTCTTTAACCATGGTCATCTCCTGAGATCTCAGAGTCTGTAGCTAAAGTGCCAGCACAATTACATTACATTACACTGAAGCTGCTTTTCCACTATGGGAACATAATGACTCATCACCTGGAGCTTCCCACTCCCTAAACCTGCTGAACCTTAAACGGCTGTAGTGCTCGGTTCTGTGTTGGTGTTACACTGTATTTTATAAACCGGGTTGAAATTACAATCAAGTCCTGTGAAAGACAAACAGCAATGACAGTAAGAGGAAGAAAATAAACCATGTTTGTAACATAAGACAGAACAGCCAGTATTTTCAGTCAGGTGCTGGTCGGTCGCAGGGACATATAAGGTGAAAATCAAAATTAACCATTTTCATTTTCTTGCCCTTTGTAAAATGTTCACTTTGAGAAAATGAAGACTGTGATAATTAGTCATGTGACTCAGATGTATTTATCACACCTGTGAGTACTCAGTAGTTGTACTGAGCGAACCTGAGGAAGCTACAGGCGAAACGCTTTGTTCGCTCTTAATAAAGTCACCGTGTAATTTTGATTTTCGTGGTTATATCATATTTTAAATGTAAAAGACACTAAGACTGATTTCATTGTAAATGTAATGGTCATAATTGGGTTTTTTTTTTAAATTACCAAATGTTTTTCAAAAAGATTACCGTTTTTTTTTCTATTTTCACAAATATCTCTAAAATTTCCTCAAAAAAAAAAGAGTACATGCATTAACATCTTTAATATAAAGTTTAAAATTCTGCTTATGTTGGAAATGACAACTAAACTCTGACCAAAATTTAGCTATAAGGCTTCAACGGAAAAAGTGTTGAATGAGTGAATTGTTGTCTTTATTCTTCTTCTGGAAACCTGGAAGTTGATTTAGTGCCACCCTCTTTAGGGGCACCAAAATTTAGCTCCAGGAAGTTGTCTCCAAAGCAGGCAGAGGACAGTGGGAACAAAAACATAATCCGGGACAAAAGGTACAAGTTCAGTTCTGGGTAGGTAAACTCCTGTAGTAGAAAAGGCTTATAAGAGTGTAGATGAGAGGAAAAAGAGGATGAAAAGGGGTGAAACTAAACTTAAATTCTGACAGTGGAAAGGCTGAATATCACTTGTTTCTCTTATATTTATTGGTGGTTAAAACGGAGAAGCCTAATCCAGCAGACAGAGTTAAAATGCAACTGTGTTCAGGCAGCCATAAAGCAAATTCGGTTCATCCTGAACTGTGGAGATAATTCAGTGGGTACAGAAATGACAGAGTGGATGAAAACATCAGAAACGCACCTGCACAGACAGCAGACAGTAATCATAAACTTGGATAATGTTCTCATAATTTATCCTGAGATGTGAATAACCTCCATGTTTCGTGCCATAGTACAAAATTTGATTAAAAAATTATTCATCTGAACAACAGTGAAGGACCTGCTATGGATTGCATTTTGGGTTTTGGCTTATATTTTAGCACATTGTTCTCTGTAAATGTGCATGCAGGAAGTTGACGGTGAGCCAAAGCAACCTCACGACCAACCTCAAAGACTTCACATGAATTCATTATCCGCCGCACACGCACCGCTGTCCTCTACAGGTTCTGTAATTGTTCCTCGTAATACATCTCTTTGTTAGAGTATAGTTGGGTCTTTTTTTAGCACATGACTGGTCAGTCACCAAATTGGCTTCTCTGGGGAGCAATTTAGCCTGTTCACAATTAGCGAGCTCAAGAGCTGGAAAATGCCTCAGTGCTGGCAGTGACAACTGCTCCCAGGGGCAGCAAACACTGGAGGCTAGACGCTACGCTGATACTGAAAGTGCTCAAACTGCAAAGTGTGAAATCATCCCTTAAAATGAGATATCTGACTATTTGAAAACACACACACAATGACATAATTGTTTATACACTAAATTATGACTAATTGTACTTTTAAAGAAGAGATTTTACATATTTTACATTACATGCATTCTCAAATTCACCTTAATTTACTTCAACTACAGAGAGAACCAGTTCTTTATCTGACATAGTCCTATAGAGGCAGATTCTCACTCTTAATTTGACCTTTTTCTAAGTACAGTTGATCAGTTTTTTAATAATATGCACAAAAAATCCTCAAAGGGGCACTCTCCAATGCATACCCTCGCGCCCCATGCACGTTGGGCTGTGACGTGGTCGGTGGGTCTGCACGTGGACTTCTTCATACGCAGGCGTTGTTTGGACAGTGCATGAAGTGGTGAAGCTATTTGGAGCTAGAAAGCATCCACAAAGTAACAAACACACCTGCGAAATAAAGGCATGTTGTAGTTTATGTTGTTGAGAACATACTATGTAATATCACGCAAACCTGATGATGTGTGTTGTAAGGTAGACTTCCTGTGCACAGTAGGTGACGCTATGAGAAACAGACAATATGGAAGCATAGTGAGATTGTGTCTAAAACAAATTAATTTCCTAATTTTCATCAAGACTATTTTTAGAAAAG